>NC_080172.1:68071130-68441563 GCF_950295315.1 Erinaceus europaeus | reverse complement strand
CCCCACCTTTATTTATTTATTTATTTATTTATTTATTTATTTATTTATTTACTTATAGGCAGAGAAGGAAGAGTGGTAAAGAAAGAGTGAAAGAGACCACAGCACCTAAGTTTCCTAGAATGAGGTAGGCTCCAACATGAATCTTGTTCATGGCAATGCAAGCACACTGTCCAAGTGAGCTATTTTTTCAGATATATATATTTATTTATATATATATAATTATTTATTTATTTATTATTTATATATATAAACATATATATATATTTGCCTCCAGAGTTATCACTGGGGCTCGTGCCTGCACTATGAATCCACTTCTCCTGGAGGCCATCTTTCCCATTTTTGTTGCCTTTGTTGCTCTTATTATTTTTTTAAATTTATTTCTTTATTGGGGAATTAAAGTTTTACATTCAACAGTAAATACAATAGTTTGTACATGCATAACATTCCTCAGTTTCCCATTTAAGAATACAATCCCCACTATGTCATTTATCATCCTTCATGGACCTGTATTCTCCCCACCCACCCACCCAGAGTCTTTTATTTTGGTGCAGTCTTTTATTTTGGTGCAATATGCCAATTCCATTTCAGGTTCTACTTGTGTTTTCTTTTCTAATCTTGTTTTTCAACTTCTGCCTGAGAGTGAGATCATCCCATATTCATCCTTCTGTTTCTGACTTATTTCACTCAACATGATTTTTTCAAGGTCCATCCAAGATCAGCTGAAAATGGTGAAGTCACCATTTTTTTACAGCTGAGTAGTATTCCATTGTGTATATAGACCACAACTTGCTCAGCCACTCATCTGTTGTTGGACACCTGGGTTGCTTCCAGGTTTTGGCTATTACAAACTGTGCTGCCAAGAACATATGTGTACACAGATCTTTTTGGATGGATGTGTTGGGTTCCTTAGGATATATCCCCAGGAGGGGAATTGCAGGGTCATAGGGTAGGTGCATTTCTAGGCTTCTGAGAGTTCTCCAGACTGTTCTCCACAGAGGTTGGACCAATTGACATTCCCACCAGCAGTGCAGGAGGGTTCCTTTGACCCCACACCCTCTCCAGCATTTGCTGCTGTTATCTTTTCTGATGTATGACATTCTCACAGGAGTGAAGTGATATCTCATTGTTGTCTTGATTTGCATTTCTCTGACAATCAGAGACTTGGAGCATTTTTTCATGTGTTTCTCGGCCTTTTGGATCTCTTCTGTGGTGAATATTCTGTCCAAGTCTTCCCCCCATTTTTGGATGGGGTTATTTGTTGTCTTGTTGTTGAGTCTGGCAAGATCTTCATATATGTTGGTTGTTAAACTCTTATCTGATGTATGGCATGTAAAGATCTTCTCCCATTCTGTGAGGGGTCTCTTGGTTTGGGTAGTAGTTTCTTTTGCTGTGTAGAAGCTTTTCAATTTGATGTAGTCCCATAGGTTTATACTTGCCGTAGTCTTCTTTGTAATTGGATTTGTTTCATTGAAAAAGTCTTTAAAATTTATGCGGAAAAAAGTTCTCCCAATATTTTCCTCTAAGTATTTGATAGTTTGTGGTCTAACATCCAAGTCCTTGATCCACTTGGAATTTACTTTTGTATTTGGTGAAATACAGTGATTCAGTTTCATTCTTCTGCATGTTTCAACCCATTGTTTCCAACACCATTTGTTGAAGAGACTCTGCTTTCCCCATTGAATAGTTGGGCCCCTTTGTCAAAGATTAGATGTCCATAGGTGTGGGGCCTTATTTCTGGGCTCTCAATTCTATTCCACTGGTCAGTGTGTCTATTCATGTTCCAGTACCAAGCAGTTTTGATGACAGCGGCCCTATAATATAGTTTGAGATCTGGGAGTGTGATGCCTCCGGTTCTGTTCTTTTTTTTCAAGATTTTTTTTGGCAATTCTAGGTCTTTTCTGGTTCCAGATAAACATTTGTAGCATTTTTTCTATTCTCCTAAAAAATGTGCTTGGGATCTTGATGGGGATAGCATTAAATTTGTAGATGGCTCTGGGTAATATATTCATTTTGATGGTATTAATTCTTCCAACCCATGAACATGGAGTATCTTTCCACTTCTTTGTGTCTTTTTCAATTTCTTTGAGTAGTGACTCATAGTTTTCAGTATACAAGTCTTTCACGTCTTTGGTTAAGTTTACTCCTAGATATTTTATTGTTTTTGTTGCTATAGTAAAAGGAATTGATTTCTGGATTTCAATTTCTTCTAACTTGGTGTTTGCATAGAAGAATGCCACTGACTTTTGAATGTTGATTTTATAGCCTGACAACATTACTGTATTGCCTGATGATTTCCAAAAGCTTCTTGCTGGATTCCATAGGATTTTCCATGTATGCTATCATGTCATCTGCAAATAAGGAGAGTTTGACTTCTTCTCTTCCTATCTGTATGCCTTTAATTCCTTGCTCCTGCCTGATTGCTATGGCAAGAACTTCCAACACTGTGTTGAATAGTAATGGTGATAGTGGGCAGCCCTGTCTAGTACCTGATCTGAGTGGAAATGCTTCCAGTTTTTCACCATTGAGTATGATGTTGGCTGTAGGCTTGCTATATATAGACTTCACTATCTTCAGGAATTTTCCATCTATTCCCATTTCTTGTAGTGTTTTGATCATAAAGGGATGTTGGATTTTGTCAAAGGCTTTCTCTGCATCTATTGATATGACCATGTGGTTTTTGGTCTTGCTTTTGTTGATGTGGTGGATCACATTGATTGATTTATGTATATTAAACCAACCTTGCATGCCTGGGATAAACCCCACTTGGTCATGATGAACAATCTTTTTGATATACCGTTGTATCCGGTTGGCTAGAATTTTGTTCAATGTTTTTGCATCTATGTTCATCAGAGATGAGTTTTCTTTTTTGGTTGTGTCCCTGTCTGCTTTTGGTATCAGGGTGATGTTGGCTTCATAGAAGCTGGCAGGGAGTATTCCAGTGTCTTCAATCTTCTGGAAGACTTTTAAAAGTAGAGGTATTAGTTCTTCTTTGAAAGTTTTGTAGAATTCATTTGTAAAACCATCTGGTCCAGGACTTTTATTTTGGGGGAGATTTTTGATAACTGTTTCAATCTCATTAGCTGTGATGGGCCTGTTCATGTTATCCACTTCCTCTTGACTTAGTTTTGGAAGTTGGTAGGTATCTAGGAAATCGTCCATTTCTTCCAGGTTCTCTAGCTTGGTGGCATATAGTTGTTCATAGAAGCCTCGCATAATATGTTGAATTTCTGTGGTGTCTGTTGTGATATCTCCTCTTTCATTTACTATCCGATTTATTTGGGTCTTCTCCCTTTTTTGTTTTGTGAGTCTGGCTAAAGGTTTGTCAATTTTGTTCACTCTTTTGAAGAACCAACATTTAATTTCATTGATCTTTTGTATGGTTTTCCTATTCTCAATGTTATTTATTTCTGCCCTAACTTTAGTGATTTCTGTCCTTCTGGTTGCTTTAGGGTTCCTTTGTTGTTGTTCTTCTAGGTCTTTAAGATGGGCTATCAGGCTGTTTATTTGTGCTCTTTCTTGTTTCCTAATGTGTGCTTGTATAGCTATGAACTTCCCTCTTAGGACTGCTTTAGCTGTGTCCCAAATATTTTGATAGCTTGTGTCTTCATTTTCATTGAACTCTGGAAACATTTTGATTTCTTCTTTGATTTCCTCTTTGACCCAGAAGTTGTTAAGAAGTGTACTGTTGAGCTTCCACATTTTGGCACTGTTACTAATTTTTTGTTGATTGCTAAGTATTAGTTTAATTCCACTGTGGTCTGAGAAGATGCTTGGGATGATTTCAGTGCTCTTGAATTGGCTGATGCTGTCTTTGTGGCCTAATATATGGTCTATCCTTGGGAATGACCCATGTGGACTTGAGTAAAATTTGTATTCCAGTTTCTTGGGATGAATGACTCTGAAAATGTCCAGTAGTTCTAGCTTATCTATCTCTTCATTTAGCTCCATTATGTCTTTATTGATTTTCTGCCTGGATGATCTGTCAAGTTGAGAGAGTGGGGTGTTGAAGTCCCCTCCTATGATTGTGTTACTGTTAATATATTGCTGTAGCTCTTTCAGTAGAAGTTTGATGTATTTAGATGGCTTCTCATTGGGTGCATAGATGTTAATAATTGTTAGGTCCTCTTGATTGACTGATCCTCTGAGCATTAAGTAGTGTCCATTCCTATCTTTTTTAATCTTATCTATTTTAAAGTCTATCATGTCAGATATGAGAATAGCTGTTCCTGCCCTTTTTTGTGGGCCATTGGCTTGTATGATAGTTTTCCATCCTTTCACTTTAAGTCTGTGTTTGTCTTGTTGAGTTAGGTGGGTTTCCTGTAGACAGCATATTGTTGGGTTGTATTTTCTGATCCATCTTCCTACTCTGTGTCTTTTAATAGGTGAATTCAGGCCATTGACATTTATTGATATCAAAGACTGAAGATATTTTAACGCCATTCTTGTAGAGTTTTAGAGTGTTTTGATATATGTCCTATTTGTGGTGGCCTGGTTGTTTATAGGAGACCTTTCATAACTTCTTTCAGGGCAGGCTTGGTGATAGTTGTTTCCTTCAACAGTTGCTTGTCTGAGAAGGTTTTGATGCCTCCATATAGTCTGAATGACAGTCTAGCAGGATATAGTATTCTTGACTGAAAGCCTTTCTCATTGAACACTCGATAGATATCTTGCCATTCTCTTCTGGCCTGTAGTGTTTGTATGGAGAAGTCTGCTGCTAATCTTATGGGTTTTCCTTTGTAGGTGACTCTTTGTTTTTCTCTTGCAGCCTTGAGGATCCTTTCTTTATCCTATTCCTTTCCATTCTAAGTATGACATGTCTTGGTGTCTTTAGGTCTGGGTTAATTCTGTTTGGGACCCTCTGGGCTTCTTGAATCTTTATGTCTTTGGTGTTGTCTAGACTAGAGAAATTTTCAGCTATTATGGCCTGGAAAATGCTTTCTTCCTCTCCTTCTCTTTCTTCCTCTGGTAAGCCAATAATGCGTATATTGTTTCTTTTGAAGTCATCCCATAGGACTCTGTTGTTGTTTTCAGCATCTCTTAATCTCTTTTTGAGATCTCTTACTTCTTTTTTAGTTGTCCTTAATTCATCCTCAATCTTGCTAATTCTGTCTTCAGCCTCATAGATTCTATTCTCTCTGCCCTCTACTGCTTTCTGGAGTCCATCTATTTTGTTGCCCTGCTCTGATTCTGTTTTAGCTTATTCAGCTAGTTGCATTCTTAGCTCAGCGATTTCAGCTTTCAGCTCTCTAATAACCATGAGATAATTAGTATTTTCTTCCATATTCTCATTTGTTGTTCCTGCATTTCTGGTTACAATTTTTTCAAATTCTTTACTCACTCCTGTTATTATTTCCTTAGCTAATGTTTGAATGTTGAACTCGTTATTTTGTGCTTCACCCTCTGGAGGACTTTTAGCTGGACTCTTGTCCTGGTTCGAGTCTCCAATATTTTTTCTTGTTGTTTTAACCATTTTATATATTATGTTGTGAGTTCCCTTTATCAGTACTTTTCAAATTATTGATCACTATTGCCTGGATTGACTTGTGTCTAAGTAAGTTAATTAAAGGGTTCACAGTGGTGGAAGTTAACAGTTTTTTCAATAGTATTTAAATCTCTGAGTTGGAGCTCAGTGGTTTAAAAGGCTCTTTTTTTTTCTTCCCTGTAGGCTATGGGAGCCTGAGGGCTTTTAAACTATCAATAGGCTTCTTAGCTTAATCACTGACTCCTGACCAAGAGATAAAGCAGGGTGTGGCAGAGATAATCCAGTGGTTATGCAAAGAGACTTTCACAGCCCCTCAGCTATGCCACCGAGGTATAGGTCTTCTCCTGAGTTGCCTGGTTAGATCTCTGTCCCCTGGTGTCCCTCCCTGTCGCTGCTCCAGATTCTGAGGGTAGTAGCAATGGAGACTCAGAGTTGCACTTGGTGAGTCTCTGGGGAGTCCTTTCCTCCCTTAAGCTGTCCCCTTGTTGGTGGAGCAGACTGGAGGTGGTGTCTCAACTGATAAACTGCTGAACTGTTAGCAGTCACTTAATCTCTCCTTAGGCTCCTCTCTCCTCTCTGTCACCAGCCACACGTGTTTGTACTCAAGGGTGATTTACTGGGTTCCTGTGGTCATTCTAGTCCTGTCTTGTTTCAGTCCCAGGTGGTCTCCTTTGATATTCCTAGTTGATTCAGAAGAGGAGAGGAGAGGAGAGGAGAGAAAGCGTTCTGCTGCTCATAGCTCTGCCTCTGGAAGTTGAATTGCTCTTGTTGTTATTGTTGCTGCTGTTGTTATTGTTGGTTAGGACAGAGAGAAATATGAGCGAGGATGGTAAGACAGAGGGGCAGAGAAAGACACCTGCAGAACTGCTTCACCACTTGTGAAGTGACTCCCCTGCAGGTGGGGAGGTGGGGGCTGGAACCAGGATCCTTACACCGGGCTTGTATTTTGCACCATGTGCCCTTAACCCGCTACACTACTGTCCGACTCTCCTTCCCCCCATTTTATTTTTAAATAGAGAGGAAAAAGGAAAATAGGGAGAAACACTTATAGCACCACTCCATACGCATGGAATGTCCCTTAGTGCTCTGGTGCCTGGGGCCTCATGCATGGTTAGGTGTGTGCTCTACCAGGTGTACTATCATTGGACAATGGTATTAGTTAATATGTAAGGAGCACTTCATGGTAAAGATTTTTATAGACCCTTCAACAACCCTTGAAAGGTGCAATCATTATAACCCAATTTTATAGGCAGAAAACAGAATGTGGTTCATTAATTCAAAGATCATTTACAATTTTTAAAAATATTATTTCCCCTTTTGTTGCCCTTGTTGTTTTAGTGTTGTAGTTATTATTGTTGTTGTTATTGATGTCATCGTTGTTGGATAGGACAGAGAGAAATGGAGAGAGGAGGGGAAGACGGGGGGGGGTGAGGGGTGAGGGTGAGAGGGAGAAAGACACCTGCAGCCTGCTTCACCGCCTGTAAAGTGACTACCCTGCGGAGGGATTGATCCTTAAGCTGGTCGCTTAACCAGCTGCGCTACCACCTGACTCCCACATTTACAAATTTTAAACTTAGGGGGGGGTCGGGCAGTGGCACAGCAGGTTAAGTGCACATAGCATAAAGTGCAAGGAGCTAAGCAAGAATCCCGGATGGAGCTCTCAGATTCCCATCTGCAGGGGGTTGCTTCATAAGCAGTGAAGCAGGAGGTCTGCAGGTGTCTCTCTTTCTTTCCACCTCTTATCTTCCCATCTACCTCTCTATCTTCCCCTCCTCTCTTAATTTCTCTCTGTCCTATGAGCAGTGGATTCATAGTCCCGGCACTCATCACCAGCATCAACTGTGGAAGCAAAAAAAAATTTTTTTTTTCTTTTTAATTTACTGTTTAAGGGAGCCAGTTGGTGGTGCACCTGGTTAAATGAACATATTACCATATGTAAGAACCTGGGTTTAAGCCCCTGGTCTCCTACATGCAAGGAAAATCTCAAACAGTGAAGCAGTGCTGCAGGTATCTCTGTTTCTCTCTCCCTCTTTATCCCATTTTCCTTTCAATTTCTCTCTGGCCTATGAAATTAAATAAAGTTAAAAAAAAATCTTTTAAAAATTTAGTGTTTAAAGAAAAGGAATATTAACAGTAGAAACAGAGAACAGGGGTGGGGGTAGATAGCATAATGGTTATGCAAAGAGACTCTCATGCCTGAGGCTCCAAAGTCCTAGGTTCAATCCCTGCACCACCATAAGCCAGAGCTGAACACTGCTCTGGTATAAACAAACAAAAAGAAATAGAAATTAGAAACTTTTTTGTTGTTTTCTTTTAAACCAGAATACTGCTCAGCTCTGGCTTATAGTGGTATGAATTGAGCCTGGACTCTGGAGCCTAAGACATGAGAATCTTTTTGCATTACTACTATACTATCTCCCCCACCATGATTTTCACATCTTCAAATGATTGTATTTCTTTGTTTGATTATTTATTTATGAAATAGGAGAAAAGAGAGAGAGAAAGAGAAAGACATGACTCCAGTACATGCACTACCAGGGATTGAACTCAGGACCTCCTGGATCACTGGCTTTAAACATTTCAGAAGTCAGAAGAACATTTGTTAAAAATGTAGGGTGAACAGTCTGTGAGATGGTATAGTGGATAAAGATTAAAATATCAAAAAAAAAAACTATAAGGGTCCAGCTGGTGGGGCACCTGGTTAAGAGCACATATATATATATATTTTTTCCTCCAGGGTTATTGCTGGGCTTGGTGCCTGCACCATGAATCCACCACTCCTGGAGGCCATTTTTCTCCCCCCCCTTTTTTTGTTGCCCTTGTTGTTGTAGCCTCATTGTGGTTATTGCCATTGTTGATGTTGTTCATTGTTGGATAGAACAGAGAGAAATGGAGAGAGGAGGGGAAGACAGGGGGAGAGAAAGATAGACACCTGCAGACCTGCTTCACCGCCTGTGAAGCGACTCCCCTGCAGGTGGGGAGCCGGGGGCTCGAACTGGGATCCTTAATGCCGGTCCTTGAGCTTTGCGCCACATGCGCTTAACCCACTGCGCCACTGCCTGTTCCCCCGGTTAAGAGCACATATTACAACACTCCAGGACCCAGGTTCAAGCCCCTGGTCCTCACATCCAGGGGGAAAGCTTCACAAATGGTGAATCAGGGCTGTAGGTGTGTCTCTCTGTCTCTGTCTCTATCTTCCTCTTCCCTCTCAAATTTTCTGTCACTTTCCAATAATAAATGAACTAAAAATGGAAGTCGGGCGGTAGTGCAGCAGGTTAAGCCTACATAGTGTAAAGTGCAAGGACCATGTAAGGATCCCGGTTCAAGCCCCTGGTTCACCCACCTGAGTCGCTTCACAGGCAGTGAAGCAGGTCTGCAGGTGTCTATCTTTCTCTCCTCCTCTCTGTCTTCCCCTCCTCTCTCCATTTCTCTCTGTCCTATCCAACAATGATGACATCAATAACAACAGTAATAACTACAACAACAATAATACAAAAAACCAAGGGCAACAAAAGGCAAAATAAATTTTAAAAAATTAAAAATTAACTATAAACAATAATTTTTAAAAAATAGAGGCAATATATACCTCAAAGTAAAAGTGCTCAGAGTAAACAGTGCTCATCTGTGACGAAATTTAGAACTAATGAGTTTGGTAATCTAGTACAAAGGCCTAAAGAAGGCACCATAAATTTTCTAGTAAATAGAAAAGTAAATAGAAAATTTTCTAGTAAATAGAAAAGTACTTTACCAAAGTAAAAACATTGGGTTGGGGTGAGGGTGGATGTTCAGTTTCACATGGGGGGGGGGGGGAAGAGGGAGGATGGGATGGGACACAGTCTTTTGATGGTGGGAATGGTGTTTATGTACACTCCTATCAATTTGTAGTCATATAAATCACTATTTAATTAATATGAGAGGGGGAAAATTGATTGTCTCAAACTTTTAAAATCACAGACTGAGTCTTTTTAATATATAGGCTGAGTCTTTGATATGTTGACTCTCTTAAAAGCGTAGACCAGGGAGAACAGAAGCAACCGGTGGCACAGCTATATACAAATAATGTCAAAGGACATAAATTATAGTGATGTTGTGTATGATACAGCAAATCCTAACAAAGGGATATTTCAAAGTTAACCCAATTGCCAAATAATGTGATTATAGCAATAACTATCTATTGTCTTCTTAAACCCTAATACAGCAGCAACCTCCTGCTTCCTCTATAGAGCCTATATTTCCCCCAGTCCTGGAACCTCTAGGGTGGGACTCAACTTTCCTGCATGCTTCTCTCAATTCATACCAAATGATAATGCATCTGCCGATCCCAACCTAATCAATGCAACTAGTACCACGTCAGCATGTTTCATTTCAGACTGTGTACAGAGACATCAGGTATGGAATGTCAACCCTTCACCCTCATTACTCAGGTGAGACCTTTCCTTTCATAGTATTCTCTTAATTCCATTCCAGGTGGTTCACTTCCTAATAAAGTCCCAAAACCTAGATATAGACCAGATCCTGTAAGATAGAGCATGTGTTCACATGTATCCATAAATTAGGGCAAAATATATAACTGAAATAAAAAATACACAATAGTCTATAATGAGTCAGTATAAAGTTCATAATGACTTAGATACCCTCCTCACCTACTTCCTATTACAGTTGTCTCACTCCAAGCTAAACTCATCAAAGCAAGGACTGCAAAAGTTGACTAAGGGCAAGAGACGGGCATACTTTAACGATGACTCTTTAGTCACTATCAGGCCACCCCATCAGGTGGGGCAGTCCTGAGATTCCCAAACAGATATGATGGGCCTAGACCTCTAATAAATTTAATGCTGGTTTGAATACAAAAAAATGATACTCAGTGCTTAAACTGGGAGAAAGCCTATGCTTGTCAGGTAAAGAACAGTCTACAAAAGCTAGAAAAGGACCAGAGAATGACTCACTTTTTGGTCACTGGCAGATCACCCATCACCTGGGACCTTCATCAGGGAATTCTTGGATTCCCCCATAGACACAATAGGCCTGGACCTCTTATAAACCCCTCTCTACACCATCACTGGTCACTTCCATCAGGAATGTCATTATAGGGGGCCAGGCAGTGGCGCACCTGGTTAAGTGCACACATCACAGGGCACAAGGACCCGGGTTCAAGCCTCTGGTCCCCACCTGCAGGAGGAAGCTTCATGAGTGGTGAAGCAGTGAGGCAGGTCTCTCTCTCTCTCCCTTCTCTATGTTTCTATCCAATAATAAACAAATAACTTTGAATAAAGGAATGCCATTATAAACCATCTTGTGGGACCATTCCCTCACTGAACTAGTAATGTAAGGATTGCCCCACTCTCCAAAAGGAGGCTGGGGCAGCCTACTCTGACACTTGAGGAAAACTGGTCCTGAAATGAGTGGCACACCGGGTTGAGTGCACAAGCTATAGTACACAAGGACCCAGGTTCGAGCCCCCAGTCCTCACCTGCAGGAGGAATGTTTTGCAAGTGGTGAAGCAGTGTTGCAGGTGTCTCTCTGTCTTTCTATCTCTATCACCCCCTTCCTTCTCGATTTTTGGCTCTCTCTATCCTGTAAATAAAATAAAGATAATAAAAAATTAAAAAAAAATAAAGATAATAAAAATTGGGGAGTCAGACGGTAGCACAGCAGGTTAAGCACAGGTGGCACAAAGAGCAAGGACCAGCATAAGAATCCGGTTCAAGCCCCGGGCTCCCCACCTGCAGGGGAGTTGCTTCATAGCAGTGAAGATGGTCTGCAGGTATCTACCTGGTACCTATCTTTCTCTCCCCATCTCTGTCTTCCCCTCCTCTCTCCATTTCTCTCTGTCCTATCCAAAAACAATAACAGTAAAACAACAAGGGCAACAAGAGGGAGTAAATAAATGAACATTTAAAAAAATTTTAAAAAGAATAAAAATTGTTAAAAATAAAGAAAAACATTTTTTAATTCCTTTATTGTTAAATTAATGTTTTACATTCGACAGTGAATACATTTCCCAGTTTTCCATATAGCAATACAACCCCCACTAGGTCCTCTGTCATACTTTTTGGACCTGTATCCCCCCCCCCCCAACCCCAGAGTCTTTTACTTTAGTGCAATACACCAACTCCAGTTCAGGTTCTACTTGTGTTTTCTCTTCTGATCTTGTTTTTCAACTTCTGCCTGAGAGTGAGAGCATCCCATATTCATCCTTCTGTTTCTTACTTATTTCACCTAACATGAATTTTTCAAGGTCCATCCAAGATGGGCTGAAAACATTGTTTATAGTTGAGTAGTATTCCATTGTGTATATATACCACAATTTGCTCAGCCACTCATCTGTTGTTGGACACCTGGGTTGCTGCCAGGTTTTGGCTATTACAGATTGTGCTACCAAGAACGTATGTCTACACAGATCTTTTTGGATGGGTGTGTTGGGTTCCTTGGGATATATCCCCAGGACAGGAATTGCAGTATCATAGGGTAGGTCCATTTCTAGCCTTCTGAGAGTTCTCTAGACTGTTCTGCACAGAAGTTGGACCAATTGACATTCCCACCAGCAGTGTAGGAGGGTTCCTTTGACCCCACACCCTCTCCAGCATTTGCTGCTCTTACCTTTTCTGATGTATGACATTCTCACAGGAGTGAAGTGGTATCTCATTGTTGTCTTTATTTGCATTTCTCTGACAGTCAAAGACTTGGAGCATTTTTTCATGTGTTTCTCGGCCTTTTGGATCTCTTTTATAGTGAATATCCTGTCTATGTCCTCTCCCCATTTTTGGATGGGGTTGTTTTCTTGTTGAGTTTGGCAAGCTCTATATATTTTGGTTACTAGCCTCTTGTCTGATGTATGGCATGTAAAGATCTTCTTCCATTCTGTGTTTCTTTTGTTGTGCAAAAGCTTTTTTGATTTGATGCAGTCCCATATGTTTATGCTTGCCTTAGTCTTCTTTGTAATTGGATTCGTTTCATTGAAGATGTCTTTAAAATTTATGCGGAAAATAGTTCTGCCAATATTTTCTTCTAAGTATCTGGTAGTTTCTGGTCTAACATTCAAGTTCTTGATATACTTGGAATTTACTTTTGTATTTGGTGAGATTTAAAAAAAAATCAATTTAAAAAATCAATTAAAAAAAGTCAAAATGGAATTTGGGTAAGACATGAATTTAAACCAGGGGTGGAGTATGGGGTGGTGCACTAGATTAAGCACGAAGTGCAAGGACCTATGCAAGGATCCTGGTTCTAGACCCTAGCTCCCCATCTGCAGGGGGGTCGTTCCACAAGCGTTGAAGCAGGTCGACAGGTGTCGGCCCCTCTCCCTCTTCATTTTCTCTCTTTCAAGTTCTCTCTGTACTATCAAAAAAAGGCTGCCAGATGCAGTGGATTCACAGTGCTGGCACCCAGCCCCAGCGATAACCCTGGAGGCAAAATAAAAGTCTGAATAGCAACAGTTAGTTGAAGCCCCTGGAGGAGAAAAGGTCACAGAAAAACAGGGTGTGGATGTCTTATCCCTAGAATCTTTTTCTTTCTTTCTTTCTTTCTTTTAGATAAAGATGAATGATGTGTCAAAATTACTGAACATGCAGTGGAGGAGATAGCATAATGATTATGCAAAAAGACTGTCATAACTGAGTTTCCCAAGTCCCAGATTTAATCCCCAGCACCACCATAAGCCAGAGCTGAGCAGTGCTCTGGTCCTTCTCTGTAGCTCTCATTAAATAAATAAATAAATAAAATAAAGTAAGTAAGAAGAGATAGAAACAAAATAAAATAAAAGCATAAAAATACATTTAAAGGGGGTCGGGCGGTGGCGCAGTGGGTTAAGCGCATGTGGTGCAAAGCGCAGGGATCGGCGTAAGGATCCGGGTTCGAGCCCCCGGCTCCCCACCTGCAGGGGAGTCGCTTCACAGGCGGTGAAGCAGGTCTGCAGGTGTCTATCTTTCTCTCCCCTTCTCTGTCTTCCCCTCCTCTCTCCATTTCTCTCTGTCCTATCCAACAACGAATTGCGTCAACAAGGGCAATAATAATATCCACAACGAAGCTACAACAAGGGCAACAAAAGGGGGAAAAAATGGCCTCCAGGAGCGGTGGATTCATGGTGCAGGCACTGATCCCAGCAATAACCCTGGAGGAGGAAAAAAAAAAAATTAAAAAATAGTGAATTTGCATTTAAAGCCTGGTTAGAATTATTTGGGGCTTTTATTCATTAGCCAAAGTACTGGAATTATCAGTTAGTTGGTTACTAGTGATGAAGCTGGTACTGATGCTGTTTTAGATAACTACTGATGAAAGTTTCAAAGGTTAAGACACTTAAGGCTTCTACCCCACTATGGAAAGATAGAAACTTGCTGGGGGTATGGATCCACCTGCCAATGCCCAAGTAGATTGGAGAAGTAATTACAGAATCCAGAACACCTACCTTCTGCGCCCCAAAAAGAATTTTGGTCCATACTCCCAGATGGGGAGAAATGTTAGGGGAAGATGACTGGAGGGCTCTGAACTCCAATTCCATCAGGACACAGAGAGAGGAGGGGGAAAAGGAAAGACATTTGGAAGTAGTAGAGGGTGTAGGTGTGACTTAAAAAGGAAGAGAAGGCGGTCCCATAGAAAAAATGGGAAACGGGGAGCCGGGCAGTGGTGCAGTGGGTTAAGCGCATGCAGCGCAAAGCACAAGGGCAGGTATAAGGATTCTGGTTTGAGCCCCAGGCTCCCCACCTACAGGGGGGGTCACTTCACAAGCAGTGAAGCATGTCTGTAGGTGTCTTTCTCTCCTTTTCTCTGTCTTCCCCTTCTCTCTCCATTTCTCTCTGTCCTATCCAAGAACAATGAAGCAATAACAACAACAATAATAACAACCATGACGATAAACAACAAGGGCAACAAAAGGGGAAAAATCAAAATAAATAAAGTTTCTTTAAAAAAATAAGAAAAAATGGGAAACAGGGTGGAGGAGACAGCATAAGGATTCTGCACAAAGATTCTCATGCCTGAGGCTCCAAAGTCCCTGGTTCAATCCTTCATACCACTGGATGTCAGAGCTGAGCAGTACTCTGGTCGCTCTCTTTCAGTTTCTTTCTCTCTTCACACACATCTCTCTTTCTCATTAAAATAATAAAACAAAGTATATATTTGTGTGGTCTGGGAGGTGGCTCAGTGGATAAAGCACTGGATTCTCAAGCATGAGGTCCCAAGTTTAATCTCTGGCAGTATATGCACTGGAATGATGTCTCTCTCACCTCCTATCTTTCTCATTAGTAAATAAATAAACTCTTAAAAGAAAAAAAAAAAAAAGGAAAACAGGCAGGGATAGATAGCATAATGGTTATGCAAAAAGACTCTCATGCTTGAGGCTCCAAAGCCCCAGATGCAATCACCATACCACCATAAGCCAGAGCTGAGCAGTGCTCTGGAAAAAAAAAAAAGGGGGGGGGGGATGTATAGAGAGATAATTATAGAAATAATAGTCACTGCTGTTTCCAGTGGAGGGAATGGGGATGCAGAATTCTGGTGGTGGAAATGGTGTAGAATTGTATGTTATTTTGTAATTTTGTAAAAAAAAAAAAAAGAGGAAAAGAAAACAAAAGAAAAACAAAACACGGAAGGTTTTTGTTTAGTCATTTGGGTGCATACACATATCTGGTCTTATGTTTTGTTGTGCATATCCACCATTTATTTGTTTTTGTTTCTGCATTTATGTTTGTTTTTGCAAGGAGTCTATTCATGGAGGCTGTTTTGGCTTGTCTCTCCCTCCTGTTCCTTGGAGACTGTTTTTTCTTTGTGAAACTTAGCAAGTTGTAGCCAGCAGATGGCACTGCACAGAGGGACAGAGTCCCTTAAGAGGCTAGCAACCACAGCTGACTAGTGACCCTGCAATGTCAGCGTTGAAAGATTCTTAGTTACACTTTTCATCAGACTCTAATAAAGCAGGTTTAGTTGTGTGCAATTAAATATTTCAGTTTATAAAATGGAATCAGTGTCTTTGCCTTCTCCACTTGATCTTCACCATTAAACTGATGGTATCTTCCTTTGGTTATCAAAGTGTCTAAGATGTGCTATCCAATTCCCGGTTAAAACGGCCAGATGAGCCCAGTATTAATTAAATATAAGAGATAACCAAAATCCATTATCCTTTAGAGAAATATATATATAAACCATACACAAGGACTTGGGTTCAAATCTCTTCTGCTC
The DNA here is from genome assembly GCF_950295315.1 of Erinaceus europaeus. Lineage (NCBI taxonomy): Eukaryota > Metazoa > Chordata > Mammalia > Eulipotyphla > Erinaceidae > Erinaceus > Erinaceus europaeus. Next base: position 68,425,908 of record NC_080172.1, on the reverse strand, counting down.
CATCTGGGGGTGGATGAGGGGGCTGGGGGGAGCTTTATGAGTCATGGAGCAGTGCTGCAGGTATGTGTCTCCTCTTTCTTTCTTTCCCCTCTATCTCTTTCTCTCACCCTCTGGATATAGAAAGAAAGTAAAGAATGGAAGAGAAAGAAAAGAAAGGGAGGAAGAAAAGGAGAAAAAGAAATGAAATGACTGCTAGGAGCAGTGGAGTCGTACAGGCAGAACGTCCAAAGTGAAATTCGTTAAAAAAATTTTTTTTATATTTTTTTAACATTGTTGTGATTATATTTTTTAAAAATATTTTTTAACATTGTTGTGATTATTGATGTCGTTGTTGCTGGATAGGACAGAGAGAAATGGAGAGAGGAGGGGAAGACGGGGGAGAGAGAAAGACAGACACCTGCAGACCTACTTCACTGCTTGTGAAGCGACTCCCCTGCAGGTGGGGAGCCAGGGGCTCGAACCGGGATCCTTACTCCGGTTCTTGAGCTTTGCACCACCTGCGCTTTACCCGACTCCCTATTTTTTGTAACTGCTTCACCACGTGTGAAGCGATCCCGCCCCGTCCCCCCCCCCCCCCCCCCCGCAGGTAGGGAGCCAGGGGCTCGAACCCGGATTCTTACACTGGTAGGTGGGCTTTGCGCCATGTGCGCTTAACTCGGTGTGCTACCGCCCAGCCCCTTAAATGAAATTCTGATGAAAGAAAGACAAAACAAATAAACAGGAAATTATTTGACTGTTACCAGATCATTTAGAGCTTTAGGATCTGAAGTCAGACCGTTTTTCTTCATAACGCTCCATATTTCACTTTGCAAGTTCAGACGCAGCATAAATTTCCAACTTGACTGGGGTTGGGCGGTAGGGCAGTGGGATAAGCGCACAAGGCGCAAAGCTCAAGGACCCGTGCAAGAATCCTAGTTCCAACCCCTGGTGCCCACCTGCAGGGGAGTCGCTTCACAAGTGGTGAAGCAGGTCTGAATGTGTCTTTCTCTCCCCCTCTGTCTTCCCCTCTTCTCTCCACCTCTCTGTCCTATCCAACAACAGCGACATCAATGGCAACAATATTAATGTATAACCACAATTATAAAACAACAAGGACAACAAAAGGGGAAAAATATTAGAAAAGCAATTTCCAACTTGATGCCAGTGCCAGGGTTCTCAGCCGTAGAAGACGGGATGGGGCCTTTCCACTGTGTACACACACAATCTCTCCGTGCCGCAAAGCAAAATGAAGTGCAAAACTGCGAGTTTATACCTTTTACACACACACTGAGAGAGCAGGCTCTATGACTAACTCTGCTGGGCGCCCCCCCCAAAACAAAACAAAACAAAACAAAACAAAACAAAACAAAAAAACCAGACCAGACCAGACCAGACCAGACCAAACTAAACCAACCATATTTGGTTACTATGGCCACTCAGAGAGCCGCCCAAGGAACTCCTCTTTCCTACTCTAGTGTCCTGGGTCTATGTTGGTTTCTATCTCGGCAATCTGCTAGCCACTCCTTATTACATTCGGCACTCGGCTCTCTGCCCTTGCGCCTGCGTACTAAGACTCCTGCCCACAGCTGCCGCAGGGATCGGGAAGTGTCAAGCGAGAGCTGGGTTCCCCCGCCTTTGCTGTGACGACCGCTGACCCCAGACCTCCGATCCAGGCCCGGGGCTAATCGCCATGACGAACGGTGAGAGCCAATGGCCAGAACACAGGGTGTGAAGGATGAGGTGGCAGGTGGGGCCGGGACTGACGTGGCTGTTCTCCCCGCCCCCTCCTGTCCAGCACCCCTTGACCTCCTGACTTCTGTCCCTTTGCCTGTGTGGGGTCCCCAGTACCCTGCCGGCCAGCCACTGCGGCCCACACCTCCGGCTCTCGACACCTCCCTTGTGCCTCTCTGTTTTCTGGAAGTTCCTCCCGGTCCTCGGAGGGGAGGGCAGCACCGTGGAGCGGCTGCTTTCCCCGGAGGAAGAGGAACCTCCTCCCAGCCGCACTTGTCCTCTTTAGCTCTGCAGGCTCTTTGGGTGGACCACGAAACCGCAGGTCTGAAGCCCTACGAAGTCTCTATTTTGAAAAGATGCTGAATAGTCTTTTGCTTGATTTAAAGTTGTCCCCCTACACCGTGATCCCATTGTGTTTAGACACAACACCTCATCACAGACCCCTGCAAGCGTCAACCCGGCTTTGACCTAGCACGTTATGATCGGGCCCTCCTCAATCGCTATCGATCAGGCCATGGCCGGTGCTCCGCTATGTTCCATCGCTGGGGAGCCAGAGACGACCCGAACTGCCCCTGCGGCTCCAGACAGACTATGACCCACATAGTCAACGACTGCCACCTCTCCAGATTCAAAGGAGGTCTCAAAACTTTACATCAGGCTCAACCTGACGCTGTTGACTGGCTACAGAGGAAGGGCAAACGCTAGAAGAAGAAGTGATGTGGTGGTTCCCGATAATCTAACCAAATTTTCCCGGTCTCTTTGCACTATAGATGTGATTTCAGAATTCCTGAAAGGGGCCAGAACCAGGGAGGGCCTTTATGATCTCTAGAGTTAGCCTGATAAGAAAGGAGAAGACTCCTATTAGGTAGGATGATTTGTGGAGCATAGCAAAGCATTTCTGAAAAAGGTTCTCAAAAGTTGTCTCCCCCTCGCCAAAAGCCTGTCACAGAAGACAAAAATTTCACCTTGTGAAATTTAGCATTGTCCACACAAATTTATGGGAGAAAAAGGTGAACATGTAAAAAGTACCAGTCATCATAAAAACTTAGCTTATTCACTTACCTATTAATTTAACGTATCTATTAATTTGCCTGTTTATGTAACACTTGGGAGTGAGATAGTTTTCCTGCTGAGAGAGAGGGTGGTAGAGTAGTTCAGAACTTTTAGGTATTAGTTATGTAAAGTATGCTTCTAGAGCTTCATAGGTACTCTGAGATCTGAGCTAACCACAGTTCATGAATGGACATCATCCAGAGGAAGAAATCATCTGGGGAAATAAAAGCAGTCTGACCTACAGTAACCACTGAATAGATTTTAGTTACTCTTTTCTTATGTTACTCTTTTTCTTTTTCTTTTATTATGGTCCAATACCTACCCCCACCACTACCAGTTAGGTAATTAACTGTGCTGACATGTCTGAGAAATAGATTTACATGTAAGTGATAGAATTATTCAGTCTCAAATATGTTTTTTTTTTAATTTATTCTTTTGTTGCCCTTGTTTTATTGTTGTAGTTATTGTTGTCGTCGTTGGATAGGACAGAGAGAAATGGAGAGAGGAGGGGAAGACTGGGGGAGAGAAAGACGCCTGCAGACCTGCTTCACTGCTTGTGAAGTGACTCCCCTGCAGGTGGGGAGCCAGGAACTCGAACTGAGATCCTTAAGTCGGCTCTTGTGCTTTGCGACACATGTGCTTAACCTGCTGCCCTACTGCCCGACTCCCTCAAATATATCTTTATATTTATTTCTGCTTATCTATTTATGGTCATTGCCAGGGATCACTGCTTTGGGCTTGCTTTTTCAGATAAGGACAGACGGGCAGAGAGAAAGAAACCACTGCACTGACTTTCTTCAAGTGTGGTATGGTGCAGACGTGTATTTATAAGAACCTGCTATTATTCTGGGGGAAATTTGGTGTATAAGTAGAGTGTCATGAAGGAAATGTAAGATATGAGAGAATATGAGAACCAGAACATCACTTGGTGTATATGGTACTGGGAATCAAACTTAGAACCTCATACGTGCAAGTTCTGTGCTCTAAATGTGTTGAGTGCCCCCTCCCCCACCCCCAAACTAACAGTTTTCACCGGCAAATGCAGATTGAGAGACTTGGGTCAATCTATAGCTCTCCTTTATTACATGAGTTATTGATAAAAAGAAAATATTTACTTCTGTCACTTCAGGTTCCAAGGATTTGTAGGCCTTTCTCAACCTTTGCCAACATTAGCCATATAAACAGATGCACTCTTCTCAGATTTTGTAGTTCTTTATTGTTACTGTTTTTATTGATAGGACAGAGAGGAATTGAGAGGGAAGGGGGAGATAGGGAGAGAAAAAGAGATGCCTGCAGCACTACTTCACTGCTTATAAATCTTACTCATGCATGTGGGGACCAGGGGTTTGAACCTGGGTCTGTGTGCATGGTGACGTGTGCTTAACTGGGTGTACCACACCCGGATTTGTAGTTCTTGAAAGGTAAAAAGGCAGTGAAATTGTTATATCTTTTCTCCTTCCGTTTTTGTTTGTTTGTTTATTTGTTTGTTTGTTTTGGGGGGAGGGTGAAGTAATTGTAAGGGGGTTGCCCATAAACACTTTGGGGGAAGAATAAGGTGACCTTGCTAAACCTAGGACCTCAGTTTCCTTTGTCAAGAGTCATCACTCCTGTTAATATTAGCATCTTAGATGGGGGCTAGGCAGTGGCACACCTGCTTGAGCTCATATTACCATGTGTGAGGACCTGGGTTTCTGCAGGAGGAAGCTTTACAAGTGGTGAAACAAGTCTGCAGGTATCTCTCTTCCTCTCTCCCCCCTCTCAATTTCTACCTGCACTATCTACATAAATAGATAAATAAATAAGGAAAAATGCTCACCAGGAACAGTAGATTTATTGTGTAGACACAGAGCCCCAGTGTTAACCCTGGTGGCATAAAGCAAATAAACAAACAAACCTCACAACACACACACACACACACACATTTTTTTTCTTGGTAGTATATCATAATCTCTTCTTGGAGTTTTCAAGTGGGATAACCTGTCCCAATCTAGATTTACACCAACAGTTTTCTTTCTTTCTTTCCCTAATAGTGTACTCCTTGGATGGGATTCTGGTATTTGGTTTGCTCTTTGTTTGTACCTGTGCCTACTTCAAGAAAGTACCTCGTCTCAAAACCTGGCTGCTATCAGAGAAGAAGGGAGTTTGGGGTGTGTTTTACAAAGGTAAGATGATATCAAGACAGGAACGCGTAATTGCCATCTTCAAAAAGTGTCAACAGTTGAGGATGGGATAGGCTAAGATTGCATTTAGTTGCACCCAAGGTAGCCTAAGAGTATTACTAGGAAGAATTACTAGGAAGAATCTTTAACATGAAATATTGAAAACATGATTTGCTGAATTTTCTAGAAAAGAATACATTGAAGTCCCTTGAAATTTTTGATTTCTTTATCTCAGTTATTTTATTATTTTTTATTTAATAAAAAGGCTTATTGGGCAGAGGGTAGATAGCATAATAGTTATGCAGATAGACTCTCATGCCTGATGTTCTAAAGTCCCAGGTTCAATCACCTGCACCACCATAAGCCAGAGCTGAACAATGCTGTAGTCAAAAAAAAAAAAAAAAGGTTTATTAATGAGGAAGAGAAGAGGGAGAAGCAGAGCATCACTCCCACATGTGCACTGCCGGGGATTAAACTCAAGATCTCATGCGTAAGGGCCCCACATTTTATCCACTGCACACTACTTCCTGGGCCATGCTTTCTTTTTTCTTTTTTTTTTAATATTCATTTTCTTTTTGTTGCCCCTTTTTTAAAATTGTTGTTATTGTTGTTGATGTCGTTGTTGTTGGATAGGACAGAGAGAAATGGAGAGAAGAGGGGAAGGCAGAGGGGGAGAGAAAGATAGATACCTGCAGACCTGTTTCACTACTGTGAAGCGACACCCCTGCAGGTGGGGAGCTGGGGGCTCAAACTGGGGTCCTCATGCGCTTTGTGCCACTTAACGCTTATCCCGTTGTGCTACCACCCGATTCCCCTTTTTTTACTTTTTATTTTGGAAACTGCATTTGAAATTTTACCTGCCTAAAGCCTTTTATTTATTTATTTTATTTATTTCCTTGTGTTGCCCTTGCTGTTTTATTGTTATTATTGATGTCGTTGTTGGATAGGACAGAGAGAAATGGAGAGAGGAAGAGAAGACAGAGGGGGAGAGAAAGACAGACACCTACCTGCAGCCCTGCTTCACTGCTTGTGAAACAACTCCCTTGCAGGTGGAGAGCCAGGGGCTCGAACTGGGATTCAAGCCTTTATTTATTTATTTATTTATTTTATTTTTATTTTTTCCTCCTCCAGGGTTATTGCTGGGCTCGGTGCCTGCACCATGAATCCACTGCTCCTGGAGGCCATTTTTTCCCCCCTTTTGTTGCCCTTGTTGTAGCTTCCTTGTGGTTATTATTATTGCCCTTGTTGACGCAATTCGTTGTTGGATAGGACAGAGAGAAATGGAGAGAGGAGGGGAATACAGAGAAGGGGAGAGAAAGATAGACACCTGCAGACCTGCTTCACCGCCTGTGAAGCGACTCCCCTGCAGGTGGGGAGCCGGGGGTTCGAACCAGGATCCTTACGCCGGTCCCTGCGCTTTGCGCCACATGCGCTTAACCCACTGAGCCACCGCCCGACCCCCTCAAGCCTTTATTTTATTTTTTCATTTAATGAGAGGAAACCAGAAAACCATCCCTGGCCATATGTGGTGCCCCAAGTTTGCCAAAAATGCACTCTTTCTACTGCCTATCTGCCTCAGTCTTTTTTCAAAACAGGTAAAAAATATAAGGGAATAGTATCCTCATCTAAAATCTAGAACTTAAGTAACTCAGTTCATTCCTAGATGGATTCTTGAAAACCTTGTTTATCTGTGGCTAGAAATTTCAGTATATCTGGAGCTGGATGGTGGTGCACCTGTGTTGAGTGCACATGCTACAGAGTGCAAGGACCCAGTGCACATGCTACAGAGTTCAACCACCAGATCCTACCTGTAGGGGGAAAGCTTTACAAGTGGTGAAGCAATGCAGGTGTCTCTCCATCTCTCCCTCTTCTTTTTCTATTTCTGGCTGTCTGTATCTATTAAATAAAGATAATTAAAAAGAATTTCAAAGTATCACCTTGAAAGTGAAGACTTATGTGAAGAACAGAATGTAATTTCTCTTCTTTCTTTTGCCTGCTAGCTGCTGTGATTGGAACCAGACTACATGCTGCTGTGGCAATTGCTTGTGTTGTAATGGCCTTTTATGTCTTGTTCATAAAATGAATCCTACAGTATCCATCTCATCAACTGCCAACCAAGGGGATGAGGACGAAGAACCTGTTGGGGTCCTGGGTCCAGCATAGGAGAGTTCAGCTAAATCCATCAAAGTCCTCAGGATGACACCACAGCATCTGCCCCTGCCTTATGTAGGGAAAGCTCTTCATGGTTATGAACACTATTTATGCTTCAGGAGACTCCAAAAAGCCACTTCCTTTGGTCTGTGTGTAAATCAGTTCTTGACAGAGCGAATATAATGTTCAGACAAATTATATTCTTCGGTGGAAAGATTACAAACCTGCTTAAACCTATTACCTGTTTTGTTCTTCAGCTCATCGGGATCTTTTCAAACTGAGGCTTCTTAGGGAAAGACATGTGTTCAGACTTCTTTGAAGGAGAGATACTTTTAAAGACTTTTTTCCCCACTGTTTCATTTGGATTTGACAGACTGGGGGATGGGGGAGCTGGGTGAGGTACAGGAGTTATACAAGTCAAGACATATTTTGGCTTTGGGAATTTATCTTTCATATGCCCATGTGGGAATATAAGAGAGATGCATAATCCTCACTGTCAGAAGAGAACAGATGTAATAGCAGTGCTGTGTATTGGTAGCTTGCGAGTTTTGCCAAAAGACATCTGGGCCTACATAAGATTTGGGAATTATCTGTGATAAGACCAGAAAGCAGAAACCTAGACAAGAAAATATGTTTTACTCGTATCCCCAAAGATGACTTTACCCAGTCATGGAGAATGAATCCACTGTTACTTTCCTAAAGACTTTTTGCATTTTCTAATTGACTGAGTGCTAAATATTATCACTCAGTTCATGAAATACCATTAGGGGGATGAGAAAGTATTAAAGAAATAATTGTCTTAATATATTTGCTATTAAGGTAGAAGAAATAAGTAGTTCTGGTGTATTAATTCATATACTAGTATATTCTAGTATAAGAATTTATTGTGATATTAGGTGGAAATGTCATGTTATCTAAGATACACTTTTTTCCCTTTTAAGTCTGGGTTGTTAAGGTATATATATTTTTTTCTAGGTGATTATACTTGTTTTCCTTGACCAACTCTTTATCTTCAGGTTACAGTACTTTTCAGTTATTGGAAATTTTATAAGAACCTGAGAAATTAGAATGAGAGAAGTTGTTGAGATTCAAAAAGCATGATAGCACAGATCATAAAATCCATGAATAAAATGAGGGAATAATGTACTTGAGGCTAGTGGGCTTTTCCACACAGTATGGTAACTCCTGCACAACTCATGTTAGGTGAGTTAACATTTGAAGGGAAGACCCCTGTGTGTGAAAGAATCAGTTGTTGCACATATAAAACACGCAGTGTCTATTTTAAAAAATTGATTTAAAATTAAACTATTGTAAAAGGCAAGCCCAGACATATTTCTACCTGACAATTAAACTTTAGAGTAAAACTTTAATTGTGCATATTTATATGGTTGACCCCTATGTACCAGTAGCATTTTTGACCCCAAAAGGGGAAAAAAACAAAAGCTGCTATAAAGTGTTAAGTTCTAAAATAAGCAATTTAATGCTTTGAGGGGTTCTAGAAGTATAGAAAATCATCAACTAGTTGTCTGGGAGGTGATGCAGTGGATAAGGCTTTGGACTCTCAAGCATGAGATCCCAAGTTCAGTTCCCAGCACATATACCAGAGTGATGTCTGGTTCTCTCTCTCCTGTCATTTCTCATGAATAAATAAAATCTTTTAATAATAAAAAGTCATCAACTAAACACTACATGTCCAGTTGTCTCAGAGTTGAGGCTGTTCTCTTCAGCAAGTGATCCACAGGGTAAATTTCAATGATTCATCTGTTTTCCATTGTCATTTCTGAGGATGTTTTCATATAAGAGAAAGGAAACCCAATAGACTGGGAAGGAAGAGTTATACCTTGTGGGTGTGAGTTTGGGTCAAAGGGAATGTCACTCCCTAGAAGCATGTTTTGCACTTCTTATATTGTAGCTTTATTAATGCCTTTTGTTTCCTAATAGGGCTAATGCCTTTAAGCTTAGTGCTTAGGGCTGCTTATTTTGAATTAATTCCATTTCCCAGTTGTAGTTATTGAGACTAATTTTTTATAGTCTCTTGGGTGGTCATCTTAACCTAAACTCTTGAATTATCAAGTTTTTAGAGGTTTTCATACCAGAATGTACCAAAATATAGTGCACAGGAGGAAAATTTACAGCAGGAAACAAATGTACATCTTATTTGTTGTAAGCAGATAAACAGGCTTTGTTAACTCATTGATTTGGTTGACGTGGAAGTGTAGGAAGTTAGTATTCCTCTAAGGGAGCTTTTTAGGGGGAGAGGAGTGGGGACAGCAATATTGCCTCATTTAAACTGGCATCACCATAAACCCTGTATACCAAGGGGAAATGAAGTCAGCTTTTTATAGTTGAAACAATTTTTTATTCACTATTGTCTGCACAGATCCTTGAAAATAAAATTTCTTTCCCTATCGCGTGTGGCTGTTTTGTTGATTATACGCTGAATGTATTGAATTTTGTTCAAGCTTCAAGGTTTTGCTGGCTATTTGGCTTTTTCTTGGAATTGGCTTTCCCCTCCAAACCTCGCGATGGCAGCAATGAGCGCACTAGGCTTGCTTTATACTCGCTGGTTTCTCCCAGAATCCTCTGGGACAGGGCGGAAAAGTTTTAAAGGAGGGTGCGGACTTCCGCTCCCCAGCGCGAGGGAGAGTGGCCTGGAGCGAGGCTGTTGTGTGGGCTTCGTGGCGGCGGTGCGTGGAGGTCGCGTGTGGGGCGAGTGAGGATGCGCGAGTGTGTGAGTGAGTGGGCGTGCAAGGCGAGTGTGTGCGCCAGCCCTGCGCCCCTCTCCCCGCCTACACCTTGATCTTATTTGATCGGGTTGTGACTTCAGCCCTGCCGGTCCGACCCGAAATGAAAAGCTTCCCTCCTGCGAAGCCCCTTGCTCGGGGCGCTGTGCAGCGAGGCCTCTCAGGCGGCGGCCATGCGGCGGTCCCGGAAGTCCCGGGGCCCGGCGCTCAGAAATGATGAATTGATCAGATAGACGAGGCCGGGCTTGTCCCGCGCCATTGATTATCGAGGCGATTCTGATCTGAGCCGGCCGGGCACCTGGGTGGTGCTGAGGGGAAACGGCAGTGGCAGAGCCAGCGCCCTGCGGGCGGGAGCTTCGCTGCCGCGGGAGATTTTCATCCTTGACCCCCATTTTTTTTAGATCTGGCTAATGACTCTACAAGTACCTACATTGGTACCCCCAAGTCTAAAAGCACCCTGCAGCCTCTTCTTTCTTTGAGGGATATATATGTATATATGCATGTTTATGTATATAAAACCACTGTGGAACTTGGAGTGTTTAAGAATGCATATTTACTGAGTTGGCATCTTCTAACTATATAGAGGCCTAAGATTATGTTTTGAGCAGATGTTACCAGAATGAAGAACTGATAGGTTTTTTGTTTTGTTTTTTTTTAAGCTTTTATTTATTTATGAGAAAGATAGGCGAGAGAAAGAACCAGACATCACTCTGGCACATATGCTGCCTGGGATTGAATTGGGGCCTCATGCTTGAGAGTCCAAAGCTTTATCACTGTGCCACCTCCCGGACCACAGAACGGTGATAGTTTAACGATAACTAAGAATACCATATCTGAGTACAAGACAAAAAAAAAAGCCCTTTAATAATGGAATTAACCAACAATACATATGCTGTCCCTCCCAAAGGGAACTTACGATGCAATATTATGAGAGGTTCTCTGTTTCTTGCTCAGTCTGATGAATTTTTTTTTTTTTTTATTGCTTTTATTTGTTGGATAGAGACAGCCAGAAATTGAGAAGGAAAGGAGAGTTAGCAAGAGAGACTGACACCTACAGACCTGCTTCACCGCTTCTGAAGCTAATCTTACAGGTGGGGACCTGCAAGATTAAACCTGGATCCTTGGCCCATTGTAACATTGAGCTCAATCAGGTGCACCATCACCCGGCTCCCTGATGTATTTTCAACCAGATTGTGTAACCATATTCATAAAAATCTGGGCCATGTATCACAGCATAAATTAACACAAAAGAACAGGAGGCCAAGAGCTAGGAGGAGGGAAGTGTGTGCCCTCTTGGGAAGGTAGAGCCCATCAGGTGACTAAATGCAGAAAGACTGAAATCTGCTGTGACCTCAACATATATGTGCATGTTACTATGAGCTACTAAAACTAGTGTTTGTTAGCTCATTAATAGGATATGTTCATTCTCCCCTTCACACACCTCCCCCCATACATACAAGTACTCAACAATCAGCTCAATTGGCTGACTTTTTTTTTTTTAAAGAAACCTGTTTACTTCCTGTTTTGTTTAATGAATTCGCATTGATTTACATTATGTCAGCTTGATATCTCCTCAGGCACAGGAAGACAGAATTCTTTTCTGGAGGTAGCTAATATGTTGTCTAAAGCAAATACATTTTCAATAGCTGGCATTTAAAGACCTATAAGAAATGTTGAATCTGGGCCAGAGAGGTTCTGCAGCAGCAGCAAAGTGCATTCCTGAAGCCTGAGGTTTGGTCCTTAGGCATTGCCTATGTTGGAGCAGTGCCTTGGTCTTTCATGAAATCTTTAAAATGTTGAATAAGGGGCAGAGTGGTGGCACATCCAGTTGAACACATGCTGTCATCCTCAAGAACCCTGGTTCAGCCCCTAGTTGCCACCTGTAGGGGCTTCATGAGTGGTGAAGCAGTGCCACAGGTGTCTGCCTTTCTCCATCTACCCTGTTCTTCTCAATTTCTCTCTGGCTTATCAAATTAAGCCAATAAGTCATTAAGTGTTGAACAGATGTGTTGAAATGATTAGTTTATAAAACATGAGTACTCATCTTCCAAAATAGTGCTATTCTATCCTGAATCTTTATTATTATTTTTTCAACAAGAAGAACTTTCAAAAATGCCCAGACAGGACTAGTGGTTGAGAAACCTTCCTACTATGTTTTTATCCCATAGTAGATGACAACTCTTAGTCTAGGTGGAACAAACACTGCAGGCTTCAGCTTGCGCAAGTCTATTTAATGGATGGTGAGGTGGCAGGATAGCCCACTAAGAAGAGTCCAAGAACCTGTCAAGTCTAGGTGGAGAAGAAGCCACCATCATTCTTACGAGAAAAGCCTCCATTAGTAGCTGCAGTGTGGGGTGACACTGTGGAGAAAAGAGAAGCGGGACTGGGCTGGGGATTTCAGATCCTTTGCCTTTTCTGGAAGTCTAATTGCGTCTATGGGTGCTGGGAGAAGGTTCTTGTGATAGCCGAGGAACCTGATGTATAACAAACTGATGGGAGGTAGGCACAGGATTTCAGTTCTCAGGTTTCTGCTTGAGGCTAGAAACCTGTTTGCTAGACCAAAGGCTGAATTAAAATTGAATTTGTTTTATAGCTTGTCCCTGGTATTAGTCCTGTATGTGCCAGCTTAATCACAGCTGTGCCAAACCCTTTAGGTGCCCCTAAAGTCCTATAACAGCCACTCACCCCCAGCTCCCTGTTTCTGGGGTTCATTTAGAAATCTCTTACATCACCCTTCTGCCCACTCAGTCTTCTAACCCTTACCTATGGCTCCCTGGATACTGTGGATGGATTCCTTCTTAGGGTTGATCCACTGTCTGATGTTAATTGAAGAAGTGATAGGTGGTAGAGGGGGAGAGGATAAACATACTCCAGCAAATTGGATCTGCATTCTAGAGGATGGTGTGTGGAAGAATAGGGGAGGGAGAGTGAAATAAATCAGGAAAGAAGTTAAGTTCCATGCAACTTTATGTAGACTAAAATCCTTTTGAACCCTCTGGAACCAACCAGGGATTTTGTCTATATGAGAAAGACTCTTAGAAGGTCTCTTCATTTCAAGCAATAAAAATATAAGCCCTAATGATCCAACCTCTGGAATGAAGCTCTCTGGGTTGGGGAGAGCATGTCTTAGAGCTACCTCAAGACCTGGACCTTATCAGACTAAGTCCTTTCTGAATATCCCAGTCTCCCCAGGGAGCCTCTGTAAGTAGCTTTTGTCCAAGGAAAGCATGTCCGCCCATGTCTTCCTACTTTGCCTTCACAAGGAATACTCTCCAGTTTCTCCATGCCTTTCTATCTAGCTCTGCTTCCACTTAGAAACCCTTACTCTGGAAGTTGGGCCGGTAGCGCAGCAGGTTAAGCACAGGTGGTGCAAAGCACAAGGACTGGTGTAAGGATCCTGGTTCGAGCCCCTGGCTCCCCACCTGCAGGGGAGTCACTTCATGAACGGTGAAGCAGGTCTGCAGGTATCTTTCTCTCCCTCTCTCTGTCTTCCCCTCTTCTCTCCATTTCTCTGTCCTATTCAACAACGAGAACAACAATAATAACTACAACAATAAAACAAGGGCAACAAAAGGGAATAAATAAATACTAAAAGAAACCCTTACTCTGAGCTGCTTTCCTGGCAATACCCTGAGAACCTGAGACCCTCCTGGCTATTTTGAGGTTGGGTGACAGCCCCACCCCCCCCACTACTCTCCACCCTCAGCTGGGGACATACTGGAGCTCTAAGTGTTGCTGGCAGTGCCCCCACGCACCACTTACTCATGGGTAGTGTTCTGGATGGTGTCCTGCTGGAGCAGTATCTCACTTTTGTTCTTGAATGTCCCAGAATGGTGGTCATACAGGGCTGCTAGTCGGAAATCCAGGTCATCCTTTGGTATCTACAGAAGAAAGGTCAGTTTTGCCCACCCCAGGTTAGCTTTTCACCTCTGCCGTGGTTCTAGAGGCTCTGTTGGGCTCTATTCTTCCCTCAAAGTAGAGGGAACCTGAGTTTCACTCAGGATAGACCTAAGATCCAGCAGTTCCTACACATTAGATTATCCTTGGCTTTTTTTTTTTTCTCCTCCAGGATTATCTCTGGGGCTTGGTGCCAACATTACGAATCCACTGCTTCTGGAAGCCATCCCCCCTCATTTTTTTTAAATTGAATAGGACAGAGAGAAATTGAGAGGGGAGGAGAAGATAGAGACCCTCACTTGTGAGCCAGTCCCCTTGCAGGTGGGGAACTGGGATCCTTGAATGGGTCTTTGCACTTCATTGGTAGATTTTTTTTTTTTTTTTTTTTTTTTTACCAGAGCACTGCTATGTTCTGGCTTATGGTGGTACGGGGGTTGAATTTGGGACTTTGGAGCCTCAGGCGTGAGAGTCTCTTTGCATAACCATTATGCCATCTACCCTCCTCAGGGTCCTTGCACTTCATACTATGCACTTAACCCAGTGTGCCATGGCCCAACCTACTGTCCTTGACTTCTTAATTATTGTCAATGTAGAATTGCCTCTTTTATGGTTAGGGTGAAGAAGTGTCAGCTCTCACTGGAGATGGTATCAATATACAATTCCTGACTAGGGCTCAATGAGTGTTACATCACTCATTGTTATAATGAGAGCAGTGAGAAGTCTGGTGAGAAAAATATTTGTTCCAGGTTACTGGAATACAAGCCTTCTGACTTCTCAGAGATCAGATAAATTAATAATTAGTTTCAGTTTTGATAGAATCATGGATTGGGACAAGAGGAAAGAGGCTAAAACAGGGATAGACTCCCTTTCGAAAAGGACATCTTGAGTCATAAGTAGGTATAGTGAAATAAAACATTTCTTTTTCTTTTTTTTTTATTTTTCAAATTAAAAAATGTTTATTACCTTTATTTATTTATTGGATAGAGACAGCCAGTAATTGAGAGGAAGGAGGAGATAGGGAGAGAGAGGACACCTGTAGCACTGCTTCACCATGCAAAGCTTCCCATGTGCAGGTAGGGACTGGGGGCTTGAACCCAGCTCCTTGTGCATTATAACGTGTGCTTAACCAGGTGCACCGCCAACCTCGCCCTGAGACATAACATTTCAATACTAGGTACCTTTGGATCAAAAAAATTAACATCCCGCCTCATGGTAGTGGCTGTGGGAGTTGTGCTGAGCCGAGTCCAGGGTTCCTGTTTCTGAGCAAGGTGAGTTGGTTTATTAATTGGTAGTTTCTGCAAAAGAGAAACAGTCAGGTTCTGGTTTTAGGGAGTTATATTGATGTGAACACTTCAGATATTTCCATCCCCTTGATCCACCCAATTTTAGTTGAGTCTCCAAGGGATAACAGCAACAGCAGCAGCAGAAAGAACAAATTGGGGCAAGACTTGCTAAATCAGTGATCTTCTAGGTCTTCATTTTTTTTACTCAGCTCTAGTTCATGGTGGTGTAGGGGATTGAACCTGGGAGTTCAAAGCCTCAGGCATGAGAGTCTATTTGCATAACTGTTAGACTATCTATCCCCACACCCTATGTTTTCAAAAAGGGATGAGAAACACATGAAAAGGGTGAGAGTGGAACCAGAGGATCAAGAGTTAGGGAAGACTTGGAAAGATACATTAAATTTAGATATCCTGAGTTTGAGGAAAAGGTAAGTCATCCTAATGTAGTGAATGGGAAGAAAACTGGAAGTATGTATATGCATACAAAATTGTGATGTACACTTGAATGGTTATATAGCAGGTCCTTGGGGGGAAAAAGCTGTTACAGTGACCTGAGGTGGTTGGTACAGTGCCTAAAGCTCAGGACAGGCAAGCATGAGGTCCCAATTTCAATCTCTGGGCATTGCATATGCCAAAGTCATACATACTCTTGTGTGTTCTCTCTCTTTCTGTCATAAACAGACAAATATCTAAAACAATTTTTCTTTTTTTGTGGGGGTTTACAACATTAGTGAAAGGAAAAATAATTCAATTCCCAGTCATGGCTACTGTGTGGAAGTGGCACGTTCTCTGCATGTTTGCCTGGCTTTTCCCTGGGGTATTTTGGTTTTTTCTTCCCACATCCCACAGATATGCACATTAGACTTGTTGGCATGTCTAAACGTCCCAGCTTGAGTAAATGTGTGTGTGTGTGTGTGTGTGTGTGTGTTTGTGTGTATGCACACTTGTGCTTGGGGTAAAGGGAGGCCTGTTAGGGTTGGGCTCTGCTTTGTGCCCGAGTTTTGGTGGGAGGTTCTCATCACTCCCAAGCCTGAGCTGGAATGAGCAAGTTAGCACTCTGATTCTCTCTCATTAAATAAATATTGAAAAAGGAAGAAAGGGAGGGAGGTTAAGCACAGGTGGTGCAAAGCACAAGGACCAATGTAAGTATCCTGGTTCGAGCCCCCAGCTCCCCATGCAGGGCAGTCACTTCATGAGCTGTGAAGCAGGTCTGCAGGTGTCTTTCTCTCCCCCTCTGTCTTCTCCTCTTCTCTCCATTTCTCTCTGTCCTATCCAACGATGACGACATCAATAACAAAAACATTATTAATAACTACAACAATAAACAAGGGAAACAAGGAATAAATAAATGAAATTTAAAAAAAGAAAAGGAGGGGGGTCGGGCGGTGGCGCAATGGGTTAAGCGCATGTGGTGCAAAGCGCAGGGACCGGCGTAAGCATCCGGGTTCGAGCTCCCGGCTCCCCACCTGCAGGGGAGTCGCTTCACAGGCGGTGAAGCAGGTCTGCAGGTGTCTATCTTTCTCTCCCCCTCTCTGTCTTGCCCTCCTCTCTCCATTTCTCTCTGTCCTATCCAACAACGAACAACATCAACAATGCAATAATAATAATAACCACAACGAGGCTACAACAAAAGGGAGAAAAAATGGCCTCCAGGAGCGGTGGATTCATGGTGCAGGCACCGAGCCCAGCAATAACCCTGGAGGGGAAAAAAAAAAAAAGGAGGAAGGAAAGAAAGAGAGAAGGAAGGAAAGAAGAAAGGAAGGAAAGAAAAAGCCATTATGTCTTCTTTTAGAAATTTGTTGGTTTTTTTTTTTTTTTTGTGACTGAATATATGCCAAAAGATCTTAGCATTCATTTATATCAAATAACCAGTGGCAAAATTGACTAAAATTGTAGTTTCCAAGAGCTCACTGGTGACATTAAGTGAGAACTTATTGTAATGTTTTTGAGACAACTATCCAAAAGAAGAAAGGAGAAGAAAGAAGAATAGCAATAGGATTGTGTAACTTGTAGGGTAGCTCAGAATAAGTAATGAAACTCGTGAGTTGTCCACATGAAGCAGTGGTGAAGCCTGCAAAAGCAGTCTAACTAGCTGCTGGAGAGATAGCACAGCTGGTAGAGCACAGGAATTGCAAGTATGAGGTCCCTGAGTTTGATCCCCAGTACTGCATATGTCAAAGTGATGCTCTGATCTTTCTCATGCTAACATAATATATATAATAACGTGGAGAGGAAGGGAATGAACAGCACTAATGGGCAATCAGACAGTGTCAGCAGAGTACAGTGGTTAAGCAGGAGAGCAAAATATTTCACCAAGTTGGAAAGGGTCACCAGTGACTGCTGGAACACCAGTGAAGACATCTATTGAGACCAGGGAGGTGACTGAGAGGGTAAAATACAGGGCTATCATGCTTGAAGCCCCAGGTTTGATCCCCTATATCACATATGCCATGGTAGTACTCATTAAATAAATAAATAAATGATTTTTTTGTGAATATATGCCAAAAGATCTTACCATTTATTTATATCAAATAACCAGTGGAAAAATTGACTTTAAAATTGTAGTTTCCAAGAGCTCACTGGTAACATTAAGTGAGAACTTACTGTAATAGTTTTGAGACAACTATAAATAGATAATAGTTGTCTATTATAGACAACTATTTATAAATAAATAAATATTTAAGATAGGAAGAATCCCATTGGACATTACATCCTTTGAATCAAATCCCCCTGAGCCTGAATATAAAAAAGCACATATTTGGGAGTCGGGCAGTAGCGCAGCGGGTTAAGTGCACGTGGCACGAAGCACAATGACTGGCATAAGGATCCCGGTTCAAGCCCTGGCTCCCCACCTGCAGGGGAGTTGCTTCACAGGCAGTGAAGCAGGTCTGCAGGTATCTATCTTTCTCTTTCCCTCTCTGTCTTCCATTTCTTTCCCTCTCTGTCTTTCCATTTCTCTCTGTCCTATCCAACAATGACGAAATCAATAACTACAACAACAAAAAGACAAGGGCAAAAAAAAATATATAAAAGCACATATTTTTATTACATGTAAAATGCCATAATTCATTGTATTCACACTTTCCAATAATAAATAAAAATATAACATAAATTAAGAAGGGGAAATGTCTTCAACCTCTGTGGGTATAGCTCCTTCTGGTTTTCCTTCTGCCTCTGTTCCTTCTCAACTCTGCCTTCTCTCTCTGTCCTATCTTAGAGAGTGGAATTCTCCAAGGGGTTTAGTTTCAGTTCATTCCCTTCTAAGGCTCCAAATACCATTCTGATACTGTGACTTCCAGAATTGACACCTTCAAGCCACGATGCTCAACCATGTTGCCTGCTATTAATCTCTTCTTAAATGTCCCTACCACAAAAAACAGTATAATTGATCTCAACACCTTTCTTCCTGAATCTACTTCCCTGGACACCTCCTTCATTAAAGGGCTTCATTAAGCCTTTGGAAGCCTAGGAGTTACCCTAGATTCATCCCTTCTCTTGGGCCCATATCTAGTAGTCACAAAGCCTCATCAGTCTTGCCCTTTGCATTTTTCTCACATCTGCACTTTACTGCCATCTCCTGCATCACTGTTTCAAATCCATTAATATTCCTCCTGAGTTAGCTGCCTCCTGGATGATCCCTCTAGTCTCTATTCTATCCTATCCAATCTGCTGCCACTATGCTTTCTAGAGCACCCATTTTTAAAAATATATTTATTTTCCCTTTTGTTGTCCATGTTGTTTAACATTGCTGTGGTTGTTGTTGTTGTTGGATAGGACAGAGAGAAGACGGAAAGACAGAGGGGGAGAGAAAGACAGACACCTGCAGACCTGCTTCACTGCTTGTGAAGTGACCCCCCTGCGGGTGGGGAGCTGGGGGCTCGAACCAGGATCCTTACACCAGTCCTTGTGCTTTGTGCCACATGCGCTTAACCTGCTGCACCACCGCCCAACTCCTGAGCACCCATTTCTTGTGCTGCTTCAGTTATTAAAATCCTGACATGAAGTTTAGTTTAGTTTAGTTTAGAAAAAAAAAAAAAATCCTGACATGATTCCCCAGCACTCTCAGGGTGAACTACCATCTTACTTGTACAATATTCACAGTACACCCTGTCCAACACATTTACTTCTCCACCCCTGCATTTCACATTGATGTTTCTGCTATCCTGGACTCACTTGCCCCAGACAAGCCAATTTCTTCTTCTTTCTTTGTTCCTTCCTTTCTTCCTTCCTTCCTTTCTCCCTCCCTCCCTTCCTACCTTCCTTCCTTTCTTCCCTTTTGTTGCCCTTGTTTTTATTGTTGTAGTTATTGTTGTTATTGACGTCGTTGTTAGATAGGACAGAGAGAAATGGAGAGAGGAGGGGAAGACAGAGAGGGGGAGAGAAAGATAGACACCTGCAGACCTGCTTCACTGCTTGTGAAGTGACTCCCCTGCAGGTGGGGAGCCGGGGGCTTGAACCGGGATCCTTCTGCCAGTCCTTGCATTTTGAGCCAAATGCGCTTAGTCCGCGCACTACCACCCGACTCCCTTTTCTCGTCTTTTTTTTTAATTTATAATTTATTTCTTTATTGGGGAATTAATGTTTTACATTCAACAGTAAATACAATAGATTGTACATACATAACATTCCCCAGATTCCCATTTAACAATACAACCCCCACTCTGTCATTCATCATCTTTCATGGTCCTGTATTCTCTCCACCCACCCACCCACCCACCCCAGAGTCTTTTACTTTGGTGTAATACACCAATTCCATTTCAGGTTCTACTTCTGTTTTCTTTTCTAATCTTATTTTTCAACTTCTGCCTGAGAGTGAGATCATCCCATATTCATCCTTCTGTTTCTGACTTATTTCACTCAACATGATTTTTTCAAGGTTCATCCAAGATCGGCTGAAAGCAGTCACCATTTTTTACAGCTGTGTAGTATTCCAATGTGTATATAGACCACAACTTGCTCAGCCACTCTTCTGTTGTTGGACACCTGGGTTGCTTCCAGGTTTTGGCTATTACAAATTGTGCTGCCAAGAACATATGTGTACACAGATCTTTTTGGATGGATGTGTTGGGTTCCTTAGGATATATCCCCAGGAGGGGAATTGCAGGGTCATAGGGTAGGTCCATTTCTAGCCTTCTGAGAGTTCTCCAGACTGTTCTCCAAAGAGGTTGGACCAATTTGCATTCCCACCAGCAGTGCAGGAGGGTTCCTTTGACCCCACACCCTCTCCAGCATTTGCTGCTGTTACCTTTTCTGATGTATGACATTCTCACAGGAGTGAAGTGATATCTCATTGTTGTCTTTATTTGCTTTTCTCTGACAATCAGAGACTTGGAGCATTTTTTCATGTGTTTCTCAGCCTTTTGGGTCTCTTCTGTGGTGAATATTCTGTCCAAGTCCTCCCCCCATTTTTAGATGGGGTTATTTGTTGTCTTGTTGTTGAGTCTTGGCAAGCTCTTTATATATGTTAGTTATTAAACTCTTATCTGATGTATGGCATGTAAAGATCTTCTCCCATTCTGTGAGGGGTCTCTTGGTTTGGGTAGTGGTTTCTTTTGCTGTGAAGAAGCTCTTTAATTTGATGTAGTCCCATAGGTTTATACTTGTCTTAGTCTTCTTTGTAATTGGATTTGTTTCATTGAAAATGTCTTTAAAATTTATGCGGAAAAAAGTTCTGCCAATATTTTCCTCTAAGTATTTGATAGTTTGTGGTCTAACATCCAAGTCCTTGATCCACTTGGAATTTACTTTTGTATTTGGTGAAATACAGTGATTCAATTTCATTCTTCTGCATGTTTCAACCCATTGTTTCCAACACCATTTGTTGAAGAGACTCTGCTTTCCCCATTGAATAGTCTGGGCCCCTTTGTCAAAGATTAGATGTCCATAGGTGTGGGGCCTCATTTCTGGGCTCTCAATTCTATTCCACTGGTCAGTGTGTCTATTCATGTTCCAGTACCAAGCAGTTTTGATGACAATGGCCCTATAATACAGTTTGAGATCTGGGAGTGTGATGCCTCCGGTTCTGTTCTTTTTTCTCAAGATTGTTTTGGCAATTCTAGGTCTTTTCTGGTTCCAGATAAACATTTGTAGCACTTTTTCTATTCTCCTAAAAAATGTGCTTGGGATCTTGATAGGGATAGCATTAAATTTGTAGATGGCTCTGGGTAATATATTAATTTTGATTATGTTAATTTTCCAACCCAAGAACATGGAATATCTTTCCACTTCTTTGTGTCTTTTTCAATTTCTTTGAGTAGAGTGACTCATAATTTTCAGTATACAAGTCTTACACTTGTTTGGCTAGGTTTACTCCTAGATATTTTATTGTTTTTGTTGCTATAGTAAAAGGAACTGATTTCTGGATTTCAATTTCTTTTAACTTAGTGTTTGCATAGAGGAATGCCACTGACTTTTGAATGCTAATTTTATAGCCTGACACCTTACTGTATTGCCTGATGATATCCAAAAGCTTCTCGCTGGATTCCTTAGGTTTTTCCATGTATACTATCATGTCATCTGCAAATAAGGAGAGTTTGACTTCTTCTCTTCCAATCTGTATTCCTTTAATTCCTTGCTCCTGCCTGATTGCTATTGCAAGAACTTCCAACACTATGTTGAATAGTAATGGTGATAGTGGGCAGCCCTGTCTAGTACCTGATCTGAGTGGAAATGCTTCCAGTTTTTCACCATTGAGAATGATGTTAGCTGTAGGCTTGCTATATATAGACTTCACTATCTTCAGGAATTTTCCATCTATTCCCATTTTTTGTAGTGTTTTGATCATAAACGGATGTTGGATTTTGTCAAAGGCTTTCTCTGCATCTATTGATATGACCATGTGGTTTTTGGTCTTGCTTTTGTTGATGTGGTGGATCACATTGATTGATTTACGTATATTAAACCAACCTTGCATGCCTGGGATAAACCCCACTTGGTCATGATGAATATTCATCTTTTTGATATACTGCTGTATCCGGTTGGCTAGAATTTTGTTCAATATTTTCTCATCTATGTTCATCAGAGATATTGGTCTGTAGTTTTCTTTTTTGGTTGTGTCCCTGTCTGCTTTTGGTATCAGGGTGATGTTGGCTTCATAGAAGCTGGCAGGGAGTATTCCAGTGTCTTCAATTTTCTGGAAGACTTTTAAAAGTAGAGGTATTAGTTCTTTTTTGAAGGTTTTGTAGAATTCATTTGTAAAACCATTTGGTCCAGGACTTTTATTTTTGGGGAGATTTTTGATAACTGTTTCAATTTCATTAGCTGTGATGGGCCTGTTCATGTTATCCACTTCCTCTTGACTTAGTTTTGGAAGTTGGTAGGTATCTAGGAAATCATCCATTTCTTCCAGGTTCTCTAGCTTGGTGGCATATAGTTGTTCATAGAAGCCTCGCATGATATGTTGAATTTCTGTGGTGTCTGTTGTGATATCTCCTCTTTCATTTACTATCTGATTTATTTGGGTCTTCTCCCTTTTTTGTTTTGTGAGTCTGGCTAAAGGTTTGTCGATTTTGTTCACTCTTTTGAAGAACCAACATTTACTTTCATTGATCTTTTGTATAGTTTTCCTATTCTCAATGTTATTTATTTCTGCCCTAACTTTAGTGATTTCTGTCCTTCTGGTTGCTTTAGGGTTCCTTTGTTGTTCTTTTTCTAGGTCTTTAAGATGGGCTATCAGGCTGTTTATTTGTGCTTTTTCTTGTTTCCTAATGTGTGCTTGTATAGCTATGAACTTCCCTCTTAGGACTGCTTTCGCTGTGTCCCAAATATTTTGATAGCTTGTTTCTTCATTTTCATTGAACTCTCGAAACATTTTGATTTCTTCCTTGATTTCCTCTTTGACCCAGAAGTTGTTAAGAAGTGTACTGTTGATCTTCCACATTTTGAGACTGTTACTAATCTTTTGTTGATTGTTAAGTGTTAGTTGAATTCCACTGTGGTCTGAGAAGACGCTTGGGATGATTTCAGTGCTCTTGAATTGGCTGATGCTGTCTTTGTGCCCTAACATATGGTCTATCCTTGAGAATGACCCATGTGGATGAGTAAAATGTGTATTCCAGTTTCTTGGGATGAATGACTCTGAAAATGTCCAGTAGTTCTAGCTTATCTATCTCTTCATTTAGCTCCCTTATGTCTTTATTGATTTTCTTCCTGGATGATCTGTCAAGTTGAGAGAGTGGGGTGTTGAAGTCCCCTACTATGATTGTGTTACTGTTAATATATTGCTGTAGCTCTTTCAGTAGAAGTTTGATGTATTTAGATGGCTTCTCATTGGGTGCATAGATGTTAATAATTGTTAAGTCCTCTTGATTGACTGATCCTCTGAGCATTAAGTAGTGTCCATTCCTATCTTTTTTAATCTTATCTATTTTAAAGTCTGTCATGTCAGATATGAGAATAGCTGCTCCTGCCCTTTTTTGTGGGCCATTGGCTTGTATGATAGTTTTCCATCCTTTCACTTTAAGTCTGTGTTTGTCTTGTTGAGTTAGGTGAGTTTCCTATAGACAACATATTGTTGGGTTGTGTTTTCTGATCCATCTTCCTACTCTGTGCCTTTTAATAGGTGAATTCAGGCCATTGACATTTATTGATATCAAAGATTGAAGATATTTTAACACCATTCTTGAAGAGTTTTAGAGTGTTTTGATATATGTCCTATTTGTGGTGGTCTGGTTGTTTATAGGAGACCTTTCAGAACTTCTTTCAGGGCAGGCTTGGTGATGGTTGATTTCTTCAACTGTTGCTTGTCTGAGAAGGTTTTGATGCTTCCATCTAGTCTAAATGACAGTCTAGCAGGATATAGTATTCTTGACTGAAAGCCTTTCTCATTGAGCACTCAATAGATATCTTGCCATTCTCTTCTGGCCTGTAGTGTTTGTATGGAGAAGTCTGCTGCTAATCTTATGGGTTTTCCTCTGTAGGTGACTCTTTGTTTTTCTCTTGCAGCCTTGAGGATCCTTTCTTTATCCTTATTCCTTTCCATTCTAAGTATGACATGTCTTGGTGTCTTTAGGTCTGGGTTAATTCTGTTTGGGACCCTCTGGGCTTCTTGAATCTTTATGTCTTTGATGTTGTCTAGACTAGAGAAATTTTCAGCTATTATGGCCTGGAGAATGCTTTCTTCCTCTCCTTCTCTTTTTTCCTCTGGTAAGCCAATAATGCGTATATTGTTTCTTTTGAAGTCATCCCATAGGACTCTGTTGTTGTTTTCAGCATCTCTTAATCTCTTTTTGAGATCTCTTACTTCTTTTTTAGTTGTCTCTAATTCACCCTCAATCTTGCTAATTCTGTCTTCAGCCTCATAGATTCTATTCTCTCTGCCCTCTACTGCTTTCTGGAGTTCATCTATTTTGTTGCCCTGCTCTGATTCTGTTTTAGCTTGTTCAGCTAGTTGCATTCTTAGCTCAGCGATTTCAGCTTTCAGCTCTCTAATAACCATGAGATAATTAGTATTTTCTTCCACATTCTCATTTGTTGTTCCTGCATTTCTGATTACAATTTTTTCAAATTCTTTACTCACTCCTGTTATTATTTCCTTAGCTTGGATGTTGAACTCGTTGTTTTGTGCTTCACCCTCTGGAGGACTTTTAGCTGGACTCTTGTCCTGGTTCGAGTCTCCAATATTTTTTCTTGTTGTTTTAACCATTTTATATATTATGTTATGAGTTCCCTTTATCAGTACTTTTCAAATTATTGATCACTATTGCCTGGATTGACTTGTGTCTAAGTAAGTTAATTAAATGGTTTACAGTGGTGGAAGTTAACAGTTTTTTCAATAATATTTAAATCTCTGAGTTGGAGCTCAGTGGTTTAAAAGCCTCTTTTTTTTTTCTTACCTGTAGGTTATGGGAGCCTGAGGGCTTTTAAACTATCAATAGGCTTCTTAGCTTAATCACTGACTCCTGACCAAGAGATAAAGCAGGGTGTGGCAGAGATAATCCAGTGGTTATGCAAAGAGACTTTCACAGCCCCTCAGCTATGCCACCGAGGTATAGGTCTTCTCCTGAGTTTCCTGGTTAGATCTCTGTCCCCTGGTGTCCCTCCCTGCCACTGCTCCAGATTCTGAGGGTAGTAGCAATGGAGACTCAGAGTTGCACTTGGTGAGTCTCTGGGGAGTCCTCTCCTCCCTTAAGCTGTCCCCTTGTTGGTGGAGCAGACTGGAGGTGGTGTCTCAACTGATAAACTGCTGAACTGTTAGCAGTCACTTAATCTCTCCTTAGTCCCCTCTCTCCTCTCTGTCACCAGCCACGCGTGTTTGTACTCACCGGTGATTTACTGGGTTCCTGTGGTCATTCTAGTCCTGTCTTGTTTCAGTCCCGGGTGGTCTCCTTTGGTATTCCTAGTTGATCCGGGAGAGGAGAGGAGAGCTCTTCTCTACTATATATATGTACTAGATGTCAAAAATTCTCTTTCTCTGAGAAGTTTTCCTTTTTTAATAATGTATTTATTAGAGACAGAGAGAAATCAAGAGGGAAGGGGAGGTGGAGAGAGGGGGAGAGAGAGAGACCTGCAGCATTGTATCACTACTTGTGAAACTTTCCACTGCAGGTGGGAGCCGGGGGCTTGAGCCTGGGTCTTTGCATATGGTAAAATGTGCTCTCAACTGGGTGTGCTACCAAATGGCCCCCAGTTCAGTTTTTTAAACAAGTTCCTTGAGAGCCGAAACTATACCTAATTTAGTATGTGCCTTCACTGTCTAGCATGTATATTAGTGTTGAACAAGTAACTTTTTTTTTATTAAGCTACAATAACCATTTAATTAACTTTATTTTGCACCACTTCAACTATGATTTAAGTTTTCCAGAAAATGATAATCTAAATTCCCAAACCACTGATCATGACAATTTAATGCATGTACACATAGGCAAACACATTAATCAGAAGATTGGGACAGTGTGAAAACGTAAGTGTAAGGCATGGTGTAGTAACTTTTTTTTTTGATATATTCTTTTTTTTTTACAATTTACTTTTTTATATTATTTATTTTCCGTCTTGTTGCCCTTGTGTTTTTTTTAATTGTCATTGTAGTTATTGTTGTTGTCATTGGTGTTGTTGTTGTTGGATAGGACAGAAAGAAATGGAGAGAGGAGGGGAAGACAGGGGGAGAGAAAGATAGATACCTGCACATCCGCTTTACTGCCTGTGAAGTGACGCCTCTGCAGGTGGGGAGCCGTGCTCGAACAGGGATCCTTATGCAGGTCTTTGCGCCTAGCGCTACATGCGCTTAACTTGCTGTGCTACCTCCCGACTCCCAGGTCTAGTAACTTTCATATGATTTTCTCCCATTCCATATTTCATATCTCTTCACTGAATCGTTTTCCAAACAAGACAGGGCAACTTGGTGGACCTTGGTCTATCTCAGCCTCATTACTTATGCCCATCAATATTTTGGACTGTGAAAATCGCTTGTTCTTTAGACTAGAACTTTACTTCCCTCTATTGAAAGGTACCTTGAAAACGATAGCTGACCAGAATTTGGGGGCATGGAGACAGAAAACAGACATCTGTTCCTGACTACGTGTCTTCACCAGAGTTCCTAAAGTTACCATATTTTCTGTCTGTTTAGCCGTGTCGATCCCACTGAGAATCTTTACAAAAGAAATCACAGTACCTTGGGAGTTTGCATTTTTCCCAAGTAGGAATCATTCCGAGAAGGGTGATGGAAAGCTTCTCGGGAGCAAAGCATAGTAAAATACAGAGCGAGGTGTTCTTAGGAAGGACAGGTGGCCAGGCCCACGCAGCCGCGCACAGCTTGTCGCGTGGTTGGTCCTTGATCCCAATTGTTTGCAACGCCCAGATGCGGTTGCCTGGCAACTGCCACGCCATCTGTGACTGAGGTGTGAATTCCCTTTCAGAAGGATGCCACCTGGCGGTCGAATGGGGTAGGCCTTTAGGGAGCAATGATGGCTAATCCAGGAGGAAGCACCTCTGCATTTACCGGGTAGCTCTGGATTTGCACTCCTGAAATTTAGTGGAAAAATGTCAGCAAAAATTCCATTTGACGAAAGGAGTCCTTTTTTTTATTTCCTTTTAAAAAATATTTTATTTGTTAATAAGAAAGATAGGAGGAGAGAGAGAAAAAATCAGATATCACTCTGGTACACACTATGCTGATGATTGAACTCAGGACCTCATGCTTGAGAGTCCAATGCTTTATCCATAGCGCCATCTCCCGGACCACCTTTTTTTATCTCCTTATTGGAGGGTTAATAGTTTACAATCAACAGTAGAATACAATAGTTTGTACATGTGTAACATTTCTAAATTTTCTACATTTCCATTCAACCCTCACTAGGTCCTCCTCTGCCATCATGTTCCAGGACCTATATCCTCCCCTACCCCACCCCAGAGTCTTACTTTGGTGCAACAGACCAAGAGGAAAGAAGTTCTGAAAGGTGACACAGATTTCCTTCTCTGTCGCATCTAACAAAAGGATCTTTTTAAAATTTTTTAAAATATTTATTTTACTTATTCCCTTTTGTTGCCCTTGTTGTTTTATTGTTGTAGTTATTACAGTTGTTGCATAGGACAGAGAGAAATGGAGAGAGGAGGGGAAGACAGAGAGGAGGAGAGAAAGATAGACACCTGCAGACCTGCTTTACCGCCTGTGAAGCGACTCCCCTGCAGGTGGGGAGCCGGGGTTCGAACCGGGATCCTTATGCCGGTCCTTGTGCTTTGTGCCACCTGCGCTTAACCCGCTGCGCTACAGCTCGACTCCCTCAAAAGGATCTTTTTTTAAAAAATATTTTTATTTATTTATTTCCCCTTTTGTTGCCCTTGGTTTTTATTGTTGTTGTTATTGATGTCATCGTTGTTGGATAGGACAGAGAGAAATGGAGAGAGGATGGGAAGACAGAGAGGGGGAGAGAAAGATAGACACCTGCAGACCTGCTTCACCGCCTGTGAAGTGACTCCCCTGCAGGTGGGGAGCCGGGGGCTCGAACTGGGATCCTTATGCTGGTTTGTGCTTTACGCCACGTGCATTTAGCCCGCTGCGCTACCGCCCGACTCCCAGTCTCTCTATTTTTTAATAAGTCTGTCATTTATTTTATTTTTGAGAGAGATGCAGAGAGAGAAAGACACAGAGAGAGACACCAGAACACTGCTCAGCTCTGGCTTATGTTAGTGCGGGGGACTGAACCTGGGACTTTGGAGCTTCATGCATGAGAGTCTCTTTGCATAACCATTATGGTGTCTACCCCCACAGTCCCTCTTTGTGAGAGCTCAGATGGATTTGGTGAAGTGGAAAACTTCCAGAAGCGACTGTTGGCAGCAGTCTGCACCCACCTGCTGAGGTGTGGGTGGGCTTCCGCTATAACTTCTACAAGAGAAAAGGCTTCTCAGTCTTCTGTCTCGCAGGGAATCTATAGCAAGCAAGTATCGTCCAGGGCCACATCTGCAACATTATAGTGGCTCAGCCATTGCCGGCGGCCGGAAAGAGCCCCGGAAAGCGAGCATCTGGGGGCGCTGTCTTGGAGGAGGTATCCAGCGCGTCCTTTACGCGAGCTCAGCGCCCGCCTGTTGGGCCGGTTGCGGCCCGGGGCGCGTGCACTGGCCCCGCAGGAGGCGCGCGCCCGCGGCGGATGTCTTGGCGACCCGCAGGTGAGCGGCCAAGCCGCGCGTGGCCCCCGCCTGGCCGAGAGGAGGCGGTTGCCAAGGCGACGTGGGTCGGAGGAGGAGACGAGCTTGGAGGGAGGAGGAAGGATGGGCGGCCTCGGCGTCGCAGCAGGGAGGTGACTGAAGAGAGCCCAGCCCCGCACACCCACCCCCTGCCAGCTTCCCTCCCCTTCCCCCGCCTCTGCCCGCAGAAGCAGCAGCCGCTGCACCTGAGCCGCCGCCTCCTGTCGCTCGCCGGCTAGCTCCGGACGACGCGATGGCTGAGCCTGGGCGCAGCCTCCATCACCCCGCCCCCGCCCGCGCCCGCGCCCGGGGGAGACCTGAGCGGTGCCCACGCCTCCTGCGGCTGCTGCTCTGGGCTGGGACCGCCCTCCAGGTGGCCCGGGCCACCGGGCAGGAGCTCCACGCCTGCAAAGAGGTAATGACCCCACGCAGCTCAGGGGAAAAAAATGTCTCAGCAGAGATCTTGGGGACGTGGACACACACAGTTTCAAAAGCCACCGAGTTTATTGAGGTTCCTCGTTGGGGAGAGGTATGGATGCTGGGGTGAGGGGAGAGGAGTCGACTGGCGTCATGAAGAGGCCGGTCCACTGCATCATCCTCGAGGCTCGGGCTGCTGAGCTCAGGAAGAGAGGTCCCGGCTCTTGGGAGCCCATCGGGGACTTGAGTTCATGGGCTCTGGGGAACGAAGGAGGAAGACGACAGCTGGAACGACAATTACCTTAAAAACGCAAACAAAAGATTATGTACAGAAGAACGAGTAGAACGTGGTAAAGGGGGGAGAACTGGAATGAGAAAGCAGTTGGGACGGCCTGAGAAAAGTGGTGGAGCAAAGTGGAAATCCTTGTGGTTTTATTCTGGCTTCAGAAAAGGAATGGGAAGCAGGGACTTGTAGGAAGAGGCCAAAAGATCCCAACACCTCTCCTTCAGCCCTCACATGCTCACAGGTGCTAAGTGTGGGTCCTTGTGTAGTTTTGCCTCCCCTGGCCCCAGAGCACGTTGTTTTAATGTATGGGGCAGCATACGCCCCACCTTTGTCCAGACTTTTGAGTTCTCTAATATGCCATTCTCATTTTCTACCAATCTCTCCTCTGGACTTTTGCTGACATATGTCATTAACTTTTTTCAAGGTTTTCCTAAAATGTTGTCAACATAATTCAAACAGTATGTAGTAAATGCCTTCCAAACAGAAATATCTTTACAATATTCTTTGGGAGGGATAGGACAAGGTATTAAGGAGTAACAAACCCAGTGATTTTTATGTATTGAAATAACAATATTCAATCATGCTCTGAATAACTTTTGAAAACCATATGGCAGACGCAGTAACAAAATATAAGACATCAGGGAAGGCAAAAATAAAAGTTGTTCTGTTGCCTCTGTGAAATGTGAAACACTTCAGATGACATCAATAATCTGTTTCTACAGAGTATTCTAGGTGTCACAATTGGTTGTGAGACAGAGAGGGAGGGGGAGGGAGAGAGAGAGAGACTGTTCTAGAATATATGGTGCCAGGGATCAAACTAGGGATCTCATGCAAGCAAATGGTTTTTACCCACTGAACCACCCCTGTGTTCACTTGAAACATTTATTTTTATAAGTTGTCAATATACTGATTAGCAAGAACTCCATCCCAAATAGAAGTATATTATAATAAAAGTGTTCTAGCCTTTAGACTGTTTACAGAATAACATCATAATGAAGTAAGTATGCATGTATATGTATAATTTTTGTGTGGGTAAAGGTGTTGGACTTCATTCATGAATACGGCACAAGTGTCACCAGTCACTGGGACTTTGGTAACTTTTTTTCAGTCAGTCCCAGTGAGGATCTACCCTGGGTCATCTGCATTTCCATCTAGTCACTTTATGACCTATTTTATTCAGTTTATTTAATTTTTAAATTTGTGATTAATATTAGGTTACAATATTGCAAGATTACAGTTCCATACCATACCCACCATCAAAATTCTGAATCCCTACCCTCTCACCTCCTAAAGATAACCACTATAGTTCTGACAAGTCTTAAAAACCATTTGCTTGCATCTGTTTTTTTAATTTTTTGTTTTAAGTGCATGTGTATCAGACCTGTTACAACCTGTCTTTATTTGTTTATTTATTTTATTTTATTATTTTATTTCTTTATTGGGGAATTAATGTTTTACATTCAACAGTAAATACAATAGTTTGTACATGCATAACATTCCCCAGTTTCCCATAACAATACAACCCCCACTAAGTCCTCTATCATCCTTCATGGACCTGTATTCTCCCCACCCACCCACCCCAGAGTCTTTTACTTTGGTATGATATGCCAATTCCATTTCAGGTTCGACTTGTGTTTTCTTTTCTGATCTTGTTTTTCAACTTCTGCCTGAGAGTGAGATCATCCCATATTCATCCTTCTGTTTCTGACTTATTTCACTCAACATGAATTTTTCAAGGTCCATTCAAGATGGGCTGAAAACAGTGAAGTCACCATTTTTTACAGCTGAGTAGTATTCCATTATGCATATATACCACAACTTGCTCAGCCACTCATCTGTTGTTGGACACCTGGGTTGCTGCCAGGTTTTGGCTATTACAAATTGTGCTGCCAAGAACATATGTGTACACAGATCTTTTTGGATGGATGTGTTGGATACAACCTGTCTTTAAAGATGACTGAGAACAAGGGGATTTTGTCAGTGACTATGGCTTACTGACTTTGGTGACTTGTGGTGATCTTGCCAACCAAGTTAATTTTTTTTTTTTTAACTAGTGTATAGCTCAGCTCTGGCTTATTTTGGTATGGGGATTGAACCTGGGATTTTGGGGTCTCAGGCATGAGAATCTCTTTACGTAACCATTATACTAACTACCCCACCCTCCAAGTTAACCCTTTCAAGCAAGCCTGCTTGCCTACAACTACAACTTGGGCATCTTCTGAGAGTAGAAGTGAATAGTCTTACTATTCACTTGACACTCTTATTGTGATCTTTGTCAACTACAGAAAATGTGAAATTAAAAAGAAAAATTTTAAAGTATTTTATTTATTCATGAGAAAGGAAGAGAGAAAGAGCCAGACATCACTCAGGTACATGTGCTGCCAGGGATTGAACTCAGGACTTCACGCTTGAGAGTCAGTGCTTTTATCTACTGCACCACCTCCTGGACCACTAAAAAGAAATTTAATCCTTCATATTATCTTGGTTCAGTGGGAGGGCAGAATATTGATCCTTAAGAATTCTAACTTTTGTACAAGTTCTGCCGTTAGTACTATTTAAATGTCTGACATTAGCCTATAGAAAAGGTTTCGCCAAGGGGGTTGGGTGGGTTAAGCGCATGTGGCGCAAAGCGCAGGGACCGGCGTAAGGATCCCCACCTGCAGGGGAGTCGCTTCACAGGCGGTGAAGCAGGTCTGCAGGTGTCTATCTTTCTCTCCCCTTCTCTCTGTCTTCCCCTCCTCTCTCCATTTCTCTCTGTCCTATCCAACAACGAATTGTGTCAATAAGGGCAATAATAATAACCACAACGAAGCTACAACAAGGACAACAAAAGGGGGGGGGGAATGGCCTCCAGGAGCGGTGGATTCATGGTGCAGGCACCGAGCCCAGCAATAACCCTGGAGGAGGAAAAAATAATAATAATAAAAAAAGAAAAGGTTTCGCCAAAAAATCATGAGCTGGACTGGCAAAATAGGCTCACTTGGATAGTGGGCTACTTTGCCATGTGCCCAACCCAGGTCCACTGCATAGAAGGATGCTTCAGTGCTGAGTTTCACCCCTCTCCCTCTTCCTCACCCTCTCCTCTTCTTTCCTCCTCCCCCCTTCCATCTCTTCCTCTCTCTCTCTCTCTCTCCCTTTCTTACTCTATCCGAAAATGTCGTTTGGAGCTATGAGACTCTGGATATAACAGACAAACAAACAACAAGACAATCACAACGAAAAGAGGCTGAGCTCTAGTAGTGCAATATTGTGGAAACCAGCATGCCAGGGTTCTAGGCCCTGCCTGTCATCACTCAGTTTTTGCACCTGTAGAATAGATGCTTTGATGCCATCTACCCTGAAAATAATTGCTTTGAGAATTGAAAGAGCAAATGCAAATATATTTAAAAATAAACAAAACATCGTTAGTTACCTAGCCCCCTTTCCTCTTAGCCCCCACCACTATCAGAACCACACTCCAGAGCAGAGTGAAAATGCTTTAGGTTTAAAATACACTCATTGCCCTTAGGCAAGCCCTGTTTACATTTTTCTTGAGCAAACAGTGCTGCACACCCTGGGCTCCAAAACAATAAGGAAGAGAATAGACCCTTTATTATAATACACTGCACTTGGCAATATGAAGTAACCTAACAAATTTAGGACCCTAAATGGTGGAAAATCAATTCTAGCCCCTTTTCCACTAGCAGGGGAATGCTCACAGTCTGTGAAAGTGCTGCAGGTCTCTCCCTCTCTTTAGCTCCCCCTTCCCTCTAAAATTCTACTTAAGTAATATATAATATATTGGGAGTCGGGCGGTAGCGCAGTGGGTTAAGTGCACGTGGCGCAAAGCTCAAGGACTGGTTAGGATCCCCAGTTCTCCACCTGCAGGGGAGTCATTTCACAGGCAGTGAAGCAGGCCTGCAGGCGTTTCTCTCTTCCTCTCTATCTCACTCTTCTCTCTCAATTTCTCTCTGTCTCTATCCAATAACAAATAAAAAATGTTTAAAAAACAATATATCATATATTATATAGTGTTGTATTATATATATATATATATACATATACATATACATATACATATATATATTAGGAACAGGGAAATAGCACCACTGTTAATGCAACATCTCTTCATATTGGATGCTTTGAGGTCCTCAGTTCAAGACCTGGCACTATCACAAGCCAAAGTTGTGCAGTGCTTTTGTTAAATAATTAAAAAATTATTCCAATTCATGTCTGACAGATTCCTAAGCCCAGTGGGCTCCTCTGTATACACTAGTAATCCCTTTGGAAGCAATTAGTACTGGAAGCTCAAAACAAAGTAGATCAGCTATGGCCAGGTTTCTACTCTTCTCTCCTTTGACTTAGACTCATTGTGTTATAGGAAATGGCTTGCTGGCACTTATTCAGCACTTAGCCTGGACTCTGCAGGTCTAAAGAAGTGATTCATGAAGACAAACACCATCCAGGATATTTGGTTCCACTAGTGACTTTGCAAAAGGAATGCCAAGCCCAGACAAGTTTAACAATCTAAAACTCCCTGTTCTCTGTCACCACAGTTTAAGCCTAAACCTCTCTATTTCCTTATTAGAGCCAGCAGGCTGCCTCGGCTTCCAGAAACAAGCCTGGAACAGCATTGTTGTCATTAGATTTGGCTGTGCCCTGATAAAGAGTCCCCACCATTAATATCCAGCACAAGAAATTCATATGCAAATTAAAAAAGGGGTTAGAATAAGTGAAATACAGCCTGGGATGTGGCACAGTGGCTACATCTATGGACTTGTAAGCATGAGGTTTCTGAGTTTGACTCCCAGCATCTTATGTGCCAGAGTGATGCTCTAGTTCTCATTAATAAGTAAATCTGTTAAAAAAGAATAAGTGATGACTCTACTACTTAGTAAGGGTGCTTCTTTGAGAAAATTAATTAACCTGTGATAGTTTCAGATTCTTAATTTGTCAAATGGGGATGGTAGTACTTATCTCACAAGGCTGTTGTGAGGATTAAATAGTATATATGATATACCTAGAACATACCTTTGACATGCTACAGGTGTTTAAATATTGGTAGGCATAAAAAGTGAATATGCAGGGAATCAGGCGGTGGCGCTGTGGGTTAAGCACACATGGCATGAAGCGCAAGAACCGAGGCAAGGATCCCAGTTCGAGCCCCCAGCTCCCCACCTGCAGGGGAGTCACTTCACAAGTGGTGAAGCAGGTCTGCAGGTGTCTGTCTTTCTCTCCTCCACTCTGTCTTCCCCTCCTCTCTCCATTTCTGTCTGTCCTATCTAGCAATGATGACATCAATAACAACAACAATAATTACAACAAGGACAAAAGGGAAAATAAATAAATATAAAAAATTTTTAAAGTAAGTATGCAAATAATGACATATAAATAATGGCAGAAGATTAATATGTGGTGAGCAGTGCAGAAGTAGCAATATACAAGTTGATAGGAAAAATGAATTTCAACAGTTAGCATTTTTTATGCTTCAGCAATTATCAGGTGGTAAAATTGAAAGTTCCTGGGATTGCAAATCTCTGGTTGTCTGAAATGTGGAGTAGGTGTTGGGTCCAGTAGCAGATAAGGCTGGAGCAGATGTAGGGTACAATGGAAATCAAGATGGGGCTGGGCATTGATTTCCCAGTTGAGTGCATATGTAACCATGCAAAAGGACCTGGGTTCAAGCCCCCAGTCCACACCTGCAGGGTGGGAGGAACTTGATAAGTCATAAAGCAGGGCTGCAGTGTCTATCTTTTTTTCCTTTCCCTACCTCCCCTTTCCCTCTCAATTTCTGTCCTACCAAATTAAAAAAGAAAGAGGTTGATGATGTCAGCTACTCTGGGTATTATTGTGGCTACAGATACCTCTCTCTGTAAAATCATCATCATCATCAACAACAACAACAACAACAAACAATGGAGAGACCACTAATGGTGGTGTCCTGCAGGTGTGAGACCCTGGCTTTATCCCATGGCACTATGAAACAAAAAGAAAATAAGCAAGCAGACAAAAGGCTCAAAGCCCACAGTAAGTGGATAGACCATTAAGGACCCTTCATCTTTCAGAAAAGTTTTCATAAAAAGTATTTATTTATTTCTTTTTCTTTTTTTATTTAAGAAAGGATTAATTAACAAAACCATAGGGTAGGAGAGGTACAATTCCACACAATTCCCACCACCCAATCTCCATATCCCACCCCCTCCCCTGATAGCTTTCCCATTCTCTATCCCTCTGGGAGCATGGACCCAGGGTCATTGTGGGCTGCAGAAGGTGGAAGGTCTCTGGCTTCTGTAATTGCTTCCCCCCTGAACATGGACGTTGACTGGTCGGTCCATACTCCCAGTCTGCCTCTCTCTTTCCCTAGTAGGGTGGGTCTCTGGGGAAGCTGAGCTCCAGGACACATTGGTGGGGTCTTCAGTCTAGGGAAGCCTGGCCGGCATCCTGATGACATCTGGAACCTGGTGACTGAAAAGAGAGTTAACATACGAAGCCAAACAAGTTGTTGAGCAATCATGGACCCAAAGCTTGGAATAGTGGAGAGGAAGTGTTAGGGGGGTACTCACTGCAAACTCTAGTGTACTTCTGCTTTCAGGTATATATTTTGCAGTAGTTTACGGATACGTGTGAACATATGCTCTCTCTCACAGAAACTGGTGTATATCTAGGTTTTGGGACTTTGTTAGAAAGTGAACCACCTGAGATGGAATTAGAGTATACTATGAAAAGAAAGGTCTCACCCGAGTAATGAAGCTGAAGGGTTGTCATTCCACACGTGAAGTCTCTGGACACAGTCTGAAGTGAAGCATGTTGAGGTGGCAATCTTTGTGTTGGTTAGGTTGTGAAGTATTTATTTTTTTAAGTCAACAACTTGTTCTGCTTTATATTTTAACTCTTTTTCATATATATATATATACACACACACATATTTGCTTCCAGGCTTATTGCTGGGACTTGGTGCCTGCACTATGAATCCACTGCTCTTGGAGGCCATTTTCCCCATTTTGTTGCCCTTCTTACCCTTATTATTATTTTAATTGCTGCTGCTGTTGGATAAGACAGAGAGAAATCAAGAGAAGAGGGGAGACAGAAGTGGGGAAAGACAGACACCTGCAGACCTGCTTCACGGCCCATGAAGCGACTTCCCTGCAGATGGGGAGCTGGGGACTTAAACCAGGATCCTTACTCAGGTCCTTGGCACTTAACCTGCTGTGCTACTGTCCGACCCCCTATCTTAACTCTTTTTCAGCCACCGGATTCCAGATGCTACCATGATGCCAACCTGACTTTCCTGGGCAGATGACCCCACCAATGTGTTCTGGAGCCCTGCCTCCCCAGATCCCTGCCCCACTAGGAAGAGAGAGACAGGCTGGGAGTATGGATTGACCTGCCAATGTCCATGTCCAGCAGGGAAGCAATTACAGAAGCCAGACCTTCCACCTTCTGCACCCCATAATGATCTTAAGTCCATACTCCCAAAGGGATAAAGACTAGGAAAGCTTTCAAGGGAGGGAATTGGATACAGAGTTCTGATGGTGGGCATTTTGTGGGATTGTATCCCTCTTATCCTATAGCCTTGTCAGTATTTCCATTTTATAAATAAAAATTAAACATTTTTATTTAATTTTTTATTAGTGATTTAATGATGATTAACTAAAGATTGTAAGATAACAGGGGTACAATTCCACATAGTTCCCAACATCAGAGTTCTGTGTCCCATCCCTTCTATTCTTTATTCCTCTCTGAGAGTATGGACCAAAATTCTTGATGGGGAGGAGAAGGTGGAAAGTCTGGCTTCTGTAATTGCTTTTCTGCTGGACATGGATGTTGGCAGGTCGATCCATACCCACAACCTGTTTCTGTCTTTCCCTAGTGGGGTAGGGCTCTGGAGAGGGGTAGTTGCAGGACACATTGGTGAGGTTATCTGTCCAGGGAGGTCAGGATGGCATCATGGTAGTATCTGCAACTTGGTGGCTGAAAGGCCTAGTTTTACTTTTCTTTTTTATTTTATTTTATATTTTATTTATTTATTTACTTATTACTGGATAGAGACAGGAAGTCAGAAGAGGGAGAGAGAGAGAGAGAGAGACAGACAGACAGACATGTACAGCCCTGCTTCACTACTCATGAAGCTTTCCCCCTGCAAGTGGGGACCAGGGACTTGAACCTGGGTCCTTACGCACTGTAATGTGTGTGCTTAACCAAGTGCACCACTGCCTGGCTGCCTAGTTTTACTTTTCTACATGTGGCTGTTCAATTTTCCCAGCACCATCTGTTGAGGAGAACTTCATTGAATGGTTTTGTCCCCTGTCTCATATGTTAGATGGTTATATATGTGTGGACTCATTTCTGGGCTTTCAGTTCTGCTCCATTGATTCAGTTGTTCATTTTTATTCTGGTACCATGCTATTTTGATTACTATTGCTTTGTAGTATAAACTGAAGTTGGGGAGTGTTATACCTCCATATTTTTTTAAATTTATTTCTTTATTGGGGTATTAATGTTTTACATTCAACAGTAAATACAATAGTTTGTACATGCATAACATTCCCCAGTTTTTTGTTTTTGTTTTAAATCCATAGGATAGCACTGCTCAGCTTTGGCTTATCGTGGTGCAGGAGATTGAACTTGGAATTTTGGAGCCTCAGGCATGAGAGTCTGTTTGCATAACCATTATGCTATCTACCTCTGCCATGTTTTTCCTTTTTTTTTTTTTTTCAGAATTACTTTGGCAATTTACGGCCTTTTGGGGCTTCACACATTTTTGGACAAGCTGTTCAATTTGCTTGAAAAAAGCAATTGGAATTTTGATAGGAATTGCATTGAAATTATAGATTGCTTTTGGTAGAATGGCCATTTTAATAATGTAAATTCTTCCAATCCAGGAGCACGTAATTGTCTCCCACTTCTGTGTGTCCTTCTCTATTTCTTTTTGTGATGTCTTATGGTTTTTGTTATAAAGGTCCTTC
The DNA here is from genome assembly GCF_950295315.1 of Erinaceus europaeus. Classification (NCBI taxonomy): domain Eukaryota; kingdom Metazoa; phylum Chordata; class Mammalia; order Eulipotyphla; family Erinaceidae; genus Erinaceus; species Erinaceus europaeus. The sequence goes on along the minus strand of NC_080172.1, from coordinate 68,387,646 downwards.
ACCTCCTTTGTGAGATTCACTCCAAGATATTTATCTTTTGGGGTTCTATTGCAAATGGGATTGAATCTTTTATTTCCCTTTTATGATTCCTTGTTTGTATACAGAAATGTTACAGATTTTCATGTAAATCCTTGAGATTTAAAATGATTCATGAGTCCAACGAAGGAGCTCAGCTATAAGAGCACCTGCCTTGCCATGTGCTTAAACCAGGTCCCAACCAAATGGGAATATTCTGCCAGAGGGGGAGTTTTAGCATTGTGATAGATAGTCTGAAAAAGTCAACCCAGAGTGCTAAAATTGCACATGAAGGTCATGACAACACAGAAAACTAAAACGACTCCTTTGGTTGTGAACCATCGAGATTAGATATTTAAGACATCCTATCGGGAGCAGCCAGTGGTGCACCTGTTTAAGTGCATGTGTTACTATATACAAGGACCTGGGTTCAAACTCCCGGTCCCCACCTGCAGGGGGAAAGCTTCACAAGTGTCAAAGCAGTGCTATAGATATCTCTGTTTCTCCCTCTTCACCCCCTTTCCCTCTCAATTTTTCTCTGTCCTATCAAATAAAGTTTTTTTTTTAACCCTATCATATTAGGTCAGGAGAAAAAATTAAGTCTCCATTTACCAGGAAGATAGCAAGATATTATATTTTTGTGTGATATCAGAGGGGACTGACTAAAGAACAATAGACTGAGATCCTGAAGACATTTGAGAGGTCCTTTGTCTGTTTTTCTGCCTCAGTGAGGGCACACTGAATTGAGTTGGGTGGATAAAGACAGCTAAAGACTTACACTTTAGTGACTGGGGATATGGTTCAACTGGTAAAATGCTGGACTTGCTTGCCTTGAGCTCCTAGTTTTATCCTCAACGTTGCATAAGTTTTTCTCTCTGTGTCTCCTGTGTAACTCTTTCTTATATGTGTGAATAAAGTAAATCCTAGAAAATAACTTATAAGAAGTGAAAATTGATATCTTTCTTTTTGAAAGAGACAGAAAGGTAGAGAGGCAGAGGGGGAGAGTGAGAGCAACCACAGTACCAAATGTGGTCCCTTCAATGTAGTGGGGGCCTGGCTCGAACCTTGGTCACACACATGGCAAAACAGTGTCTGACTCAAGTGAGCTGTTTTGCTGGCCCCAAAGTGACATATTTCATTTGCAGAAAAATTAGGAAATGTATGTAAATAAAAAAAAAAGATAGTAAAAGTCATCTATTCATTACCGGGAAGTAAGTTCCTTGGTAGAGCGCATACCTTGCTTTCATGAGGACCTAGGTTTAAGGCTCAGCATTACATGGGAGTGCCATGCATGGCACTAGGGGGAAGATAGTGGAGCAGTTCTATGGCCTCTCCTCTCTCTGTGTCTCTTCCTATCTCTTTTTGAAGTGCAGATAAAAAAAAAAAAAAGTAGATTCAGGAGCAGTATAAGGTCCCCAGACCTCAAAACAAACAAACAACAAACTACACTCCATACATATATTTTATGTAGATATTTTAGAGAAAGAGACAGACTACTGGTAGGGTATGGGAAATGGATAAAACAGAGTGAGCGGGATTCAAATTCCAGCTCCTCCATTCAGTGATTTTATAATCTCAGGGAAGTTAGTAAAAATTTTTGCTCCTCCATGTTTTCATCATGAAGGCAGGAATATTGAGAACTTACTCGATTACAGTAATATGACAGTTAAAGTCAGATAATACATGGAGAGTGCTTAGAATAGTTCCTGGTATCTTATAGGTATTCCACAAATGTTAGCTATTATAATTAGGTTTTTTAGTGGAAGTGTAATTGACAGGTCCTTATAACAGTGAACAATTACTAAAGATTGAATGGTGTTGAAGTGGGTTGAATTGAGAAGGGTAAAAAGAATAGGTGTGTCCATAGCAATCAGGCAGGAGCAAGGAATTAAAGGCATACAGATAGGAAGAGAAGAAGTCAAACTCTCCTTATTTGCAGATGACATGATAGTATACATGGAAAAACCTAAGGAATCCAGCAAGAAGCTTTTGGAAATCATCAGGCAATACAGTAATGTGTCAGGCTATAAAATTAACATTCAAAAGTCAGTGGCATTCCTCTATGCAAACACTAAGTTAGAAGAAATAGAAATCCAGAAATCAGTTCCTTTTACTATAGCAACAAAAACAATAAAATATCTAGGAGTAAACCTAACCAAAGAAGTGAAAGACTTGTATACTGAAAATTATGAGTCACTACTCAAAGAAATTGAAAAAGACACAAAGAAGTGGAAAGATATTCCATGTTCATGGGTTGGAAGAATTAACATCATCAAAATGAATATATTACCCAGAGCCATCTACAGATTTAATGCTATCCCCATCAAGATCCCAAGCACATTTTTTAGGAGAATAGAAAAAATGCTACAAATGTTTATCTGGAACCAGAAAAGACCTAGAATTGCCAAAACAATCTTGAGAAAAAAGAACAGAACCGGAGGCATCACACTCCCAGATCTCAAACTGTATTATAGGGCCATTGTCATCAAAACTGCTTGGTACTGGAACATGAACAGACACACTGACCAGTGGAATAGAACTGAGAGCCCAGAAATGAGGCCCCACACGTATGGACATCTAATCTTTGACAAAGGGGCCCAGACTATTACATGGGGAAAGCAGAGTCTCTTCAACAAATGGTGTTGGAAACAATGGGTTGAAACATGCAGAAGAATGAAACTGAATCACTGTATTTCACCAAATACAAAAGTAAATTCCAAATGGATCAAGGACTTGGATGTTAGACCACAAACTATCAGATACTTAGAGGAAAATATTGGCAGAACTTTTTTCCGCATAAATTTTAAAGACATTTTCAGTGAAATGAATCCAATTACAAGGAAGACTAAGGCAAGTATAATCCTATGGGACTACATCAAATTAAAGAGCTTCTGCACAGCAAAAGAAACCACTACTCAAACCAAGAGACCCCTCACAGAATGGGAGAAGATCTTTACATGCCATACATCAGATAAGAGTTTAATAACCAACATATATAAAGAGCTTGCCAGACTCAACAACAAGACAACAAATAACCCCATTCAAAAATGGGGGGAGGACTTGGACAGAATATTCACCACAGAAGAGATCCAAAAGGCTGAGGAACACATGAAAAAATGCTCCAAGTCTCTGATTGTCAGAGAAAAGCAAATAAAGACAACAATGAGATATCACTTCACTCCTGTGAGAATGTCATACATCAGAAAAGGTAACAGCAGCAAATGCTGGAGAGGGTGTGGGGTCAAAGGAACCCTCCTGCACTGCTGGTGGGAATGTCAATTGGTCCAACCTCTGTGGAGAACAGTCTGGAGAACTCTCAGAAGGCTAGAAATGGACCTACCCTATGACCCTGCAATTCCCCTCCTGGGGATATATCCTAAGGAACCCAACACATCCATCCAAAAAGATCTGTGTACACATATGTTCTTGGCAGCACAATTTGTAATAGCCAAAACCTGGCAGCAACCCAGGTGTCCAACAACAGATGAGTGGCTGAGCAAGTTGTGGTATATATACACGATGGAATACTACTCAGCTGTAAAAAATGGTGACTTCACCGTTTTCAGCCGATCTTGGATGGACCTTGAAAAAATCATGTTGAGTGAAATAAGTCAGAAACAGAAGGATGAATATGGGATGATCTCACTCTCAGGCCGAAGTTGAAAAACAAGATTAGAAAAGAAAACAGAAGTAGAACCTGAAATGGAATTGGAGTATTACACCAACGTAAAAGACTCTGGGGTGGGTGGGTGGGTGGGGAGAAAAAAAAAAAGAATAGGTGTGAGAGATTTTGGAGGTAATGGTTACAAGAACTCAGAAGAGACATGCAAGAGAGCATAGGAACTAAGAGTCTGGAGGTGTGTCATCTAGATATGGGAACCACCAACAGCAGGCAGCAGGTGGCTTCTGAGTATTTGAAATATAGTATGTTACTTTGCTATAGGTTCTACACAGGTTCAAGCCCAGTTCTCACAACATTGAAGGAAGCTTCGGTGCTGTGGTCTCTTCTTCTCTCTGCTTCTTTGTCTCTATCTAGAGAAAGAAAGAAAGAAAGAGAAAAAGCAAGCAAGCAAGCAATATATTTAAATAATTTTTATGAGCCTAAAGTCAAATTTATTTTATTTTATTTTATATTTTATTTATTTATTAACGAGAAAGATAGGAGGAGAGAGAGAGAAAGAACCAGACATATGATGCCAGGAATTGAATTCAGGACCTCCTGCTTGATAATCCAATGCTTTTAAAAAAAATTATTTATTTATTGGATAGAGACAGCCAGAAATTAAGAGAGAAGGGGTGATAGAAAGGGAGAGAGACAGAGAGACACCTACAGCACTGCTTCACTCACTACTCTCAAAGCTTTACCCCAGCAGGTGGGGATGGGGAGCTTGAACCTGGGTCCTTATGCATTGTAACTTGTGCACTCAACTAGGTGCACCACCACCTGGCTCCAGAGAATCCAATGCTTTATTCACTGTGCCACCTGTGCCCAGACACTCAAATTATTTTTTAAAATGTTTATTAATTATTTTTTAAAATTTGATAGGAAAGAGAGAAATTGAAAAAGGAAGGGGAGATAGAAAGAAAGAGACACCTGCAGCACTGCTATGCCTTTCCTGAAGCTTCCCTCTCTGCACTTGGGAACCAGGGGTTTGAACCAGAATCCTTGTACATGGCAATGTTGTGCTTGACCAGGTGTACCACCACCCAGAGGCTTAGAAATGAATTTTTGCTTCTACTTTTTTTTTTTTTTTTTTTACTAGAACACTGATCAGCTCTGGCTTATATGGTGTTGCAGGGGGATGAACCTGGGACTTTGGAGCCTCAGGCATGAGAATCTCTTTGCATAACCCTTATGCTATCTACCCCTGCCCAACTTTAAAAACATTAAAGTTGAAATGGGTAATAGACAATTGAAGTAGTGAATGACTATAAACTGTGCTTGGAACATCTTGGGTATGGGAGTCTGCTTTCTTTTTAAAAAGATTTATTGGGGGGCTGGGTGACGGCACATCTAGTTGAGGGCACACGTTATCATGTGCTAAAACCTGGGTTCATGCCAGTCCCTGTTCAGGGTGCCGTTATGCTGGGCTGGCTTTGCGGGCGGGAGACAGACGACCAGGTACTCATGGCTGAGCTGTATCTCTTTATTCATGTGGAACGCAGCACAATCTAAGATAACCTAAACTAAACTATAATCACAATCCTGTCCATATATATATGTCCATATATATATATATATATATATACTCGCCAAGTAGGGTGTAAACAGGATGTGACGTAGAGAGGGTGGATCGAAAAGAGATTGGTGAAAATCAGGGTATGACAAGGAGAGGGGGCAGAGCAAAAAGACATCGTGAACCAGTGGGGACTAAACCAATGCCCTGCAGGCAGGGTGGTGCTTAGTTAACAGTGGTTGTGTAAATAGAATACAGTGTTAAGCAGCGGGGATTAAACCAATGAAACAGAAGGGGCTTTAGAAGCATACCAACAGGTTCCCACCCTTGGAACCCACCTGCAGTGGGGAAGCTTCATGAGTGGTGAAGCAGTGTTGCAGGTCTCTCTCTCTCTCTCTCCCCACCTCCCTCCCTCCCTCCATTTCCAATTTCTCTCTGTCTTACCAAATAAAAAGAAAAGACGAAAAAATAAAAAAGGAAAAAGTGGTCACAGGTAGTGGTAGATTTCGTTCTGTAGGCACCGAGCCCTATCGATAACCCTGGTGGCAATGATAATAATAATAATAAAGGATAGGTAGATAGACAGACAGACAGACAGACTGATCTGGGGGGCCGGATGGTAGCACAGTGGGTTAAGCGCACATGGTGCAAAGTGCAAGGATGGGCATAAGGATCCCGGTTTGAGCCGAGGCTCCCCACCTGCATGAGGGTCGCTTCACAAGCAGTGAAGCCGGTCTGCAGGTGTCTATCTTTCTCTTCCCCTCTCTGTCTTCTCTTCCTCTCTCCATTTCTCTCTGTGCTATCTGGCAACAACAACATCAATAACAATAATAACCACAACAATGATAAAAACAAGGGCAACAAAAAGGAAAATAAATAAATAAAATATTAAAAAAGAAAGAAAGACACCAATCAGAGCGCTGCTCAGTTGTGGCATATGTATTGCCAAGCATTGTAGCCTTAGGCTTGCTAAACTATTTCCCTTGCCATGAGGGTGGCTTATTTATTTACATCAATTTTTGTTGAAATGTCATCCTCCTCCCAACTCCATTTTATGATTTGTTTTTTTCAAAGCACTTGCCATTCCTAACATATTCTGTATTTTGTTTTACTTATTTCTGTCTCTCCCCACTAATATTCCATGAAGGCAGGCCTTTTATGTGTTTTGTTTAATATTATTTCTCCAACTCTTAAAATAGCATCTGGTCCATTGTGGATCCTCAGTAAATAAATCCAATAGGTGAATAATATTCCATTGATGGGATTTGTTTAACTGATCCTCTGTTGTTTAATGTATATAGCTTATTTCTATCTTCAGCCTATTATAAACAATGCTAAGATGGGTGCCTCATATATATATTGGCAATCTGTTATTACTTTCTTAGAATACATTTCTAACAATAGAATTGTTAATGATGCATTATTTTCAAGTATCTGGTCTTTTTCTACATTGTTTTCCAAAAGTTTTTCTTTTTAATTTATTTATTACATATGAAATAGAAATTCATATGGGACAGAGAAAGGGAGGGAGGGAGGGGGAGAAGGGAGAGGGAGAGGAAAAGGGGGAGAGGAGGAGAAAGAGGAGAGAGAGAAAGCCTATGAGAGGGAAACTAGAGTACCACTTTGATACATGCGGTTCTGGGGACTAGACCAGGAATCTTTTTTTTTTTTCCACTACTCCCATCACCAAAGGTCTGTGTCCCCATCCCGACCACCATAGATAACCACTATAGTTCTCCCACAGTCTTACATTATAGGTTCACTTTTTTTCCACATTCATATGTTCAATTCTCTATATTCCACATATGAGCAAAACCATTCTGTAGTTGTCCTTTACCTCCTTCCTTGCTTCACTGAGCATAATCTCCAGTTACATCACTTTATCCTAGGGACATTTTTTTTTTTTTTGCTGAGTAATACTCCACTGAGTATATGTCCCATAACTTTTTATACAGTTATCTGTTGAAGGGCATTTTGGTTGTTTCCAAGTTTTTGCTATTGTGGATAAAGCTGCTATGAACATAGGGGTGCATATGTTCCTTCAAATCTGTGTTATTATATCTTTTGGGTAAATACCTGGGAGTATAATTGCTAGATCATAAGGTATTTTCATTTGTATTTGTTTAAAGATTCTCCATACTGTTCTCCATAATGGCTGCATCAATTTGCACTCTCACCAGCAGTGCAGTAGAGTTCCCTCTCTCTCCACATCCTTGCCAACACTTTCCTTCTCTTGTTTTTATTTATTTATTTTTACTTTTGCCTCCAAGGTTATTGATGGGGCTTGGTGCCTGCACTATGAATCCACTGCTCCTGGAGGTCATCCTTCTCTTGTTTTGTTGATAGAGCTCATCCCAAATATATGTTTTTAACCAGAGTACTGCTCAACCCTTGTGCTAGGGATTGAATTTTGGAGCCTCAGGCATGAGTCTTTTTGAGAACCATTATTTTATCTCCCTGACACCTCCAAAAGTTTTTTTTTTAAATTAGTGTATATTCTTACAGTAGTGTAAAATTTCTTCCCATCAAAACAGCAGTTTTTAAAGTCTTTGCTAACTTCATAGAATTAAAGAAATCTTAACATTACTTTATTCTTTATTTATTCATTTCATTACTTAAAAAAAAACAAGATTATTTATTTATTTTACTAGAGCACTGCTCAGCTCTGGCTTTTAGTGGTACCAAGAATTAAACCTGGGAACTTTGGTACCCTAGGAATGAAAGTCTTTTGGCATAAATATGCTATCTCTCCAGCCCCCACCCTTCTACTTTCTTCTTCTTCATAGTCTTCTTCTTTTAAATATTTTCTTTTTCTTTCTTTACTTATTTATTTTGGATAGGGACAGAGAGAAATTGAAAGGGAAGGCAGAGAGAGAAGTGAAGGAGAGGGAAGAGAGAGAGAGAGAGAGAGACGCCCCTGCAGCACAGTTTGAATACTTGTGAAGCTTCTTCCCTGTAGGTAGGCTCCAGGGGCTTGAATCTGGGTCCTTGCACACTGTTCGCTCAACCAGGTGTGCCACCTAGATTTGGTGTTTGCTTGTTTTGTCACTGGAGCTTTTTATTCCTGAATAATTTCACTGCTCTCCTTGGAGTTTTTTTTTTTTTCTCTCTCTCTCCTTTTAAAATACCAGACAGAGAGACACAAGGGGAGGGAGACATATACAAAAGGAAAGACACTACACTATTCCACCACTCATGAAACTTCTGTGTATCTGGCTCTCATGTGGTACTCAGCTCAAACCCAGAACCTCACATAAGACAAAATGTGAGCTCTCTCCCAGCTCCTGGCAGAACCTTGTACAACTTAGAGTTTCCCATTAAATTCAGGTTGCACCATAGAGCAAGGGACTGACTAATGCTGGACTGATTAACTGCTGAAAAAGGACACTACCAGAAACTGTCTAGCTCTTTGGGAATTAGGTAATTTCTCCAAATGTAGATCTTATTCTTATTTTGAACGTTCAGTAGCAGAGGCCTTCTTTTTTTTTTTTTTGGTAGTTATCTTTTTTTAAAAATTTATTTCTTTATTGGGGAATTAATGTTTTTACATTCAACAGTAAATACAATAGTTTGTACATGCATAACATTCCCCAGTTTCCCATTTAACAATACAACTCCCACTATGTCATTTATCATCCTTTATGGACCTGTATTCTCCCCCCCCCACCCCCCCCAGAGTCTTTTACTTTGGTGCAATACGCCAATTCCATTTCAGGTTCTACTTGTATTTTCTCTTCTGTAGCAGAGGCCTTCTTTACTGTGTACTTCTTATTTTAAAGAAGGTTGCTAACTAGAAGATCTTAGATTCTTAATGTACAAGTGATTTCTTATGCCTGGATAACCATTTTTCTTTCTATTATTTTCTTTTAAGATTTATTAATTTATTAATAAGAGAGAGAACCACAGAATCTTTCTGATACATAGGATGTTGAAGAGCAAACTCAAGACTTTATGCTTTAGAGTTCTACACTTTGTTTTTTAAAATTTTTTAACATATCTATTTATTCTCTTTTGTTTTTTTATTGTTGTAGTTGTTATTATTGTTATTGATGTTGTCGTCATTGTTGGATAGGACAGAGAGAAATGGAGAGGGGAGGGGAAGACAGAGAAGGGGAGAGAAAGATAGACACCTGCAGACCTGCTTCACCTCCTGTGAAGCGATTCCCCTGCAGGTGGGGAGCCGGGGGCTCGAACCGGGATCCTTACGCCGGTCCTTGTGCTTTGTGCTACATGTGCTTAACCTGCTGTGCTACCTCCTGACTCCCCATTTTATTTTTTTTTAAAGAGAGGAAGTTAACATGTTTTAAAATTATCTTTATTTTGTTTGATAGAAACAGCCAGAAATCAAGAGGGAAGGGGGTGATAGAGAGGGAGGAAGGAAGAGAGAAACCTGCAACATTACTACACCATTTGCAAAGCTTTCTCCCTGCAGGTGGGGACCATGGACTTGAACCTGAGTCCTTGCACATTGTAATGCGTGTGCTCAACCAGGTGCGCAACCACCTGGCTCTGAGTTCTGCACTTTCTGCCTGGGTAGCCTCCTTCCTTTTCTTCTTCTCCTCCTCCTTCTTGTTTTCTTTTTCTTTTTATTAGAAAGGACAGGCAGAAATTGAGAGGAGAGGATGGAAGAAAGAAAGACACATGTAGACCTGCTTCACTGCTCCTGAAGCATCCCCCCTGCAGGTGGGGAGTGGAGGCTCATAACTGGGTCCTTGTGCATAGTGGTATGTATGCTTAATCAGATGCACCACCACTCAGCCCCCTGGGTAACCTTTTAATAAAAAAAGAAATCTGTGGGGGTCGGGCGGTGGTGCAGTGGGTTGAGCGCATGTGGCGCAAAGCACAGGGTCCGGCATGGGGATCCCGGTTCAAGCCCTTGGCTCCCCACCTGCAGGGGAGTTGCTTCACAGGCGGTGAAGCAGGTCTGCAGGTGTCTGTCTTTCTCTCCCCCTCTCTGTCTTCCCCTCCTCTCTCCATTTCTCTCTGTCCTATCCAACAATGAACAACATCAACAATGGCAATAATAATAATAACCACAACGAGGTTACAACAACAAGGGCAACAAAAGGGGGAAAAATGGCCTCCAGGAGTGGTGGATTCATGGTGCAGGCACCGAGCCCAGCAATAACCCTGGAGGAAAAAAAAAAAAAGAAAGAAATCTGTGTCAGTTAGCTTTTGCTGAGTAACAAGCCATTTAAAGACGTAACAATTAAAAAAGCACTAGCCATATGGTCCAAGAGATGCTGCACAATGGATAATGCACTGGACTCTCAAGCAGGAGGTCTTGAGTTCTATCTCCAGCAGCACATGTACCAGAGAGATGTTTGGTTCTTTCTCTCTCTCTTTTCTGCTGTCATTCTCATTAATGAATAAATAAAATCTTAACAACAAAAAAAAACACTATCCACTTCTCAATTTTTTTTTTTTTTTAAATAGAGACAGAGAGGTAGAGAGGAGGGTGAAAAAGACCATAGAACTGAAGCTTCCTTCATTGCAGTGGGAACTGGGCTCAAACCTGTTTTGCACACATGGCAAAGCTGTGAGCTATTTCAGTGGCCCCTATCCACAATTTTGTAGATTAGCTGGGCAGTCCTTCTGTCCTGAGACAGCACAGTAATCTCTGCAGGGTGACCTTATTCACTGGGGTCATCTGATGGACTGACTACCAGTTAGATGGCCTCACTCAGTTGTCTGGCAGTTGACTGGCTCTTAATTGGGATGTAGGTTCTCTTGTATGTGACCAGTCATCCTCCAACAGGTTTGGGTTTACTTATGCAATAAGCTGACTTCCAAGTGCAGTAAGAGAGCAAGATCCAAAGTGCAAGCTCTTTATGAGGTGCAGAAGGTGGGAGGTGTGGCTTCTATAATTGCTTCTCCACTGGACCTGGGTGTTGATCCATATCCCTGGCCTGTTTCTGTCTTTACCTAGTGGGGTAAGGCTCTGAGGAGGTGGGGTTCCAGGACACATTGGTGAGGTCATCTGCCTAGGGAAGTCAGGTTGGAGTGATGGTAGCATCTGCAATTTGGTGGCTGGAAAGCATTAAGATACACAGCAGAAGAAATTGTTTAATAATCAGGAACCTAAAGGTAAGAATATAGTAGATGAGACTTGGGGTCTTCATGATGGAGGACGCTAGGAAGTCTATTTTAGGCATATTCCAAGGGGCCCATGACTTTACTAGTTTTTGCCTAAGCTGGCCAGCTGACATGCAGATGGGCTAAAAGTATTATCTGGGAAGATGGTGTCAGAGTTGGAAATAGGACCAGCTAGTTGGATAAGGGCAGAGAGAAGCTCCCAAATATGGGGAAAGTATGTAAACACCGTTAAGTGTAAAATCCATTCATCTGACCTAGGGCCCATGTCTACTCATATTTAGCACCAAAGTACAAACTCTTCTCAAGTCTCTCTTTATGTCATCTTCCCACTATTCTATTGGCTAAAGAAAACCATGTGATCAGGCTATGAAATAGACACCATTGCTTTATGGGAAACTCTGCTAAATCACATTCCAAAGGGGTCCACTTATAGGAGTTGAAAAACAAAATTCCTTGGCCATATTTAGTTTGCTACTGTGAAAAGCAGAGTTGATATTTACATATAGCTGCCCCAGTATACCACAGTTAAGTGTTTGCCTGCTTGTAAGTTTGGCTAACTACTATGAAAGAAAAGTGGGGCTGGGTGGTGGCACACCTGGTTAAGTGCACATGTTACAGTGCACAAGGACCCAGGTTTGAGCCCCTGGTCCCCACCTGCATGGGGAAAACTTCACAAGTGGTGAAGCAGTGCTGCAGGTGTCTCTCTCTGTCTCTCTCCCTCTATCTCCCCTTCTCCTCTTGATTTCTGGCTGTGACTATCCAACAAATAAATAAGTATAATAAAAAAATAACAGTAAAGGGTGAGAAAGTATTATAAGTAAATTAATTTATGGGGGGCTGGGTGTTGGCGCACCTGGTTGAGTGCATGTTACAATACTCAAGGACCCAGGTTCAGGCCCCTGGCCCCCACCTGCAGGGGAAAGCTCTGCAAGTGGTGAAGCAGTGTTGCAGGTGTCTCTCTGTCTCTTTTGCTCTCTGTCTCCCCTTTCTCTTAACTTTTGGCTGTCTCTATCTAATAAATAAATAAAGATAATAAAAAATTTTTTTTAAATGAAATTATGACACACCATAGGGTCTTTTATATGTCTGTAGGGTCTTTCTGGGAAGATGAGAACTAAGAACTTCTAATCAGTGTATCTGTTATTACAGATCACTACTTCAACAATACAGCAAGAAAACTACAGCACGGGAGAGAAATAACATACTCAAGGAAAAGCATGTAAACTGTTAATTTTTAAATTTTTATTTATAAAATGAAAACACTGACAAAAACATAGGATAAGAGGGGTAAAACTCTACGCAATTCCCATCACCAGAATAAACTATTAATTTTGTGAAGGGGCTGAAGTCTAGATTACCATACTCAGTTTTGATCTACTGAATATCATGTTCAAATAACTTTTACTAGTTTTTTTCATGTTTTTTTAGTTTTAATTTTATTAAATTATTATTATTATTATTATTTTACCAGAGCACTATTCAGCTCTGGCTTATGGCGGTGTGGGGGATTGAACCTGGGACTTGAGAGCCTCAGGCATGCAAGTCTCTTTGCGTAACCATTATGATATATCCCCACCCCTCTTACTAGTTTTGTAACAGTGAAACACCTTTATTCTAAAATTTAATACAAAATTTAAAAATTCACCTAAAACATCATAACTGGTTAAAATAATTGCAAACATCCAGTTACATCTTTCCAGAGGTTGACTTCTTTTTCTGTTTTTTCCTTTTCATAGAGTCTGTGTATGATATTGATATATGAATCTACATAGATGGGATCTTATCCTTCCATGCTATAATTTAACCTGCTTCTTTCATGTGATACAATATAGATGACATGCCTACATTATTAATACTTATAGTTATACTTTATTATTTCTAAGTTTATGTAGGGTTTTGTAGCATGTATATAATTTATTTAATCAATCAATTCAGATTGTTTCTAATTCCTATTAGATACATAATACTGAAATACCTTAAAATGAGTATTTATAAGCACTCATTTGTCACTCAGTTTATGTTCCTGGAATTTGGGGTTATTTTACCAAAGGGCACATGTATTTTATTTTATTTTTTATTTTTTAATTGTTTTTACTTATTTATTGGATAGAAACAGCTAGAAAATAAGAGGGAAGGGGATGATAGAGAGGGAAAGAGACAGAGAGATACCTGCAACACGGCTTCACCACTTGCAAAGCTTTCCCCCTGCAGGTGGGGACTAGGGGCTTGAACCCGAGGCATATGTATTTTATATTTTTCCATGTTACCCAGTGTCCCTTCTGCAGAAATTGCATCAATTTTACTTCCCATTAACTTTGAATTTTTAAATTATCTTTATTTATTTATTGGATAGAGACAGCCAGAAATCAAGAGGGAAGGGAGAGATAGAGAGGGAGAGAGACAGAGGGACACCTGCAGCACTGCTTCACCACTCATGAATCTTTCTCCCTGCAGGTGGGGACCAGGGCCTCAAACCTGGGTCCTTAAGCACTATAACATGTGCACTCAACCAGGTGTCCCACCACCCGGCCCCTAAATTATCTTTATTTACTGAATATTGACAACCAGAAATCTAGAGGGAAGGGGATGATAGAGAGGGAGAGAGACAGAGAGACACCTACAGATCTGTTTTACCACTTGTGAAACTTTCCTCCTGCAGATGGGAGCCAGGGGCTTGAACCCAGGTCCATTCACATTATAGCATGTACACTTACCCAGGTGTGCCTTCCCATTAACTTTGTATGCCCTCATCCTTAGCAATGCTCTTGACCCTTTCACACTCTGACAGATCATTAGCCAACATGCACACCTTCTTGCTTCACTCTTGTTTGGTCAACAGAAAACAAATCTTTACATGTTTCAAGAAGGAACTCTCCCAGTGCTCCCAATGACTGCAATGTTCCTGAAATTTATTAGTACAACTCAGAGATGGAATGTTTATTCTATTGCAAACAAAATTAAAAGTCTGTATGCATCATTCTATTGATTAATAATTAATTAATCAGTCCAATGTAGTGTTAGGAGATCAAGTCTAGAGTCTTGTATATGTGTTCTATCAGTCCATTTTTTTTTTTTCCAACGAGGGTTATCGCTGGGGCTTGGTGCCTGCATAGCTCCCCCATTCCCAGTGGCCACCTTTTCTTTCTATCTTCCTTTCTTCCTCCTTCTCTCTCTCTTTTCACCAGAGCAATACTCAGCTCTGGCTTATGGTGGTAGTGGGTATTGAACTTGGTACATTTGGTGCCTCAGACATGAAGTTTTTTTTGCATAATTATTTTGCTATTTCCCTAGTGCCCCCCCCCACTTTTGATAGAGTGTAAGAGACAGACAGACAGACACCAGTAGCACTGATTTACCTCTGGTGAAGTATTCTCTCATTTCCCCACCCCACCCCCTGCAGGTGGGGACCTGGGACTCAAACCTGGATCCTTGCATATGATGATTTGTGCTCAATCAGGTGAGTCAGCAGACAGCTCCAGGCACACCCAATTTTTTATTTTATATTTTTGTGAGAGGCAGAGACATTACAAGCACTATTTTTAGGGTCACCTCCCTAACCACTTTTTTGTTTTAAGAGAGAGAACCAGACTACTGGGGGTTGTGTTAAGTTTTGTTTCTGATCATACCCATTGCAAACTAAGACAAACTGAGGCCAACACAGGACATAGAGGAAGATGTGTAAGCACATTTCTAGTTCGACTTCCACAATAGACACAGACACAGAGGACTATGAGTAAGAGGCTTTATTGAATAGATACATCAAATTCAAGCTAGTAGTGAATTTAGGCCAGTAAGACAGTTTCCTTCTATAGATTTCTACAGCTTCATTATGCCAGGGGGTGCCCTGGCCAGAAACCTTCAGTTATCTCAGACCATACCAATTTCCTCACAGAGGACTTAACTGAAAGGGCTAGAACAGTATTTAAGAGGAAGGGCTGTAAGTAAAACAGGGAGGGCAATTAACACACACACAGACGAATGTACAAAGAATCAGACCACTGCTAAGGTCGTAGGAGAAGTGGGTTATAGCCAGTAACCTATCTCTGGGGAGGTTAGTCAGAAAAACTACTCCTTATAGAACAAGGATCAAAGCTATCATAAGACCAAGGAGAATCAGTTCGAGATCTGACAGAGAGCAGAACCTGAGCCGGCTGTTGTGGTCTGTCAGAAGGCTTAAGAGAATATCTTCTGGCTGGCTCGCCAAGTGTAAGAGCACTTCTGATCCGAACCCACACAAACTCACACGACTCCAGTATATAAATGAAGTATAAGGAATTTATTCTTAAGTTTAAAAGAGTGGAAATAAGGTCAGTCCACATACTTACAAAGAGACAACACCAAAAAACAAAGACAAACCTCAGCTGAGGGATCCCAGGCCAGGACCAGACTGTGGCTCTGAGATAACCAAACTTGAAATTCACCCTCCTTTTTTTTTTTTAAATCTTTTTTTTATTATTATTATTTTAATCTTTATCTATTGGATAGAGATAGTCAGAAATTGAGAGGGAAGGGGCTATAGGGAGAGAGACAGAGAGACACCTACAGCCCTGCTTCACCACTTGTGAAGCTTTCCCCCTGCAGGTGGGGACCAGGGGCTTGAACCTGGGTCCTTGCGCACTGTAACATGTGCGCTCAACCAGGTGCGCCACCACCTGGCACCTCACCCTCCTTTTTAAAAGGAAAAAGTGGAGGGGGTGTCTGCATGATTGGAGGGGTCTGCATGTCCTTGCTAATTTATCTTTGGGGTAAAAGTCTCAAGGAGAACATTCTATTCTTATCTTCTAGGGAGAAAGCAAGCTGTGTTTACACAAGCCGAATGAACAAGTTAACATATAGTTGAGGAGGCAGGGGTTACAGGGTATGCAGTTTCAAGATAAACATTTGTATCCGCCAGGTGCGGAGCTGAAACAATTAGTGCATTAGTGTATTTCATCTTACCTAGTTACTACAACACTTTCTCTACTTTAATGGACTAGTCTAAATTTGGGGAATTCCATTTTCTCATAGTTGGGTGGTGGTTCATTGGGTTAAGTGCACATAGTACGAAGTGCAAAGATTGGCTCAAGCATCCCAGTTCAAGCCCCTGGATCCCTACCTGCAGGGGGGTCACTTCACAAGCGATGAAGCAGGTCTACAAGTGTCTATCCTTCTCTCTTCTCTATCTACGCTCTCTCACTCATTTCTTCACTGAGGTGATCCTTGGAGAGAAGCTGGTTTATCTAGAAGAGGAGGGTTGATAATCACAAATCCACTCCAATCAATGAAGTTAGTTTGGTTAAGAACTATGAAAAAAACAGTAGACTACTTGCTGAGAGATTATAACAAGCAAACAGTTCAGATTGGGAAGATTAGGGCAGGATTCACCAAGGAGTTAATTTGAACAACCTGAAGAATGTGGAGGAGTTTGACAGGTAACAAGGAGACAAGCTTGTAGGTAGAATCTCATGGAGCTGAGGTGATGAGAAAGGCCAGTGTGGATGGGTCACCTAACTTTACAGTTATTCTTTTTTTTTTTTTTACTTTTATTTAATGTATTTTACCAAGCACTGCTCAGTTCTGGTTTATGGTAGTGTAGGGAATTGAAGCTGAGACTTTGGAGCCTCAGGCAAGAGTCTCTTTGCATAACTATTGTGCTATCTCCCCCACCCAACTTTACTGTTATTAAACAGCTTTATTTTTTTAAAAAAAGATTTTATGTATTTATTAATGAGAAAGATAGGAGGAGAGAGAAAGGACCAGATATCACTCTGGCACATGTGCTGCTGGGGATCGAACTCAGGACCTCCTGCTTGAGAGTTCAAAGCTTTATCACTGTGCCATCTCCCAGACCACTAAACAGAAGCTTTAGAGTCTGGAAGCTTCAGAGTCTTTTAAAAGGAGAAATGAAATTTTAATATTTATTGATTTATTGGGGAGAGAGAAGATCAGAGCATCACTGGCCCATGTGATACTGGAGATTTGAACTTAGCGCTTCATGCTTGAAAGTCTACTGCTTTATCCGTTGCATCATTTCCCAAAACTTGAAGATGGGAAATTTTAATTAGAGACACTTGAGTTATGGGTTTGTTTAAAAATGTTATTTCTTTTTACATTATAAAATCTATAAAAATAATATATGGTCCTAATAGTCATAATAATTCACACATGTTGAGTGCTCTAAGTAACCTACATGCATTAACTCATTTAGACTATAAAAATTCTTTTAGTGGGAGAGGGTAGATAGCATAATCATTATTCACCATTATGCTGTCTCCCCAGCTCAAAATATCTTATTTTATTTTCCATTTTATTTGAGAGAGAGAGAAACACCAGCTCACCTCTGGCTGATGGTGGTGCTGGGGATTGAACCTAGGACCTCAGAGTCTCAAGCCTGAGAGTCTTTTTCACATAATCGTTACTCAAACAGACTCTCATGCCTGAGGCTCTAAAGCCTCAGGATCAATCCTCCCACCACCACCATAAGCCAGAGCTGAGCAGTGCTCTGGTAAATAAATAAAATAAAATAAAAATTCTTTGAGGTAGACAATACTAATATTTCACCCCTACCCCTACTCCACCACATATTATCCCTTTACCCCTCCACTTCCTTCCTGCTTTACTTTCTTTTGCTTGTGGAGAAATCTCTATAGCATTCTCTACCATGTCTTTTTTTTTTTTTAAGATAGGTTTTTTAAAAAAGTTATTTATTTATTTATTTATTTATTTATTTATTTATTCATGAGAAATGATAGGAGAGAGAGAAAGAACCAGACAACATTCTGGTACATGTGCTGCCAGGGATTGAACTTGGGACCTCATGCTTGAGAGTCCAAAATCTTATCCACTGCACCACCTCCCGGACCACTCTTAACCATATCTTATCTGTTACAGGCAAACTTTTTTTTTCAACTTCAGTACCACTTTGTTGAGAGAATATTGATTTATAGAACACACACAGTCATTTAGCTCTTCTGATTCGAGTGTAAAAAAAGGGGAGGGTGAAAGAAAATATGTTTCTCATACATCCTTCCACTTCAAAACACTAAGTCTGAAAAACCTAATATGAGATTATTACCTATTTCATCCCCCCCCCAATTTTTGGCATGTATTACTGCCCTTGCGGCTACAGACAATGACCCACATAGTCAACGACTGCCACCTCTCCAGATTCAAAGGAGGTCTCGAAACTTTACATCAGGCTCAACCTGACGCTGTTGACTGGCTACGGAAGAAGGGCAAACGCTAGAAGAAGAAGAACTGACAGCATTTTTAAAAAACTCACAGAACTATGTAGTGTGAAAATTAAATGAACTGGGTTTCTTAGGCCTAGACTATTGCTTTCTAAATCTGAAACTTGGGACTGCTTTGAGCCTTGAATTGAACCATGAATGTGGCTACCATGACCAAGTAAGTGTAGTCAAGAATGCAGAGAAGTAGAAGCCTTCATTTATTGGTGGTAGGAAATGGAAGAGGTTGGCAGTTTATCAAAAAATTAAACATAGAGTTCCCATAGGACCCAGCAAAGACCTCTTCTGGGCACATTTTTAAGAGAATTGAAACAAATTTAAAAAATGTAATATTTACATTAAAAAAACTTGCATGTAAACATTAATGGCACCATTTTTCAAAATGCTTCAAAGTAAAAACCAGCTTAAGTGACCTTCAGCTTTTGAATGGATTGAATAAAACATTGTATATACCACACAATGGAATATTAGTCAACCATGGAAAGGAATTACATATGTGATACATCCTATGAGATGAATGAATCTCTAAAATGTTACACTAGGGAGTCGGGCAGTAGCGCAGTGGGTTAAGCGCATGTGGCGCAAAGCACAAGGACCATAGGATCCCGGTTTGAGGACTCACCTGCAGGGGAGTCCTTTAACAGGTGGTGAAGCAGGTCTGCAGGCATCTGTCTTTCTCTCCCCATCTGTCTTCCCCTCCTCTCTCCATTTCTCTCTGTCCTAACAATGATGACATCAGTGATAACAGCAATAATGACTACAAAAACAATAAAAAAACAAGGGCAACAAAAGGGAAAATAAATAAATAAATAAATATTAAAAATAAAAAATAATAAAAATGTTACGCTAAGTTTAACCAGATTCAGAAGATTGCATAATGATTCAGTGTGAATAGATGCCCAAATGAGATGTCAGTGTAGATAGGTAGATTCATGCTTTCCAGGTGTTGGGGGGGTGGGGGAGAGACTTTGAAATGTACAGTGACTACTAATGGATAAGGGCTCAAGGTCAGTGAGATAGTCCAGCTGGGAGGGTACCTACATTGCCATTTACATGCCATGTGCTCAAACTCCCAGGACAACACATGGGAGCACTATGGCAGCAGAAACTTCAGTCTTGTGATGTTTCTCCTCTGTTCTTCTCTTCCTATCTGAGAAATGTTAATAAGTCCTGATGATAACCAAAAAAAAAGAAAAAGGACTCTGCAAAATAAAGAGATATTTATTAATTTGTTGTGAGGGCGGAGGAGATAGCATAATGGTTATGTAAAGTGACTCTCATGCATAAGGCTCTGAGGTTCCAGGTTCAGTCCCTTGTACCACTGCACCATTGCACCACTGCACCACTTTATGCCAGAGCTGAACAGTTTCTGGTTAAAAATAAAAATTATGAGAGAGACTGAGAAAGTAGGGAGGTAGGAAAAGAGAGAGAGAGAGAGAGAGAGAGAGAGAGAGAGACCTAGGCCAGAGCACTGCTCAGCTCTCACTTAAGGTGGTGCTGGGAATTGGACCTGTGGCATCTGTGACCTCAGGCATGAAAGTTGATGTTCTTACAAACTGAGCTATCTCCCAGCCCAGTTTGAGGCTGCTTTAATCCCCAATATGAGAAGCAGTGTTCTTGAAGACCGTGGTATTGCAGTCACTCCTATAGCTTCTGCTGGTGTTATCAAGTCATCTGTAGACCTGGTTCTCCAGGCCTGGAGTCGATCCTTCAGATTCAGTGCTCCATCATGAACAGCTAACATATTCCAAACATGAAGCTGTTTTTGGAGAATTTGCATAGAAAAACATAGTTTGCCTGTTTTGTTCACATATGATTAAGAGCTCAGGTGAGGGTTCAGGTGGTGCATTACTATGTGCAAGGACCTGGGTTTGAGCACCTGCAGGGGGGAAGCTTTATGAGTGGTGAAGCAGATCTATAGGTCTCTATCTTTCGTTCTCCTTCTGTATCTCTCCTTCCCTTCTCAATTAATCTCTGACCTATCAAATAAAAGCGAAAGAATAAAAGGGGGGAGAGTAGGGGGATGTCCTCTGGGAGCAATGCATGTGTTGTACAGGCACTGAACCCTGTGATAACCATGGTGGCAACAAAACAAAACACAAGTAAGCAAACAAACAAAACCCTCAATTGGAAAAAAATTTTGATGGGACATTCTGCTCTCATATAAGCTAAGAAAAGCATGTTTAAAATATAATCTCATAAAGCCTTGCCTTGTAGACAGATGTGTGTAGCAAACTCTCACCTACCAAAAAGGGATTACAATTTATAAAGGGACATTTTGTTTCCTGGTGACAAAGCCACTGCTATCCTAGGGAGATTTACAGGTAATACAGGAAAGCCCTCTTATACTCAATGGACTGGCAGTGGTTACTGAGTGCTGTAAATGTCAGCAACCAGCCTTTCCCTGGGAAGGATTAGCTTTGGGGGGGAGAGAGTGAGAAAGAGACAGATGTTGTTCCATATGTATTAGAAGACTCAGATCAGAGAGGTGGTGAGCCAGGGTCAATGGTAAACACCAGGGAGCACTGAGATTTCTCTTACTGCTGCTGTCACCACTGTTTTTAGGTCAGGACTATCACCTGGCTCCTTCTCCCAGTCCTGTTTTCAGATGTGGGGGTGGGGCTTTGTGCCTCCTTCATGAGTTGTCTCAGGCAAGGTCATAGCAGTAGCAACCTTTTTTTTTTTTTTTGCAAAGAACTTAAAAAGAAATCTATAGGGAAAAGGCAGTGATGCACCTGGTTGAGTACATATGTTACAATGTTCAAGGAGCCAGGTCACTGCCTGTAAGGGAGATGTTTCATAAATAGTGAGGCAGTGCAACAAGTGTCCCTCTCCCACTCCATTTCCCTCTTTACTCTCAATTTCTCTCTTGTCTTTATCCAAAATAAGTAAATAAATAATAAAAAATTAAGTTTACAAAGAACTTCATTTAAAAGCAAACATTTACTTATTGGGTGGTTAGAAAAATCATGAATTTTTGCATAGAAAAACAGAAAAGTATGTCATGACTTTTCCAACAGCCCAATATTTATTATTTTAAATAGAAACAGAGAGAGAGAGAGAGACCATAGCACAGAAATTTCCTTCAATGTGGTGGGGACCAGGCTTAAACCTGGGTTGTGTACATGGCAAAGCAGTGCACTATCAAAACTTCCAGGAGGTGTAGCTATGGACTAACAATGAACAGCAAAGAGTCTTCCCCAAAAAACAACTAATGTTGAGAAGCATTGAATTCACAATATCAGTAAACTGCAGCTGGGATGTCTGAAGACAATGAGGCCTCAGGTGGCTGCCAGTATGCATGGTCAGTGTGAGAGAGGGTGCAGGGTTGAAGCCAAGTGCACAGAGGTTGGGAGCTCTTGCAGCAAAGGGCACCATTTCATCTCTGAGCAACAGCAGTTAGGGCTGCATTTGAGTTACTAACTGTGAGAGAGAATAACCTCTGAGCTTTGGTCAATGGCCTCGGGGGTGAGAGTCTGCTGAACTGAGAGTGGGTTCATACCACAGTAGCAGGGGATTTGCCTGACCACTCTGGTCTGCCCCCCAGACTAGGGAAGACATACAGAGAGGACATTTTTGGCATCTGGCAGCAGCTGATGGGAAAATGGTAAACTGAACCCTGCTTCTTTGAACATGATTGTCACCTAGTAGCAAGCCCTCATGGCTTGAATTCAAACTGAAATTCTACAGAGTAGCCAAATATACACACTACATAGAGTATAAAACAGCTCAAGGTAATAAGAAGAAACATAGCCTCTACCCCCATTACCACCACCACCTCATATATAAATAAAGTGAAATCTAGTAATTATAATAATAATAATAATAATAATACCACCTGTTGGCTCAGCAATAATCAGCATAATAAATGCACAAATAGTAGAGAAATAACAAAAACAAAATTCAGAACATGACAGCGCAGACAGAAATGAAACAGAATAACTCCAGGAAAATTTAGATATAGGGACTATCAGAGAAAGACTATAAAAAACTCATTATGAAGTCTCTCTAAGAGTCTAAGCACAGTATTTATTGAGAAGCATACTTAAGAGTAGATAGAGAACACACACACACACACACACACACACACACACAACTTCAAACAGAGTTCTCCAAAAAATTAGAAATCCCATAAGGAGAACTTCAATCAGAATTCACTAAGTAATTATGAAGTATTAAAGAAAAACTTCAAATAGAATTTCAGTGTGTGAAAGACACTCTGAGCATAGTAGAAGCTCAAGTAACAGGCATTGGAAGTAGATTCACTCAGGCAGAGGAAAGAATATCTAAACTAGAAGATTAGCTCACTCTTTCAATTTAAAGATGATGGAGAAGGTATAGAAAGAATAAAGCAACCCTCCATGAAATAGCAGACTCCATCAGAAGGTCAAATGTAAGAGTGATAAGAATTCCTGAAGAAGAGGTCAAGGTGAAGGGAACAGAGGCTATATTTAGGGAAATTATAGCTGAGAATTTTCCTCACCTAAGCAATCTTCAGAACGTAAACTTCCTGGAGAGCATACATCCAGGTACTTAAATGCAAAAAAGACCAGCACTAAGACATATCATAGTAAAACTATTGAAACTCAAGGACAAGGAAATAATATTGTAGGCTGCTAGGGAAATGAAAGAAGTGACATACAAAAGTGAAGTTATTGGGATCTCATAAAACTTCTCTTCACAAACCCTAAAAGAAAGAAGAGAGTGGAATGACAAACCCATG
Source organism: Erinaceus europaeus (assembly GCF_950295315.1). Lineage (NCBI taxonomy): Eukaryota > Metazoa > Chordata > Mammalia > Eulipotyphla > Erinaceidae > Erinaceus > Erinaceus europaeus. The sequence goes on along the minus strand of NC_080172.1, from coordinate 68,364,409 downwards.
GTGAACATCATACTCAATGGGGGGAAAATTGAAAGTTTTCCCCCTAATATCAGGAACTCAGCAATTATTCTCACCAATTCTATTCAACATAGTCCTAGAAGTCCTAGCTATCACAATCAGGCAAGAAATAGATATCAAAGGAATTTAAATTGGAGAGGATGAAGTTAAATTATCATTATTTGCAGATGATATGCTGTTATACACAGAGAACCCCCAAAATACTTCCAAAAAAAGTACTAGAAATCATCAATAAATTCAGTGAAGTAGCAGGCTACAAATCAATACTCATTAAATCTGTGGTAATTCTTTATGCCAAAGATGGGCCATTGGAAATGGAACTCAAGGAAGCAATCCCATTTACAATTGAATTAAAAAAGATAAAATAGCTAGCAATAAATTTAATAAAGGAGGTTAAGGACCTTTTCAATTAAAACTATAAAATATTGTTAAAAGAGAAGATGACACAAAGAAATGGAAGACTATCCCCTGTTCATGGATTGGAAAAATAAATATCACTAAAATGGCAAACCTGCTGAAAGCAATATATAGATTCAGTGCAATCACTATTAAAATTGTTTCAAAGAAATTGAACAAGTTATTTAAAAATTCATGTGGGACTATTTTTAAAAATGAGTAGTAGGAGCACTCCTGAGGAGAAAGAAGAAAAATGGAGGCATCACGATTTCTGACTTCGGTTTATATTACAAAGCAATAGTAGTTAAAACAGTGTCGTATTGGAACAAAAGTAGACACGTGGACCAGTGGAACAGGATAGAGAGCCCAGAACTAAACCTGCACATGTATAGACATATTATATATGATAATAGGGGCCAAAACTGCCCAATGGGGAAAAGGAAGTCTCTTTAACAACTGCTGTTGGGTAAATTGGGCAACCACATGTAGAAAAATGAATCTAAACCACCTAACACCATGCACCAAAGTTAACTCAAAATGGATCAAAGAGCTGCATATTTGACCTGAAACTGTAAAATATATAGAAGAGTATATCAGTGAAACATTTCAGGACATTAACACTAAAGATGTATTTGAAAATTATACCCTATGAACTAGGGGGGAAAAAGAAAAGAGTGAAGAAATGGGACTATATCAAATTGAAAAGTTTCTGTACATTAAAAAAAAACAACATAAGGATAAGCCAGAAAATGGGAAAAGACATTTACACATTTTACTTCAGACAAATAGTTGATACACACACACACACACACACACACACACACACACACACACATCTCATGCACTAAACGAAAAGGAACAACCCAATAAAAACTGGACAGAAGATATTAATTGTCAATTCTTTTCTGAAGAAAAGATACACGTGGTCCACAGACCTATGCAGAAATGCTCTAATTCACTCATCATTAGAGCAATGCAAATTCAAACCACATTGAGATCTACTTCACACCTGTGAGAATGGGCTCCGTCGATAAAACAAGAGAAAATAAATGTTGGAGAGGATGTGGAAAGAGAGGAACTCTACTCCACTGCTGGTGAGATTGCAAACTAGTGCAGCCATTATGGAGAACAATGTGAAGAAACCTTAAACAAATACAAATACCTTATGATCCAGCAATTACACTCCTAGGCAATTACCCAAAAGATGTAATAACACTAATTCAAAGGGATATACGCATTTCCCATGTCTTTAGTGGCTTTATTCGTAACAGCAAAAACTTGGAAACAACCAAATGCCCTTGACAATTGGGATTGTTTATCAGATCTGCTTATGGCCAGACAAGGTGCTTTATTTTTGCAGAGTCAGGGCCTCACCCATGCACAAGTCCATTGGTTGAAGGTTTTTTGTTTGTTTTTTTCATTAAAATAGATGGACAAAGGACTGTGCAGTGGTGCACATGTTATAATGTACAAGGATCCAGGTTCAAGCCCCTGGTCCCCACCTGCAGGTGAAAAGCTTTGTGAGTGGCGAAGCAGTGCTGCAGGTGTCTCTCTGTTTCTCTTACCCTCTAACTTCCCCTTCCCCTGGATTTCTGTCTGAATCTATCAAATAAATAAACAAATAAATAAATAAATAGTGACAGACACCATAGCCTGAGACCCTCCCTCAATACCCTGCACATCCTATGTGGTGCTGGGGCTTGAACCTGGGCAGTGTGTTTGAAAAGGCATGCATGCTACTCACTGAGCTGTCTCTCCATCCCTGGGTAAGACTCTTTCCAAGTAAAGATGTGGCTACAGCTGAGTCAACGAATAACTGTTTAACCCACTATAGAGAGCTCTACCCGAGTTCAAGCATTTGCTGGCCTCGCCTGCTTCTATCTTGATATTCTCTTCCAAAGAGCTAGTTTTCAGGGAGAGGGAGAGGAGGGGGTGAGCTTGCAGTTGTGGGAAAAGCAGGAGGTGGCCCTTTCCAGACCACAAGGCCTCCAGGCAAGATTTAGCTCTAATCAAAATCCAGGTTTACTTAAGAACCTGTTTCCTGACACAGTCCCTGTCCAAGCCAAGACAATCTGAAGCTATGCCGATCCCTACTTCCTTGGTGGTGCAGTTGTGTGCAGCAGAAGCCCTGGCGTTCTAAGGCTCAGAGGCCAAGACACCTGCACAGCTCTGTCTAGTTTGGTGCAGAGATGACAAGAGACTCATTCCCCTTCCTCCAGCAGTCTTTGGGCAGCGATCCTTAGCTCCATCAGTGTTTTATTTGAGTAAACTATAAAGTTAAGATGTGTACAGGGAATGAGGGATTTAAAAAGTAACGACCTCAAGTGAGGATGAGTGGGTGGAAGTAGATGAGCAAGAATGGCAGAATTTTTTTAAAAATATTTATTCCCTTTTGTTGCCCTTGTTCTATTGTTGTAGTTATTATTGTTATTGATGATATCATTGTTGGATAGGACAGAGAAATGGAGAGAGAAGGACAGAGAGGAGGAGAGAAAAATAGACACCTGCAGACCTGCTTCACCGCCTGTGACGTAACTCCCCTGTAAGTGGGGAGCTGGGAGCTGGAACTGGTAGCCTTACATGGTCCCTGCCCTTTGCGCCACATGCACTTAACCCGCTGCACTACTGCCTGACTCCCATGGCAGAATTTTTTAAGCATTAAATCTGGGCCATGGATACATAGTTGGTCATTATGTTCTTTTCTCTTTCTCCCTTCCTTCCTTTTTCTTTTTTTTTCCACCAAGGTTATTGTTGGTACTCAGTAAAGGCACTATGAATCCATTGCTCCTAGAAGCTATTTTTTTCTTTGTTCCTTTCTATATTTATTTGACAGGACAGAGAGACTTTGAGAGGGGAGTGGAGATAAAGAGGAAGAAGAGAGAAAGAGACACCTTTAGCACTGCTTCACCGTTCATGAAGCATTTCCCCAGCTGGTGGGGAATGGGGGCTTGAACCCGGCTCCTTGCACATAATGATATGTGTGCTTTATCAGATACACTACCACCCAGACCATTATATTCTGTCTCAAAAAATATATATTATATATTTAAAAACATATATATATTTAAACACACACACATATATTTGAGGGGCCAGGGTACAGATCACTTTACCATGTGCAAGGACTTGAATTTGAGCCCCTTGCCACTACATGAGAACATGCAAATAAGAGGCTTTATTAGCAGTGGAGCAGGTGAGTATTTCTCATGAGTATCTCTCCTCTCTGCCTCTCTTTTACTCTATATCTTTTTAAAAATATATTTATTTATTCCCTTTTGTTGCCCTTGTTTTTTTAATATTTATTTATTCCCTTTTTGTTGCCCTTGCTGTTTTGTTGTAGTTATTATTGTTGTTGTTATTGATGTTGTTGTTGTTGGATAGGACAGAGAGAAATGGAGAGAGGAGGGGAAGACAGAGAGGGGAAGAGAAAGATAAACACCTGCAGATCTGCTTCACCGCCTGTGAAGCGACTCCCCTGCAGGTGGGGAGCCAGGGATCTAACCTGGTACCTTTCATTGGTCCTTGTGCTGTGTGCCACCTGTGCTTAACCAGCTGCGCTACCACCTGACTCCTTTACATCTTAAAAAAAAATTCTTGATGGGCAGTGGAATCATGCTGGCATGAAGCTCCAGTGAAAACTTTGTGGCAAGGTACACTATGACAGCTGTCCTATACAGGCCTTTACTATGGGAGGTGATGGCCAATCATGGTGTCTACGTGATTTCTAGGGTCCAGCAAAGAGACCATGTTTCCACATAGCCCTGAAGACAAGGGTAATACCCCAAAATATGGATTTATTTTTCACTTCTCTTTCATTGGTTGAGCAGCAGCCAAGAATGAGTGCCTATCTCCTGATGTATGGCATATATGGGCATGTGATCTAAAGTCCATAAAAAATTATCCTAGAACTACATACTATATTTAAAAAGAATCTTGGGGCGGGCGGGCAGTAGCACAGTGGGTTAAGCGCAGGTGGTGCAAAGTGCAAGAACTGGCATAAGGACTGTGGTTCCCCACCTGCAAAGGGAGTCGCCTCACAAGCGGTAAAGCAGGTCTGCAGGTGCCTATCTTTCTCTCCCCCTCTCTGTTTTCCCCTCCTCTTTCCATTTCTCTCTGTCCTATCCCACAATGATGACATCAATAACAACAACAATAACTACAACAATAAAACAACAAGGGCAACAAAAAGGAATAAATACATGAAAAAAATACTTAAAAAAAAAAAAAAAGAGGAAAAAAATGGCCTCTAGGAGCAGTGGATTTGTAGTGCAGGCACCAAGCCCCCAAAATAACCCTGGAGGCAAACAAAAAGTACTTATTTCTGCTTGGGTTTGGCAGAATTTTCTTTCGTTTTTTAAAAAATTTTTTAAAATTTTATTTATTTTCCCTTTTGTTGCCCTTGTTGTTTTTATTGTTGTTGTAGTTATTGTTGTCGTCGTTGGATAGGACAGAAAGAAATGGAGAGAGGAGGGGCAGACAGAGAGGGGGGAGAGAGAAAGACACCTGCAGACCTGCTTCCCTGCCTGTGAATCGACTCCCCTGCAGTTGGGGAGCTGGGGGCTTGAACTGGGATCCTTATGCTGGTCCCTGAGTTTCGCACCACGTGTGCTTATCTCGCTGCGCTACTGCCCAACTCCTTTTTTTTGTTTGTTTGTTTCTACGGTTACTGCTGGGGCTCAGTGCCTGCACTGCAAATCCACTGCGCATGGTGGCTGTTTTTCCCATTTTGTTGCCCTCCACTGCTCCTGGAGGCTGTTTTTCCCATTTTGTTGCCCTTTTTGTTGCGCTTGTTGTAGTTGTCATTGTTGTTTCTGGATAGGATAGAGAGAAGTCCAGAGAGGAGGGGAAGACAGAGAGGAGGAGAGAAAGATAGACACCTGCAGACCTGCTTCTTCTTCTTCTAGCGTTTGCCCTTCTTCCATAGCCAGTCAACAGGTCAGGTTGAAAACTGTCAGGAGCTGCTTGTTGCTGGCTTTGAAAGTGACTGGGATCCATGTGGATTCAGTCGGCTAGGAAGGATCCTCAGTTTCCCCAATGAATGGGTACTCACGGGATGCACCACGAGAAGGTTGATCCAATGCATCCCAGACCTGCTTCACCACTTGCGAAGTGACCCCCCTGCAGGTGGGGAGCTGGGGGCTCCAACCGGCATCCTTATGCCAGCCCTTGCGCTTTGCACCATGTGTGCTTAACCCGCTGCGCTACCGCCCAGCCCCCGGAATTTTATTTTCAAGAGTAGCCTATATTTTCGTCTTCTCTGCAATAAGCATTCAATACTTTGTTCATTATTTTTATTTTTAAAATACTACTTATTTTTCTGATAGAAACAGAAACTGAGAGGGAAGGAGGAAGATAGACAGAAAGACACCTGCAGCATTGTTTTACCACTTGTGAAGCTTCCCCCTGCAGGTGGGGAGCAGGGACTTGAACTGGGGTCCTTGTAGTACACTGTAATGGCTGTGCTCAGCCAGGTGCTCTACCACCTGGCCACTTTGTTCATTGTTTTAAAAATTAAGATGTGCCCTTTTGAAGCAAGTAGGGAAAGGTGGATGGAAAACATATTTCCATACAAGAACCATCCATAAAAACATATCATATTTAATCTTACAATCTTATAACCTGCTATTAATCACAGATAAAAAAAATGGCATAGTGGTCTGAGAGGTGGCACAGTGGATAATGCATTGGATTCTGAACCATGAGGTCCCGAGTTCAATACCCCAGCAGCACATGTAGCAGAGTGATGTCTGGTTCTTTCTCTCCTCCTATCTTTCTCATGACTAAATAAATTATTTTTTAAAATGGCAGAAAAGACCACGTTAAAAATAAAATAAGGGAGTCGGGCTGTAGCACAGCAGGTTAAGCGCAGGTGGCGCAAAGCACAAGGACCGGCATAAGGATCCCGGTTCGAACCCCGGCTCCCCACCTGCAGGGGAGTCGCTTCACAGGCAGTGAAGCAGGTCTGCAGGTGTCTATCTTTCTCTCCTCTTCTCTGTCTTCCCCTCCTCTCTCCATTTCTCTCTGTCCTATCCAACAACGACAACAACAATAATAACTACAACAATAAAACAACAAGGGCAACAAAAGGGAATAAATAAATAAAATAAATATTAAAATAAAATAAAATGCACAAAATAAGCATATCTCATTTAGAATTGGAAGGACTCTTAGAAATTAAAAAGTGACTAAATCCAATTTTCTTGTTTCATGACTGAGAAGAATAAAGTCCAGAGGAGTTGAATGACCAATGAGTCTATTTGTCCTTAATCTCTGAGAGTGCTAGTCTTAGTACTCTGCTGATCCTTGTACAACCCCAAGTCCCACCCACTCATGCTAAACCCTGGAAGTCTCTTTGGGGAAGCAGCCCTTTGACTCTCTAGCCAGCCTGGGCCACCCATTACCAGCTGAACTGGAGCAATGGCCTGGCAGGAAAAAGGTCTTGAGGACAGTAGACCTCACCACTATCCACTGGTGCTTCTCCTTCTGACAGCCTTAACCAATCTCTTCTGTCTCCCTGGCTTTGCTACTGCAGAGCAAAGGAGCTAGGCTAAATGTTTTTTTTTAATTTATTATTTTTTATCTTTATTTATTAGACATTTAATTTATTATTTTATCTTTATTTATTATATTATTATTTTTATCTTTATTTATTTATACAGCCAGAAATGGAGAGGGGAGGGGGAGAGAGAAAGACACCTGCAGTCCTGCTTCACCACTTGTGAAGCTTTCCCCCTGCAGGTGGGGATCGGAAGCTGGAACCTGGATACTTGCACTCAACCATGTAGTAGCATGTGCACTCAACCAGGTGCGCCACCACCTGGCCCCAGGGTCACACTTTTAAAATGACACTTGAGCAGTATATTCTTGATATGATAAATACATACACTGGACCCACATCATGCCAGGAAACAGTAAAGGCTCTTAGATCTGATGATACCAAGTCTCCACTGAGGAAATCCTCATGCACCAAAGATAATTTATTCTTTAGAGTCCATCATCTCTGCTGTAACTTCCAGTTGGGTATCTGGCTGGCCCACAATCCTCTTTTACTATTACAAACGATTTCAAGATTTAGGTCACTGCCCTGCATCCTATTCACCCAGGTCACCCATGGAATTCTGCAGCAGTCCTGGCACAGGAGGACTGTTACAGGGAGATATGGGGTAAAAATATATGATCAAAAGTAAGAGGAGCACATGAGCAAATAGCATGTGGACATGCACGTAACAACCCCATAGATAATTGCAATCAGATCTTGCCTTTGGCTGGCATTTAACACTCTGCTTCTGCCTGTTCTGAGCACTAGTCACTTCTCAAAGGGAAAGTCCAACAGCAAAAGGAGATGTGAGTATATATGCGAACCTTAAAAATTATATAGAAATAGAAAAACCAAATTCTGTGTGACTATTTTATAATAATAGAAAGTTGGAAATACTACATGCTAACAGACAATATGATACACAATCTTGGCAGGAGGGGAGAGTCAGAGGGAAAGTACAGCTGAGGCCACTGGTTAGACTAAGAGCCTTTCAATGGACTGCTGAATGGACTGGATCTGCTGCTTCAGCTGGGAGCCTTCTTTGATGGTGACAGAACAAGCAATGACAGGCCTGGAGACCCCACAGGCTCGTCCTAGAGCCTGATTGGAGCGCACAAACACACAGGGCATGTTCTTGTCTTCACACATCAGGGGGAGGTGCAGGATTATTTCCAGGGGCTCAGCATCTGCAGCCATCGCAATGAACTCAGAGATGCCTCTGTTGAGAGTTTAAGTGGCCTCATTGGCTCCTTTCCGAAGCTGCTTGTAGTTGCATAACTGCTGGACAAGGTCCAGTAGTTTCTTGGTAAGGTAGGTATCTGCGAGGGGGTAGGCCTTCGGATTTACATCAGCCTCAGTCATGGCGGCAGCCCCTCGCTCTCACCACTCTCCAGGAAGCACCTCAGAGCAGGAGAGTCTTAATCATGTTTGTGGTTTTTAAACCATCTTCAGCTGAAAAACTATGTGTCCAAGATTAGTGTCAAGTTGGCATCAAAGGTGAATTGCTGTTTTTGTCAGAGTTCTTAGAAGGTGCCCTAGTCTATTCATGCTACTCACAGAGTAGGTGGCTCAAACAGCAAACATTTATTTCACATGGCACTGGAGGCTGAGAAGTTCAAGATGATGATGTTGGCAGAGGTGAGAGCACTCATCCTATTTTTTAGATAGTTGTCTTCTTGCTGTATCCTCAGAGCAAGTTCGAGAGAGAGACACCCTCTTCACTCAATTACTTCCCAAAGCTTCATCTCAAAATACCATCTCCTTAGGACTTCAATAAAGAAATTTAGAGCAGACACAGATATGCAGCCTGGGGGCCAGGCCCACCCTGTTAAGCACAGAATTTACCATGTACAAGGATCCAGGTTCAAGCCCCAATTCCCCACCTGCAGGGGGGAAGCTTCACAAGTGGTGAAGCAGTGCTACAGGTGTCTTTCTGTTTCTCTCCCTTTTTCCCTCTCCCCTCTCAATTTCTCTCTGTCTTATCAAAATGAAGGAAAAAGGGGGAAAATATGGCCACAAGGCGCAGTGGATTTGTCATGTAGGCAACAAACCCTAGTAATAACTTTGGTGGCAACAAACAAACAAAAAACCAAACCAGTGAAACAAGCAAACCAACAAACAAATAGCAAATATGCAGTCTGTCACAAGTAGCAAGACCCTTTTCCAGAGAAAGTCAGAACAAGCAAAAGCATGCAATGATAATTAAGTGCAGAAAACAGTGGAAGATTGACAGTTAGTTTGTTTATTTATATGTGTGTTTATGGTCCGTCTTTTCCCTGTTTCACCATGCTGGCATACCCCCTACCACAAATAAACCTATGCTTCTTGAGAACTGCAACTTTTTTCTCAAACACCACCACTTCACCAGAATCTTACACACAGTAGGCCCTCAACAGACATTGATATGAGTGAGCATCATTCTCCTAGAGTGTAAAAGACCAACATTCCAAGTTAATATCTACAGAGTTTCAACATTTAATTCCAAAATAGCAGGATGTTTGAGGGAAAAAAAAAATTTAACATGTAGCATTTATTTGTATAACTGCAATACAGTGCTTTCAAACAGTTGTCAACAGCAAACAAGGAAGTGTCAGGAACCACGATGGGTGTATCCAGTGAGATTGGTCTGGTGTCATTCTTGTCTGTTGTCTTAAGAGACTTTTCCTCACTAGTCCTTCTTGGTATTTCTTGAACTTGGCCAAGCAGTTAGATATAATTTAAATAAAATAAATACATATTATATGTATATATACATTCACATATATATGTTTATAATCTATTTTATAAACTTATAAGATAGCTCACCTGGAAGGGTGCCTGTTTTGCCATGCATACTACCCAGGATCAAGCCCAGCCCCCACTAAGCTGGGAAAACTTCCGTGTTGTGGTGTCTTTCCTTCTCCTCCTATCTCTCTCTCTCTGAGAAAGTCAGTCTGGAGTGGTAAAAACCTGGTGTTGACACAAATATATGTATATGTTTTATATATAACATAGATATACTTACATAGCCATCCATATATGTATATACATAATTTTATTTTGCAGTTTGACTATACAATTATCAGCTTTCTGTGGTTATTTATATATTTATATATATATTTTTATTTTTTGGGGGGGATTAATGTTTTACATTCAACAGTAAATACAATAGTTTGTACATGCATAACATTCCCCAGTTTCCCATATAACAATGCAACCCCCACCAGGTCCTCTATCATCCTTCATGGACCTGTATTCTCCCCACCCACCCACCCCAGAGTCTTTTACTTTGGTGCGATATATGCCAATTCCATTTCAGGTTCTACTTGTGTTTTCTTTTCTATATATTTAAAAAAGGAGACATGAACAAAACCATAGGATAAGAGTGGTACAACTCCACACAATTCCTACCACCAGATTTCTGTATTGCATCCCCTCCCCTGGTAGCTTTTCTATTCTTTAACCCTCTGGGAGTATGGACCCAAGGCCATTGTGGGATGCAGAAGGTGGAAGGTCTGGCTTCTGTAATTGCTTCCCCGCTGAATATGGGCATTGACTGGTTGATCCATACTCCTAGCCTGCCTCTCTCTTTCCCTAGTGGGGCAGGGCTCTAGGGAAGCAGAGCTCCAGGACACATTGGTGGGGTTGTCTGTCCAGGGAAGTCTGGTTGGCATCATGCTAGCATCTGGAACCTGGTGGTTTACAAGAGAGTTAACATACAAAGCCAAACAAATTGTTGACCAATCATGGACCTAAAGGTTGGAATAGTGCAGATGAAGTTTTTTTTTTTTTGGGGGGGGTCCTCCATTTTGCAGATAGCTAGTAGGCATATTTTAGTTATATTTCAAAGGGCCTGTAGCTATACTAGTTTGTTTGTTTTTTTCCTCTGAGCCTGAAATCTGATATGCAGGTGGATTCTGGGGTTCTTAATAGAAGAAATCAGAGATTAAACATTTCCATGTAACATAACCTTTCTTTAAAAGTTTTGTTTTTTATTCAGATCATGATAGGATACACATTCCATAAAATGCATCATCTTTACTTCATTTTAAGTGCACAGTTGAAAGACACTGAGTGCATTTACATTGTGGTCTCCCACCAGCAACATCTCATGCAGGCCTCCACTTGCAGGGGGAAAGCTTCACCAGCGGTGAAACATTGCTGCAGGTCTGTCTATCTATGTATCTACCTATGTGTCTATCTATCTCTATCTCTCTATCTCCCCTCTCCTCTGAATTTCTCACCAAGAAACAAAGTATTATCAAAAGTGACCACTTTTCAAAGCCTCAGTTTCTCTTATCTTTAAAATGGTAAGATGACAGTACCTCCCTCATCAGGTTATTTTAAAAGTTTCATTTATTTGTTATTATTTATTTTTACCAGAGCACTGCTCAGCTCTAGCTTATGGTGGTGTGGGGAATTGAAGCTGCGACCCTAGTGCCTCAGGCATTAAGAGTTTGTTTGCACAACCATTGTGCTGTCTCCCACACCCATTCATCAGGCTATTTTAAGATTGCAAAGCCTACTACTGTACAAAGTACTTACTGTATGTCAGCTTAACTATATTCACAACTGACCTATTGAACATAGAGGGAAAAAAGCACTAGGCAACATTGTGAACAGCTTGCTCAACTGTATACATCAGCCCTGCCTATAAGATATTTCCCTATTTTGCAGGCAAGACAGTGTGCCATAAAGAAGTTAAGCACCATGCAGTAATGGCCAGTTAATAAATTTTTTATGTTGTATGTATTATGCATTATTGTCTCACAATAAAGTAAAATAGAAGAATGAAGGGCAGGAGAAATAGCATAATGGTTATACCAAAAAGATCTTCATACCTGAGGCTCCTTTCAAGGTTCAATCCCCTTTATCACCATAAACCAGAAGTGGGCAGTGCTCTGGTCTCTGCTTCTCTCTCTCTCTCTCTCTCTCTCTCTCTCTATATATATATATATATATATATATATATATATATATATATATCTTTCTCTCCCTCATTGAAATAAGTAAAATATTAAAATTAAAAATAAAATTTCATTAATAAAATCATAAGAAAATATACTCAATGCATTTATTGAGAGAATATGCACCTATGTTTTTCAAACCCATATTTTTTTAATTAAAATTATTTATTTTGAATAGAGACAAATAAATTGAGAGGGAAGGGGGAAAAACAGAGATGGAGAGACAGAGAATACCGTAGCACTGTTTCACCACTCATGAAGCTTCCCCCTGCAGGTGGGGATTGAACCTGGGGCTTGAACCTGGGCTTTTGCAAACTGTAATATGTGCACCCAATCACCCTGCCCTTAAACCCAACTTATTTAAGGTAAAATGTATTTAAATAATTATTTAGAGTGGTCTGGGAGGTGGTGCAATGGATAAAGAGCAATCAGACTCTCAGGCAAGAGGTCTCAAGTTCTCAAGTACCAGAGTGATGGCTGGTTTTTTCTCTCCTCCTATCTTTTTCACAAATAAAATATTAAAAAAATAAAAATCATTTAGGAAATTAAATTACTGTTTTGAAAGAATGAATGGGGGAAAAGATACACCTGAAGGGCATGATTCTAGCCAGGAGCCATCCTGACCTGACAATTTGTTTACATTTTAATACATTAAAATTTGTCAGATTTGGGCTAGGGGGACAGCATAATTGTTATGCAAAATATTTTATGCCTGAGACTCTGTAGTCTCAGTTTCTATCTCCAGCTTCACCATAAGCCAGAGCTGAGCAGTGCTCTGGTATCTCTCCTATATATATAGATTTAAATATCTAATTTAAATAAATAATTCATCAATTTTATTAATTTTACTATTATGACATATCAGCTAAATTCATATACAGTTAAGTAAAACATCTCAAAATCCATTATATGATCTTTGTTCAAAACACAGAAGACAAGCATTCAAGTATTCTCATTCTGACATAGTGATCTGATTTCCAAGACTGAGACTAATTGTTAAATAATAAGTGTACAGTACTTTTGTTTGGAAGTTTGCTTTTATTCATTTCACAAGCTCATCTCATTCAATATCTAGATAGGAAAGACTGAAAATATGTGGGTCTGAGTGAGTCCCTTTTCTTTCAGAGCTGAAAGTTTATTCTTTTTTTAAAAAAATTTTAAATCTCTATTTATTTGATAGAGACAGCCAGAAATTGAGAGGAAGGGGGAGAAGAGAGAGAAGGAGACAGAAAGACACCTGCAGCACTGATTAACCGCCTGTGAAGCTTTCCCCTTGCAGGTGGGGACCAGGGGCTTGAACCCAGATCCTTGCACACTGTAACATGTGCGTTCAACCAGGTGTGTCACCACTCGACCCTGAAGGTTTATGCTTAATCAACTGTATTCATTTTAGGCAAGACCAATACCAACTTCAGCACTATTTCCTTTTCTTTCTCATGTTCTCAAGAGCACTACATGTGACTGGGTGGTTGAGTATGTGTGGGGGAGTGGGAAGTGTGCAGAATAACTCAGGTGCCGCCACCCCATTTCCAAACCCTTCCCTTCTTTTCCTGATGAACAGGTAACATCCTCTGCTTTGTGTACTCATTTAATTTTGTGATTTGCATATGTATCCTATCATTGTGCAAGGAAGGCAAGGAGGTAGTATTTACAAATGATATATAGTATATGTATATATTTAGTATATGTATCAATATATATGCTTCTCCATCTCTTTGGCCCTCTTTCTTCTCTTTCCACGCCATATCTCCACAATCTGGGCCCTTGTTGTCGTATTATTATTGTTGTTATTGATGTCGTCGTTGTTGGATAGGATAAAGTGGAGAGAGGAGGGGAACACAGAGAGGGGGGGAGAAAGATAGACACCTGCAGACCTGCTTCACTGACTGTGAAGTGACTCCCCTGCAGGTGGGGAGCCAGGGGATTGAACTGGAGTCCTTATGCCAATCCTTGTGCTTTGCGCCATATGCACTTAACCTGCTGTGCTACCACTCGACCCCGTGTCACTTATCTGTACAATGAGTCACCCTATTCTGCTTGGCTCTGGGAAGTTTGAAGATCAGATGGGACAATGTCTGGGTATAATGAAAGCACTATGCAAATGACTGGCATAATTATGCTAACAGGCAGAACACCAAGTCTATTTTTGCCTAGTTCACTTGATCCTTCACTTAATTTGCATAGGATGGCTCTTACTCCTCAGCTTTGAGATGAAATTCTTTAGGGAAGTGTCATTTTTAGATCTGAAATAGTTCTGTGTGCAGCTGCCCTGTTTATCTGGAATCTAGTGACATAAGGGAAAAACTAGAATTAGGAGGGAACACACACCCAGCGAGAGGCAGCCCAGGAGCACACAGAAGACTCTCCCATCCTGGTGTTCTTTCTTTCTAAGATGGCACATTTAAATCCAAAGTCAAAGACTCTCACCAAAAGCTAGGCACTCAATTCCACAAATTCTCCAGATTTTTCCTTCTTTGTATCTTCCCCCTTTCAGCATCTAAAGAGACGAGTTTATGTGTTGCAGTATTGAGTCACAAAACCCTAGATCACTAAATGTTAGGCATCCAGGAACTCCAGTGGCGCCACTGGTTAACATGCAGTACTTATACAGCATCCAGCAAATGTTTGTAATAGAAAAAAATTTAAATGAATTCTAAAATGGTTCTCTCATCAGTCTAAATTTCTGAAGCTACAGCTTGAAAACCTGTTTATCAAGTTTACACAAGTCTGAGATGTCACTGCTTTTTAAAAAAATTTTATTTATAAAATGGAAATATTGACAAAACTATAGGATAAGAGTGGTGCATTTCCACATAATTCCTACCTCCAGAACTCCATATCCAATACCTAAGGCTTCACTGCTCTGGGACGACTTTTTTTTTTCAGACAGAGACACAGAGGGAGAAAGAGAAAGACACCACAGCACTGAAGCTTTCTCCAGTGTGGTTGGGGTCTGGAACCTAGGTCATGTGCATAACAAAGCAGGTGCACTATCTGGCTGACTTGATGCCATTGCTTCCCACACTAGTTTTTTTTTTTTTTCTTTAGTATACCACAAAGAAAGGAAAAGTCCTGTCATAACAGTGTCTCCTTTCTGTGACATTTACAAGTCACAACTTGGTTTTACAGATATTAATATTTGAAAGAGTCGTGAAAGATGCATTTCAGAGTGGATGAGATGTAACACGTTTACCTTTCCAGAAAATGAAGCTTTGTTCTTTTGGTTCTGATGCAGTCTTAACATTAGCAGACTTCAGAGCTGTCACATTTGCATTCTAGGCTTCTTGCATTGGCACTTATTATATAATCATCTTTTCATGTGGGTTGAAAGGGACGTAAACTCTATTTTTCCTTTTGACTGCAGTTAATACAAAGTACTTGTGGGCTTGAATGTAGTTTTAGGAAACTATTGGTTATAAAATGCTTTCAGAACTCAAATCACATTAATTCTGTGGTCTCCTGTTTATTAAAAGATTTTTAAAGTGTTTTTATAATTTATATAATTTTATTTATAAAATGGATATATTGACAAGACCATAGGATAAGAGGGGTGGGTACATTTCCACACAACTCCCACCACCAGAGCTCTGTATCCCATCTCCTCCCTTGAAAGCTTCCCTGTTCTTTATCCCTCTGGGAGTATGGACCCAAGACCATTAAGTGGAAGGTCTGGCTTCTGTAATTGCTTCCCCACTGAATATGGGCATTGGCTTCTGTAATTGCTTCCCCACTGAATATGGGCATTGGCAGGTCGATCCATACTCCCATCCTGTCTCTCTCTTTCCCTAGTGGGGCAAGTCTGGGGAGGTGAGGCCCCAGGACACATTGGTGGGGTTGTCTGTCCAGTGAAGTCAGGTTGGCATCTTGGTGGCATCTGGAACTTGGTGGCTAAAAAAGAGTTAAGATACAAAGCAGAACAAATTGTTGGCTAATCATGAACCTAAAGGCAAGAATATTGCAGGTGAAGATATGGGGTCTCTGTTTTGAAAAAGCTAGTAGGTCTATTTTAGGTAGATTCAAGAGGCCCATGACTTTACTAGTTGTTGCCTGAGCCTGACACCTGATATGAAGGTGGACCCAGGTTATTGTCTGGGGAGATCGTGTTACAGTTGTAAAAAGGACTAGAAAAGGAGTCGGGCAGTAGTGCAGCAGGTTAAGCACAGGTGGCAAAAAGCGCAAGGACCGGCGTAAAGATCCCAGTTCGAGCCCCCAGCTCCCCACCTGCAGGGGAGTCGCTTCACAAGTGGTGAAGCAGTTCTGTAGGTGTCTTTCTCTCCTCCTCTCTGTCTTCTCCTCCCCTCTCCATTTCTCTCTGTCCTATTCAACAACGACGACAACAATAATAACTACAACAATAAAAAAACAAGAATAAATAAATAATTTTTTAAAAGGACTAGAAAGCTGGATCAGGGAAGAGAGCAGCTTCCAAATATGGGGAAAGTATATAAATTAAAAGTAAGTATTTTTAAAAATATATTTTTATATTTATTTATTTTCCCTTTTGTTGCCCTTGATGCTTTTTATTGTTGTTGTAGTTGTTATTGATGTTGTCGTTGTTAGATAGGACAGAGGGAAATGGAGAGAGGAGAGGAAGACAGAGGGGGAGAGACAGATAGACACTTGCAGACCTGATTCACTGCTTGTGAAGGGACTCCCTTGCAGGTGGGGAAACAGGGGCTCCTTACACTGGTCCTTGGGCTTCGAGCCACATGCGCTTAACCTGTTGCCCTACTGCCCGACTCCCAAAAAGTAAGTATTTAAGAGCATTTGACTTGTCTATTTGTGTTTCTTTTTCTCTCAGCCGGTACTTTTTGTTGTTGGTGCTAGGTTTTTCTAAACTTAACACTTGATTTGGTGGTCTCATAGT
This sequence comes from Erinaceus europaeus, assembly GCF_950295315.1. Taxonomy (NCBI): domain Eukaryota; kingdom Metazoa; phylum Chordata; class Mammalia; order Eulipotyphla; family Erinaceidae; genus Erinaceus; species Erinaceus europaeus. The sequence continues at coordinate 68,347,644 of NC_080172.1, read as the reverse complement.
GTTAATTTGATCATTCTTAATTCTGGGAAAGCTACTGAACTACAAGTTTCAGAGAAATGAGGTGTGAATAGGCTTATGTGATGAGAACATACCAGTTGCCAGAGCTAAATATGATGTTTTCTTAAAATGCAAAATAGGAATCTGTTGTGTTTTAAGGAAGGAGAGAGCACAAGGAACACAGGGAAATAGAAATTCAGCTTCTGGATCAACAATGGTAGAGAATGTTCCATCCTTTGAAGGGAGGCTGGACAATATATTCTATGCTACACCTGAGGAAGATGGGTCCTAATATTGGGGCAGCTTGGAATGTTCCTACTTATGACCACAGAATGTGAGCTCAGATCTACAGGGATGCAGAGGTCACATAGACTCCTAAACTGAATATGGACCCCCTGATCACATCAAATCGATGGGGTTTACAATCAATATTTATACATCTTTCCCATATTTGGGAGCTACTCTCTTCCCTGATCCAGCTTTCTGGTCCTTCTGCCAGCCATGATATCACCTCCCCAGACAATAATTAGGATCCACTTGCATATAAGAATTCAGGCTCAGGCAAAAAACAAACAAACAAACAAAAAACCAACACTAGTATAGCCACAGGCCCTTTGGAATATAACTAAAATATGCCTGCTAGCTTTCTACAAAGCAGAGAGCCTCCCAACTCTTCACCTGCACTATTCCAGCCTTTAGGTCCATGATTGGTCAACAATTTGTTTGGCTTTGTATGTTAACTCTCTTTTCAGCCAGCAGGTTCCAGATGCTAGCATGATGCCGACCAGACTTCCCTGGACAGACAACCCCACCAATGTATCCTGGAGCTCTGCTTCCCCAGAGCCCTGCCCCACTAGGGAAAAAGAGAGGCAGGCCGGGTGTATGGATCACCTGTCAATGCCCATGTTCAGTGGGGAAGCAATTACAGAAGCCAGACCTTCCACCTTCTGCATCTCACAATGACCATGGGTCCATACTCCCAGAGGGTTAAAGAATAGGAAAGCTATCAGGGGAGGGGATGGGATACAGAGTTGTGGTGGTGGAAACTGTGTGAAGTTGTACCTCTCTTATCCTATGGTTTAGTCTATGTTTCCTTTTTATAAATAAAAAATTTTTAAAAAAAGAATAGTGAAACTCAGAACAGAAATACATATAGAAAGTATATGTTCCAGGGATGGGGTGCTGGCACATGTGACTGAGCATACATGTTTCAGTGCTCAAGGACCCAGGTTCAAGCCTTCAGTCCTCACCTGCAGAGGGAAAGCTTTGCAAGTGGTAAAGCAGTTCTCTCTCTCTCTCTCTTTCTCTCTCTCTCTCTCTCCTCTCTCTCTCTCACTTTCCCTGTCTCTATCTCCCCTACTCTCTTGATTTCTGGCTGTCTCTATCCAATAAATAAAGATAAAAAAATTTAAAAGACCTGTTTGAAAAAAAAGTATATGTTCCAGAGAAATGGAAGAATAATATTTGCAATATTTGCTCTAACTGGCAACATTTGTATGCAGTTATTAACCTACTCAAAATGTGTAAAACTACATAAATATTGACAATAATGGAAAAAAAAAAAAGAAATTCAGCTTCTGGGACAATTCTCCACCATCCCCTATCTTTATTTTTTTGAACCTACGCATGGCTCAACTCTGGCTTATAATGGTATTGGGCACTGAATCTGGAACCTCAAAGCCTCAGGCAAGAAAGTCATTTGCGTAACTACTGTGCTGCCTCCCTATTCCCTACTGCCTCCTTTCCTTTTTTTTTTTTTTTTTAAGACCAATCCTATCATTCAGATTATATTTGCTCTTGAATTCTATGGTTTGGGACAAGAACCTCACCACTGCCACCACCACACACACACCTATATCCTGTTCTTTAGTTACCTTTGCATATCTTTCTTGTCTGTGAGAACATTATTTATTCACAACAGTAAAGACATGTACACACAGAAGCAGGCTCTAAAGACTAGACTGTGGGGGAAGCCAGCACCGTGGTGGCACTCCTGGTTAAGCGCACATAGCACCAAGCATAAGGATCCAGGTTTGAACTTCCAGCTCCCCACCTACAGGGGGGACGTTTCACAAGTGGCAAAGCAGGTCTGCAGGTGTCTATCTTTCTCTCTTTCGCTGTATCTCCCCTTCCCTTCTCAATTTCTCTCTATCCTAGCCAGTAAAATGGAAAAAATGGCTGACAGGAGCAGTGGATTCATAGTGCCAGCACTGAGCCCCAGCAATAAACCTGGAGGAGAAAAACAAAATAGACTGTGACCTCGTGGTGAGGAGTAATTGTAGGTGTGGAGGATCGTAGCTCCTACATGTGCTCCATAGCTATCATTTGGGTACCTGATGCCTCACTCCCCGTTGGGGTCCCAGGACCAGGACTGTGTTGATGAGTGTTGGCCATGGTACTAGGCAAGATGTGGGTGTAAAGTGTTAATGTCTGCTTGCTGTTAATGTACTGTCTGCCCCTGTTCTCTCTCCCTGCAGTCTGAGTACCACTATGAGTACACTGCGTGTGACAGCACAGGTTCCAGGTGGAGGGTTGCTGTGCCGCACACACCAGGCCTGTGCACCAGCCTCCCTGACCCTGTCAAGGGCACCGAATGCTGTAAGTAAACAACTCTCCGGCTGCAGGGTCACCCTGCTCTCAGCTCTGGCCTCTGCCCCCACTTCCCTGCCATCCAAGCTGAACCCTCCCTGATTGACAGTGCAGCTGCCCAGGGGAGTCAGAGATTCCTGCCCTTTCCAATGCTAACCCCCATCCTAACCTCTTTAGAGATCTGGTGTCAAAAATGTTATTTTATTGATGCAAACTAAATATCTGATGTTGCTTTTATTATTTAAAAAAAATCATGTCACCAGGGTAAAGTATCACTTAATTCCAGCAGCTTTCCACTTTTTCCTGACTGCATACATTTTATTTTACTTTAATTTTTTAAAGCTCTTTAATTATTTCTACTTTTTTATTTATTGGATAGAGACAGAAATTGAGAGGGAAAGGGGCGATAGAGAGGGGGAGAGGCAGAGGGACACCTGCAGTACTGCTTCACCACTCACGAAGCTTTCCTCCTGCGGGTGGGGACTGAGTGCTCGAACTCAGGTCCTTGTGCATTGTAATGTGTGTGTCTAACCAGGTGCGTCACCACCTGGCCCCTATTTTATTTTATTCTGTTTTGTTTTGTTTTATGTTTTCTCTTGTGTGTTTCTCTTCAACCCACCAGCCACAATTAGTCATTAGGGAAGATTGTGACTTGCTTTCATTCTTGAAAAGGAAGCCTGAGAAGATGAATTTCTGCAAAGACAGGCCTTTAAAATGCACTGGGTATCATTTTGGAGGTCAAGGGAAGCCTTCCCTGACTGTGGAGCTGACTGTACAATAGGAGAGGCTGTGATTTGCCCACTGTGCCTTCCCCTCCTGTGTGACTCTGCAGTCACAACTTCTCTACATTTGGTAGCTATTTAAAAGACAAAATGATAACAGTAAAAACTCTGGAGCCACAATCAAGGCACATTTGATGATCTGGAAAGGAAGGCAAAGGCATTTAACTCTACAATAGCTTAGTATCCGCCAGGTTTGATGCGTGAGCAAACGTTGATTTTACATATATATATTTAATTAATTATTTATTTTTGTCTTTATTTATTTATTGGCTAGAGGCAGCCAGAAGTTGAGAGGGAATGGGGAGATACAGAGGGAGAGAGACAGACAGACACCTGCAGATCTGCTTTAGCACTTGTGAAGTTCTCCCCAGGCAGGTGAGGACTGGGGGCTTGAAGCTGGGTCCTTGTGCACTGTAACATGCGCGCTCAACCAGGTGCACCACCACTCAGGTCCCAGAAAACAAACCCTTGTTAAACTGATCAGTGGGTATTACTAAGATCTGAGCAAACCTCAGATCTTAAGGCACAGGCTTTGCCTTAAGAAATTCACAGTAGGGAGTCAGGTGGTAGCGCAGTGGGTTAAGGGCAGTTGGTGCAAAGTACAAAGACTGGCATAAGGATCCTGGTTCAAACCCCTGGCTCCCCACCTGTGGGGGGGTTGCTTCTCTCCCTCCTCTCTCCATTTCTCTCTGTCCTATCCAACAACAATGACATCAATAACAACAATAATATAATAAAGGCAACAAAAGGTAATAAATAAATAAGTAAATAAAAGAAATTCACAGTCAGGCGGAGGTAGATAGCATAGTGGTTATGCAAAGAGACTCTCATGCCTCATGCCTGAGGCTCCAAAGTCTCAGGTTCAATCCCCCAAACCACCATAAACCAGAGCTGAGCAATGCTCTGGTAAAAAAAAAAAAAAAAAAAAGATCTTCACAGTCTGGTAGAAGGAGCATTCATCTGTCCATTTATTTTTTCCAGCAAGAAAGCCTCTAAGGTGCTTCTGTTTTTTTTTTGTTTTGTTTTGTTTTGTTTGTTTGTTTTTGTTTTACTGGAGCACTCAGAAATTCTGGCTTCTGGCACTGGGGATTGAACCTGGAACCTTTCTTGCCTCAGGCATGAAGGCCTTTTGCATATCTATTACTACTGCCCTCTCTGGACTAGTCACTGAGCTACCATCCTAGAGGAGTTCAGAGCCTGGCAGGAAGCATACATCCATGTGAGGTGTCACAATAAGACAGAAAAGGATGGGAGTTAAGGATGTTTAGAGATCAGGAATAGTTGGGAGAACCAGTGGTGCAAAAACTTGGATATAGATGAACACTAGACAGACACACTTATGGAAGAATGTGTTCTGATGTGAACAAGACAGAAAAGGTGATGGTGTGGGTGGGGCAGAGAAAGGTCTAGAGTGGGAGGTTAATCAGAAAGCTTGATGGGAGTGGGGGTGGAGGTGGGGGACTGAGGGCAACTTTGAATGCCAGGTAGCAAGCTGAACACCATCATAAAAAGGGAATGCCTGATGATTTTTCCAAAAAAAAAATATATATATATATATAGAAATCAGCATTTAAAAAAGATACAATTGACCACAGGATAGGCAAAAAAAAATGAGAAATAGAGAACAGGTTAGGAGAACATTACAATAGTCGAGCCAGCAGGTACAGTGGCTGTGGAACAGAAAAGAAGAGAATGAGACGAGAGACCCAAGATTAGTAATTCAAGGTCGATGAGTGTGGCGTCATCAGAAAAGACCATGGTGTCCTTTTTCCTGAAGCACTTACAGAATGGCCGAGACAATTCTAGAACACCACTGTCTGGGACAGGCCCAAAGTCTAGCAGTAAACAAGAACCATGAGAGTCCTAATTTAAAAAATAATAATGATAGCTTTTTTTTTTTTTAATTACTAGAACTTCGTCACTCCAGGTCAACTTTTTCAGATATAGAGAGAGACCATAGCACCAAAGTTTCTCCTAGAGCCATGGGAGCTAGGGCTTGAACCTAGGTCTTGAGCATGGCTAAGTAGGCTGGCAATAATAGCCTTTTTGAGGTACAATTTACAGATAATAAATTCCCCCCTTTCTGTGATATTCTTTAGAATATTCACTGAATTGCATGACCATCACCACTCTCTAATCTCAGAATATTTTCAACATCCCCTGCCCCAAAGAAAAACTGTGGTTGGGCTGGGGAGATAGCATGATGGTTATGCAAATAGATTCTCAGATCTGAGGCACCAGAGGTCCCAGGTTTAATCCCCAGCACCACCATAAACCAGAGTTGAGCAATGCTCTGGTGACAAAAAATAAATAAATAAATAAATAAATAAATAAATAAATAAATAAATAAATAAAAATAAAGGAAGAAAGGAAGGAAGAGTAAAGAAAAAACACTGTGTTGGGAGTCAGGCAGTAGCACATCTGGTTAATTGCATGTGAAGTGCAAGGACCGTCATAAGGACCCTGGTTCGAGCCCTGGGCTCCCTGCCTACAGGTCTGCAGGTGTCTATCTTTCTCTCCCCCTCTCTGTCTTCCCCTCCTCTCTCCATTTCTCTCTGTCCTATCCAACAATGACGACATCAGTAACAACAACAATAACTACAACAATAAAACAATGGCAACAAAAGGGGAAAAAAAAAAAAGAAGAAACACTGTGATACTGTGGCTATTAGTATTCTCTCCTCAAGCTGCTTCCCCAAACCCCTGCACCCACAAGTCTTTCTATGTCTGTGGATTGGTCTATTTTGAATATTCCATGTGAATGGGACCCTGCAAGACCTGCCACTTCCAGTCTCAGTGAGCTGACCCCCCTAGTTTCTCCCTTCAGTGCCTTCCTTTAGCACACCCACACCCACCTGCTTCTCCCTGGGGGACCCTGGGGGACAGTGTGACCTCACCACCCAACCTCTCTCCTCTGTGTTTCAGCCTTCTCTTGCAAAGCCGGGGAGTATCTGGACATGAAGGACCAGTCGTGTAAGCCCTGTGCTGAGGGCCGCTACTCCCTAGGCACAGGCATCCGGTTTGACGAGTGGGATGAGCTGCCCCATGGCTTTGCCAGCCTCTCCACCAACATGGAGATTGAGGACAACACTGCTGAGTCCACTGAGAACTGCACAGCGTGAGTGCTTGAGCAGGGGCTGCAGGGGACTTTCACCAGCCTCCTCTGCTGCTCCTTAGGCCAGGGGCTAGGGGGTGTGCTGAGGAGAAGGGGAAGTGGCCAGGGTGAGATCTGGAACAGGTTCCCACACACCTGTTAGGCACCACATCCACCTCAGGCCACTGACCAAAACTTACCAGGGGCAAAGAGGCATTTGAGAGGTGAAAAACATGGGAAACTAGAAGTGGTCACGGTGGGCAATCTATTTGAAACAAAGCCCAGTTTATTTCTACCATGGAGCTTGGATCTGCTGATCAGTATCCTCAGGTTGATAGTAGGACAGTGTGTAAAATGCTGGCTTTCGTGTGCATTTGTAAAGCTGGCCCTGTGAACCAGAGTTTCTAACAGTACGGACTGAGAAGGACGAGAGCTCTAGTCATTGGTGGTGAGATCTTCCAAGCTTCTTGAAATCCAGGAGGTCAGAAATTCTTTCAGCAAAGGAGAGCTTTCCAGCAGCTAGAAAGCTTAACCCAGGTGAGCTGTCATGGCCATTTCTTTGGACATTGACTTCTGGGAATAGGGATTAAATATTGTGCCTCACTGTGTGAGGCTCAAATGTTCTTTCTTTTTTTTCTGCCAGCGTTTTCACTGTGGCTTTGTGCCTGTATGATTCCACTGCTCTTTGCAGATGCTGTATATATATGCGTATGTATATGTATATAGAGAGAGGATAAGAGACAAAGAGTAGAGAGAGACAGAGAGAGGAGGAGAGACATTACAACACCACTCCACTGCTCATCAAACTTCTCTGCATGGTGTCCCCATGTGGTGGCTGGGGGTTCAAACCTAGGCCCATGACCACAGTAAGGTATATATTCTTCTGAGTGAACTGCCTCCTGGTCCCCATATATACCTTTTTCTATTTTTTTAAGTTTTTTTTAAAAATTATTTTATTTACTATTGGATAGAGATAGAGAGAAATTGAGAGGGGGAGCTGGGTGGTGGCACACCTGGTTGAGTGCACATGTTACAGTTCAAAGGATACAGGTTCGAGTCCCTAGTCCTCACCTATAGGGGGAAAGCTTTGCGAGTGGTAAAGCAGTGCTACAGGTGTCTCTCTGTCTCTCTCCCTCTGTTACCCTCTTCCCTCTTGATTTCTGGCTGTCTCTATTCAATAAATAAAGATGATACAAAATAAAAATTTAAAAAAGAGAGAGAAATTTTTTTTTATTTAAATTTTTAATTTAAGAAAGGATTAGTGAACAAAAGCATAAGGTAGGAGGGGTACAACTCCACACAATTCCCACCACCCAATCCCCATAACCCACCCTCTCCCATGATAGCCTTCCCATTCTCTAGCCCTCTGGGAGCATGGACCCAGGGTCGTTGAGGGTTGCAGAAGGTAGAGGGTCTGGCTTCTGTAATTGCTTCCCCGCTGAACATGGGCATTGACTGGTCGGTCCATACTCCCAGTCTGCCAAGAGAGAGAAATTTTTTAAAAAAATTTAAAAAAAGGAGAGAAAAGTTGAAAGAGGAGGGGGTAAAGAGAAGGGAGACAGAGAGACACCTACATCCCTGCTTCACCACTCCTGAAGCTTTCCCCCTACAGGTGGGAGCCAGGGGCTTAAACCTGGGTCCTTGAACACTGTAGTGTGTGCACTTAATCAGGTGTGCTACCGCCTGGCCCCCATATGCCATTTTCTATAACCCTTTGAAATAAGTGTTGTATCAATTTCATGGGTAAGGAAACAAAGGCTTAATGTGGTTAAATGACTTGTCCTTTGTTGCCCAGCTCACAAGGGGTGAAACTGTATTCAAACACAGTTCCAAGCTTTCAACTGCTCCATGTGATATTTTAGTGTGTGAGTCCTAAGGAGGAAAAGTAGGGTGGAGTACACAAATATAAGAAGACAGCCGTCCACTGCTATCTGTTAAATATTGACATTGGATATAGGAGAGAAGTCAATAAATATTCCTATATTCAAGCAGTCAGAGGGCTAAAAGAGACATAATAACTGCATTACACATAGAGTTTGAAAACTGCAAGCTGCATCTCCCACCCCTGTACTTAAACCCCCCTAGAATTACCACATCTGTGCTAGGCTGCAGGCATTTAATAGTCCAGTTTTAACAGGATTTCAGAGTTCAGGTTTATGTGTGCAATTATTAGCAAGACAGCGTCAGCAGTAGAGATAAGACTAGAGAGGACTAAAGCTGGAGGGAGAAAGTGTATGTTAAGACAAACGGTCCTCATTCAAGTTCTAATGGAGAATAGACTGGACCCCAGACAAGTTGTATGCCTGGCTCACTCAATCAATTCCTCCCAGTGCAAAGAAGGGGCTTCTCTCTCTGGGGATCTCGCCAAGAGCCTAGCAGTCATTATCTCACAGCAAGGCAGGATGTGGGCAGATTAATACCAGCTTGTATTTACACTACTCACACTGCTCTAGGGGCTAGGTTTTGAGACCCAGAGTGGCATCCCAAGACATCCCAGGGAGGGGTAAAAGATGCTTCTTCTCTGTCCTGTGCATCCCAAGGAGGGGGGGAGGAGAGGTTGGTTCGCTGGTTCTCTCACTCTCTCCCAAAAAGGAAATATTTGAGCTGGATCCAGGATGCTGCATGTCTGGTTTTTCACCTCTACTGTGCTTTGACCCGATTCCATGCCCACAACCCCCAGCCTAAGCAGAGCTGGTGCCACTGCCTCTCTGCCCTGCCTCTAGGGCCTCCCTCCCATTTCATCAGTGGCTTCCACCCACAGCTAGCCTGCTATTTTCCTCCTTCCCCTTCCCCTCCCCCTCTCTTTCCTCCTCCTTTTCTCCCCTTCCTCTCTCTTTCTCTGTGCTTTTATTATATTTATTTATTTATTGGGTAGAGATAGCCAGAGGGGGCCTGGCAGTGGCATACCAGGTTAAGCACACATAGTGTGAAGTGCAAGGAGCTGGACAAGGATCCTAGTTCTAGCCTGCCAGTTCCCCATCTGTAGGCGTCTCTTCACAAGTGGTGAAACAGGTCTGCAGGTAATGGCCTGCAGGAGCAGTGAATTCATAATGCCAGCACTGAGCCCCAACGATAGCCTTGGAGTCAAAAAAAAAATAGATTGAGCAAGAGAGAGACAGCCAGAAATTGAGAGGAATGGGAAGATAGGGAGAGAAACAGAGACACCTACAGCCCTGCTTCACCACTTGTGAAGGTTTCCCCCTGCAGGTGGGGACTAGGGGCTTAAACCCATGTCCTTGTGCACTGTAATGTGTGTGCTCAACCAGGTGCACCACTACCTGGTCCCTCCTCCTCCCCCTCCCCTTCTCCCTTCTCCTCCTTTCAGTGCTGGGAATCAAGCCCAAGGTCTTATACATGCAAAGCACATACCCTACAACTCAGCTATCCAACCAAAATATTTTCCTGATCAGAAATCATGGATTCTCTGGATTCCTATTTCTCTGGAGTAAATCTGGTGCCTTGCCATAAGTTTCAGGGTAGTGCCCAGTCTGCCCTCTGGCATCAGTTCATTCCTCCAGTTTCATTCAAGTAGCTTCCCTCTTATACCCTCTGCTCCAACCACACTGACTACAACATTCCTCCTCTCTTAGGTCTCTGTCTTCTCTGTTTGTGCCACGGGCCTTTCTCTTCTGTGAGTCTACCACACCTGGGCCAAATTAGTCATCCTTTAAAAAATTTTTGACAAAGAAAGAAAGAGACAGATGTAAGGAGGTAGACATCATAGAACTGCCACACCATCTGTGGAGCTTCTCCTGGTGCTTTAGTACTTCCATATGGTGCTAGGGCTTGAACCCAGGAACTGGCTGTTGGCTAGGCATGGACCTCAACTCACTGAGCTATCTTCAAGTCCTTGAGTCTCTCTCTCTCTCTGCTTGGTTACTGGTGATGCTCCATATTGGCACCATGACTCTGCCATTCCCAGAGGCCATTTTCTTTCTTCTTCCAACCATCTTTCTTTCCATCCTTCTTTCCTTCCGTCCTTTGTTTCTTTCTCTTTCTTTTTTAAATATTTATTTATTCCCTTTTGTTGCCTTTGTTGTTTTTCATTGTTGTAGTTGTTATTGTTATTGATGTCATTGTTAGATAGGACAGAAAGAAATGGAGAGTGGAGGGGAAGACAGAGAGAGAAAGATAGACACTTGCAGACCTGCTTCACCACTTGTGAAGTGACTCCCTTGCAGGTGGGGAGCAGGGGGCTCGAACCGGGATTCTTATGCCCACCCTTGTGTTTTGGTGCTTAACCTGCTGTGCTACCACCAGACTCCCTTTCTCTCTCTTTCTAACAGAGACAAAGAGAAATAGGGAATGAAGAGAGACAGGGTGGTGAGGGAAGGAGAAAGAACCCTACAGCACTGCTCCACTGCATGTGAAGCTTCTCCCATGCAAGTGGGGACTGGGGCTTGAACTGGGGTCCTCACACATGATAATATGTGTGCACCACTGCACGGCTCAAGGTCTCTGTCTCACTGCTACTTCTACCTTTTATTCCATAGACTCCCATCATGTTTTCTTTATCTCCATATAGCACTATTACAACTATTATGACATGATTAGTTGTGTAATTAATTAGGTTTATAGATTCTCAGCTGCAAGTAGGATGCCAGTCCTAAGAGAGTGGGGATCAGGCCTGCCTTGTCCTTGGCTGTGTCTCCATTATCTGACACCTGGCACAAAGCAGAGATGAAGCAAATCACTGGGAACAAAGCAGGCTGACTGCGAGGCATGCCTAAGGCAGGATGCTGAGCCTTTGAGGGTGCACCCTTGGCTCTTGGGTAGATGTTCTGGGACTAACGTGCCCCCAAACAGCCTTGAGATCAGAGGCTGAGTTAAGCAAAAGGGAACAGGAGTGCCCCCAAACAGCCTTGAGATCAGAGGCTGAGTTAAGCAAAAGGGAACAGGAGTAAAGAGTGAGCAACAGAAAGAATGTTGGGTGCTGACAGAGAAGAACAGGAGCCCCAGCTGGGAAGGTAAAACAAGAATGAGAACAGAGACACAAGCATTAAAAGGGTCTCACATATTGGGAACTTTCAGGGTTTTCTTCTTCAGATTCCTCAGAACTTTCAGCTTCTTCTTTGGGCAAGTTTTCTAATTACTTCTGTGCTTCGGTTTTCTTTAAGTTATTTTTTTAAATTTATTTTACTTAATTTGATAGGACAGAAAGAAATTGAGAGAGAATTGGGGGTAGGGAGGGAGGGAAGGAGGGAGAGAAACAGAGACACTTGCAGCACTGTTTTTACCACTTGTGAAGTGTTCCTCCTGCGGGTGGGGACTGGGGGCTTTAACCCTATGTCCTTGCACCTGGTAATGTGCACTTAACCAGGTTCTCCACCCCCAACTCCTTAGATTTCTCATCTTAAAAAAAAAAAAAAAAGTCAAAACACTTTTTACTAGAAGAGAAATAAATGTCTTTAAAGTTATGGTAAGAAGTAAGTGAGATGACAGGTTGGAAGTTTAGAGGAGTGCCTGGAAACCAGAACTCAAGCATGTTAGTATTGAACAAGAAATGATCTTCAACAGGGACAGCTCTGACAAAAGCCAGCATTGTGCTGTATTTTGCAAGTGGAACCCACTTACAGAATGCTTTTAATTATTTATCTGACTTCAGGAGTGATTTATAACTGATACAGTGCAGCACTTTGGCAGTGAGTGCACACACTTTGAAGAGCTTGTGGCATGAGAGATGCACATTTCTGTAACCCAGCAATCCTACACCCATGCACTTCCACTCTGACGTGTGTATAAGGACACAGGAGTAAGAGTGTTCCAAACAAAGTATATGTAGTCACAGACATTGGGGCCAGGTGGTGGCACACCTGGTTGAGTGCACGTTACAGTGAACAAGGACCCAGATTTGAACACCCAGTTCCCACCTGTATGGGGAAGCTTCACAAGTGGTGAAAACAGTGCTATAAATGTCTCTCTGTCTCTCCCTCTCTATCACCTCCTTCCCTCTTGATTTCTGGCTGTCTCTGTCTAATAAATAAATAAATACCAAAAAAAAACTTATAGTAGCAAACATCTGGAGATGATTTAAATGCCCATCATAAGAGATTGCATAAGTAGGGGGTTGGGCAGTAGCACAGCAGGTTAAGCGCACATGGTGCCAAGTTCAAGGACCAGCATAAGGATCCTGGTTCAAGCCCCCAGTTCCCCACCTGCAGGGAAGTCGCTTCACAAGCAGTGAAGTCGCTTCACAAGCAGTGAAGCGGGTCTTTAGGTGTTTATCTTTCTCTCCCCTTCTCTGTCTTCCCCTCCTCTCACGATTTATCTCTGTCCTATCCAACAACAATGGCATCAATAAGAACAACAGTAGTAACCAAAACAACAATAAAAACAACAAAGGCCACAAAAGGGGAAAAATTAGTCTCCAGGAGCAGTGGATTCGTGGTGCAGGCACTGAGCCCCAGCAATAACTCTGGAGTCAATAAAAAAAAAAAGATATTGCATAAATAAATATAGAATCATGCAAAGGCATAATACACTCTAGTGAAGTAAAAAAATGAAAGACAAACTATGTGAATGAATGTGGGTCAATCCTATAATCATTTTATTGAAGTAAAAGCAAAGTCCATATTCCCATATTCCCAGAGGGATAAAGAACAGAGAACCTTCCAATGAAGGGGATGGGATATAGAACTCTGGTGGTGGGAATTGTATGGAATTGTACCCCTCTTATCCCACAATCTTATCAATCATTATTAAATCACTAATATAAAATACAGATTTGAGAACATATAAGCATATAATTTCCATGAAGATTTAAGACATGCAAATTGAGGGTCAGGTAGTGCTACACCTAGTTGAGCACACACATTATAATGCACAATGACACGGGTTCAAATCCCTGGTCCCCACTTGCAGGGGCAAGCTTCACAAGTGGTGAAACAGGGCTTCAGGTATCTCTCTGTCTCTCACTACCTCTCCCCCCCAATTCCTCTCTATGTCTATCCAATAATAAATAAGGAAATATATTAAAAAATAAATAACTAAAACATGCAAAGCATTATCATGTAGTATATTACAGGATACATAGAAAAGGTCCTGGAATGATATCTAATCCAATATCATCTCACTATAATGGGCCACTATGTGGGTTTACACTGGATAAAATGATGTTATTCAAGGACCTACTTTTGTTATAAGTTGTTTTGTTTAAAGTAACAGTCTCCCAAGAACCCGTCAATGATTTTATTCAAGGACTTTATTAATTAGTAAAAGCTAATGACTTGCACATGGTGATGTAACCCACCAAATTCAGGAAAGTGGTTACTTGGCAATGGAGAAAGGAGTGTGTGATAGAAAGGGGACTGAACATAGCTAGGGGTGCACCATGGTTTCTGCTATAAACAACACACCATTTAATGAAGGGGGTATGGGGCCAGGTGATAGCACACCCACTTGAGTCTACACACTACCTTGTTCAAGGACACAGGTTTTAGTCTCTAGACCCAACCTGCAGGGAGAAAGCTTCTTGAGCAGTAAAGCAGGTCTGCAGATGTCTTTTTTTTCTCTCCCTTCTATCTCATATTGCCCTCTCAATTTCTGTCTGTCCTGTCACATAAAAGGAAAGGTGGTGGGGCAGGGGGGAATGGAGTAGTGGATTTGTTGAGCCCCATCAATAACCATGGTGGCAATTAAAAAAAAAAAAAAAGACAAAATGTCATGAAGAGGATACAATCTAAGAAATATGTCCTTAGATGATTTTCTTGTTGTACCGATCTAAATTTAGAGTAGATGAAAGTACTTATTTATTAATAAGAGGAGAGCGAGAACTAGAGCATCACTCTGGCAGTGCAGTACCAGGGATAAAACTTGGGGCCTCAGAGCCTGACTGTTAGTCCATGTGGTTGAACATATACATTACCATGCGCAAGAGCCCAGGTTGGAGCCCTTACTCCCCACCTACAGGGAGAAACTCCAGCAGATTTGCATGTGTCTACCTTTCTCCCTCCCTACCTCCCCCTCCCCTCTCAATTTCTCATTGTCCTACCAAGTAAAATTTAAAAATAAAAAAAAAGGGGAAAAAAAGTTGCTGGGAGCAGTGTATTGCCCCAGCAATAACCCTGGTGGCAGTAAAAAGCAACGCAAAGCAAACAAACAAAAAGTCGGACCCCTGTGCCTGTAAGTCCGGCACTGGTTACTGTGCAACTTCTAAAACCACTAGCAGGAGGGTTGGTGTTTTTTTTTGGTTGGTTTTTTGTTTGTTTTTGTTTATAAAATGGAAATATTGACAAGATTGTGAGATACATTTCTTTTTTTTAAATATTTTATTTATTTATTTTAATGAGAGTTATAGAGAGAGGGAAGAGAGACCAGAGCACTGCTCAGCTCTGGCTTATGGTGGTGCTGGGGATTAAACCTGGGACCTTGGAGCCTCAGGCATGAGAGTCTCTTTGCATAACCATTATGCTATCTCCCCAGCCCTGTGAGATACATTTCTATACAATGCCCACCACCAGAACTCCGTATCCCCTCCCCTCCCTTGAAAGCTTTCCTATTCTTTTTTTTAAAAAACTTTTATTTTTTAAATTTTTTTATTTTAATTTATTTATAAAAAGGAAACACTGACCCCTCTGGGAGTATGGACCCAGGATTATTGTGGGGTGCAGAAGGTGGAAGGTCTGGCTTCCATAATTGCTTCTCTGCTGAACATGGGTGTTGGCAGGTCAATTCATAATCCCAGCCTGTTTCTGTCTTTCCCTAGTGGGGCATGAATCTGGGGAGGTGAGGCTCCAGGACATATTGGTGGGGTCATCTGCCCAGGGAAGTCAGGTTGGCATCATGGTGGCACCTGGAACCTGGTGGCTGAAAAACAGTTCTTTTTCAACACTAGGCATAGGAATTTTGGAGTCACCATCTTATACACTGTCCAGTGTTGATCAAAATGTTGTTATGGGTATATGAAGTGTTATTGTATTTCATTATGATGATGATGATGATGATGATGATGATGATGACGATGACCATTCTACTCTCGCCGCTTTTTGTTTTTTCTTTTATTTGATAGAAACCAAGAAAATATGAGAGGGGAGCGGGAGACATACACACAGATAGATAGATAGATAGATAGATAGATAGATAGATAGATAGATAGATAGATACTTGCAGCACTGCTTCACTACTTGTGAAGTTTCCTATAGGCGGAGACTAGGGACTTGAACTACAGCTTTTGCACATGGCAAGATGTGGACTCAACTGGATGTGCCATCTCCCAGTCTGTTACTGTACTTCTTAAGCTGAGTGGTGGATCTTAAATGTTTCATAAAGTATGTTTGTAAATTATTTTAAAAATTATTTATTTATTTATTTACATGAAAGAAAGAACCAGAGCATCACTCTGGCACATGAGATACTGGGCATGGAACTTAGGATCTTATGTTTTTAAGTCTAATAATTTGTAGCCATTGTGCCATCTTCTATCTGCCATAGTATATTGAAATGAAACAAAGTAGAACTGTGGTTATGAGAAGAGAAAATGGCACTGAGGGACACCCATAGAGGACATAGGTAAAGGAGTCCAGGAGGAGTTGGGTGATTTTTATTCTATGACGTTAGCAGGAATTAAGCCAAGGAAGGGTTGAAGGAGGTTGCTTTAGGAAGAGGGTTCAGTGTGTGAGAAAATTTGACAGAGGAAAGGAATTCAGTGGAGGTGAAGTAGAGTGCTTGGAGAAGGGATTTGTACTTTGTTCTGTGAGTCGTAGTGGGTGGGGGCAGGGGCTTTCAGCAGGAAAACAGCCTATTCTGAGCTCTGAACTAGAGCCTCTCTCCAGCCACAGCATGGAGAGGACATTGGAGGAGGCCGGACTGGGTACTGGAGTTGTGGGGCAGAGCGGGGTGGAGATCTGGTTCACGGTTTGGTGGAGAGGAGCAGGAGGAGTCCTTGGGAAGGATGCACAGGATATATTGCAAAGTAAAATGATGTAACCAAATGGATTGTCTCAGGGTTCCTCTGTTCTTTCCCCTTTCTATAATATATATATATATATATATATATATATATATATATATATATATGAGGCCAACTTATGCACAGTATGTAAAAGTGAATCAGATTACATGGACTTCTGAGTCTTGAACCATAATGGCATCTACTGACTTTCCCCAGCAGCCCTAGAGTGAAGGAAATCTGAGTTTGAACCTAAGTTCTGCCAGATGAGGGCTGTATGATCTTGGGCTAAGTAGTCACCAGACCTCAGACCTAGTCTATCAGATGAAATGACAAAAAAAAAGAAAAGAAAAAGAGGAAAGAGGAAGAAAGGAAGGGAGGGAGAAAGGGAGGGGGCAGTGGGGGAGGGAGGAAGGAAGGAAGGGTGAAAGAAAGGAAAGAAGGAAGGAAAGCACTCCCCTTAAATATAGAAAGAAATTGTGAGGTCAAGATGACAAGAGACAGCATAATGGTTCTGCAAAAGGAATTTCATGCCTGAGGCTCTGAGGTCCCCAGTTCAGTCCCCAACACCACCATAGCCAGAGCTGAGCAGGGCTCCGATCTCTCTCCCTGTATCTCTCTCTCTCTCTGTCACATTCAAATAAAATATACTTTTAAAATACCACGAAGCTAAAAACACATTGTTCAGTACCTAGGCGGTAGCAAGCAACCAATAAATGTAAGTCACTGCCCACCTTTCCTGCCTTCTGCCTGCTGGAGCACTGGGAATGATGGGGTAGCACACCTGCTTCTATTCTTCTTGGTGGCTGTACCCCAGGTTCCTCAACCTGGGGCTTTTGCTTCCCTGAGCATTTTCAGGTCTGAGCTCCTGCTGGTGAATTACAAATCCAGTTCCCCAGGGACCTAGCAGGAAGGCCTGGTCATCACACAAAGTTGGGGCCCCTGTTGGTGAACTTGACCCCTGTCCCCTCCCAGGTCCAAGTGGGTTCCTCGGGGCGACTACATCTCCTCCAACACAGACGAATGCACAGCCACGCTCATGTATGCTGTCAACCTGAAGCAATCGGGCACCGTCAACTTTGAGTACTACTACCCTGACTCCAGCATCATCTTTGAGTTTTTTGTAAGCCCTGACCAAGGGGGGTGGGGGTGGGAGATAGGGACTTTCTGAGGTTCAGATGAATTTGCCATATCACAAATGTTTTCCTGCTTAGAGAGTTTCTTTTCCCTCTGGAAACAACAGTAGGCACAGTGAACTGAGCTTTCCAGAATGGAGGAGAAAGACAGAAATTAAAGGACTCTGGGGGGGGTGGGGGGAGTCGGGTGGTAGCGCAGCATGTTAAGGGCACACGGCAGGAAACACAAGGACCTGCGTAAGGATCCCGGTTCGAGCCCCTGGCTCTCCACCTGCCAGGGAGTTGCTTCACAGGTTGTGAAGCAGGTTTGCAGGTGTCTTATCTTTCTCTCCCCCCTCTGTATTCCCCTCCTCTCTCCATTTCTCTCTGTCCTATCTGACAACAATAATAACTACAACAACAAGGGCAACAAAAGGGAATAAATAAATAAATAATTTTTTTTAAAAGATGTTAAAAAAGACTCTGGGGGTTGGAGAGGGGGTTGGGGGGTGGTGGCACACGTGGTTGAGTACACATGTTACAGTGCACAAGGACCCAGGTTCGAGTCCCAGGTCCTCAGAGCCAAGAGGAAGCTTTGTAAGTGGTGAAGCAGGGCTGCTGGTGTCTCTGTTCTTCTCTATCTTGTCTTCCTCTCAATTTCTGTCTCTATCCAATAAATAAATAAAGATACTTTAAAAAATTAAATAACTTAAAAATAAGACTCTAGGGGCACCCAGTAGAATCTGGTTGATGTCTGGGTGTTCTGCTCTGCTCACACATAGAAACAATAACATGTAAGCAGCTTCTGAGTTACAAGTTACTGCCTGGGTGCCAATGTCTGGCATTCCATGTCTCTAGCTAGCTCTTGCCCTAGTTTCTGAGTTTAGTTCCTGAAGGAAATTGATAACAGCTCTTCTAACAGCAGAACTTTTTAGAAGGGCAGTGCAATGTGGGGTAAGGATCAATTTTCTTTTTTTTTTCTTATTTATTTATTGATTGATTGATAGAACAGAGAGAAATGGAGAGAGGAGGGGAAGACAGAGAGGGGGAAAGAAAGATAGACACCTGCAGACCTGCTTCACTGCTTCACTGCTTGTAAAGCAACTCCCGTGTAGGTGAGGAGCCAGGGGCTTGAACCAGGATCCTTGCGCCGGTCCTTGCACTTTGCACCACATGCCCTTAACCTGCTGTGCCTGACTCCCGGTAATGATCAGTTTTCTTAGAAAGCTCATGTTCTTTTCTTTGCCACCAGGATTATCACTAGGGCCCCATGCCTACATGATGAATCCACTGCTACCAGCAGGATTTTTTCCTTTTATTATTATTTTTTATTTCATAGTACAGAGAGAAATTGAGGGGCAGGGTGGGCGGATAGAGACACCACTCATGAAGTTTCCTCCTTGCTTGGTAATGAGTGTACTAAACCAGGTGCGCACCTTGAACCCTTGAAAGCTGAGACTCTTATCTCTGACTCCTCTGCTACAGGTGCAGAATGACCAGTGCCAACCCAATGCAGATGACTCCAGATGGATGAAGACCACAGAGAAAGGATGGGAATTCCATAGTGTAAGTCCCTTTTTCCTAAAGAGCCCAGAAAAGGCATGAAAGGCCTTTCCCCCACAGAGTGCTTCCTCTTGGTCTGGGCTTCTAGTCCTCTGTCCCTGAGGGGAGGGATCTGCCCAGATGCTGAAGATGCTGTTATTTCTTGCCTTCTGAGTTGGCAGGGCATGGGCCTGGACTGACTCACTGCTCCTATAGCTTCACTCCAAGGATCTGCAGCCTTTCAACTTAATGTACTTACCAGAACACTGCTAAGCTCCTCCTTATGGAGATGCTGGGGACTGAGCCTGGGACCTTTGGTGCCTAAGGCATGAAAGAAAGTCTTTTTTCATAACTACTATGATATCTCCCCAATTCAGCTTTCCAACTTTCAAAGCAGGTCTTCCTGGGATGGGGGATGGATAAATGGAATCAAAGAATGACAGGGGGCC
This sequence comes from Erinaceus europaeus, assembly GCF_950295315.1. Classification (NCBI taxonomy): domain Eukaryota; kingdom Metazoa; phylum Chordata; class Mammalia; order Eulipotyphla; family Erinaceidae; genus Erinaceus; species Erinaceus europaeus. The sequence goes on along the minus strand of NC_080172.1, from coordinate 68,328,190 downwards.
TGCTACTCTGTTGTCAATTCCCTCAGGTCTCTGGTGATGTATGTGAAGATAGAAGCAAAAGAGTGTATTAGAGGGTTGTAAGAGGAGACTTAGAAGGAGAGAGAAGTTAAGCCAAGAGGGGAGGAAGGGCAAAGCTAAGGAAGTGAAGGGAGGGGATCAGAATAAGCATCATCATACAGATTGTAAGAGGAAGGGCTCCAATAAGAGGCCCATTCAAAGAAATGTTGAGACTTGTTTCTGCAACTTTACTAACACTCCTTGTTATAATTCTTAGGTTGAGTTAAATAGAGGCAACAATGTCCTCTATTGGAGAACTACGGCCTTCTCAGTGTGGTCCAAAGTTTCCAAGCCTGTGCTGGTGAGAAACATCGCCATAACAGGTACAAAGCAGGGTCAACTGCAGGGTCTGTTGCTGATATCCTGGCCTTATTACTCAGTGGGAAGCCTAGGACAGGAATGTCAGTCCTGAGGGCTCAGGAACAGTGTGTGTGTGTGTGTGTGTGTGTGTGTGTGTGTGTGTGTGCGTGCGCGCCATAGTTTAGTTTGGTCAATACAATCAGTCCTTACTTTTCTATGCTCTTTTTAGGGGTGGCCTACACTTCCGAATGCTTCCCCTGCAAACCAGGCACATATGCGGACAAGCAGGGGTCCTCTTTCTGCAAACTTTGCCCAGCCAACTCTTACTCCAACAAGGGAGAAACATCTTGCCACCAGTGTGACCCTGACAGATACTCAGGTAATGTTTCTTTTTTTTCTTTTTTAATTTTTTATTTAAGAAAGGATTAATGAACAAAAACATAAGGTAGGAGGGGTACAACTCCACACAATTCCCACCACCCAATCTCCATAACCCACCCCCTCCCATGATAGCTTTCCCATTCTCTAGCCCTCTGGGAGCATGGACCCAGGGTCGTTGAGGGTTGCAGAAGGTAGAAGGTCTGGCTTCTGTAATTGCTTCCTCGCTGAACATGGGCGTTGACTGGTCGGTCCATACTCCCAGTCTGCCTCTCTCTTTCCCTAGTAAGGTGTGTCTCTGGGGAAGCTGAGCTCCAGGACACATTGGTGGGGTCTTCAATCCAGGGAAGCCTGGCCAGCATCCTGGTGGCATCTGGAACCTGGTGATTGAAAAGAGAGTTAACATATGAAGCCAAACAATTTGTTGAGCAATCATGGATCCCAGCTTGGGATAGTGGAGAGGAAGTGTTAGGGAGGTACTCACTGCAAACTCTAGTGTACTTCTGCTTTCAGGTATATATTTTGCAGTAGTTTATGGATACATGTGCACATAAGCTCTCTCTCACAGAAACTGGTGTATATCTAGGTTATGGGACTTTGTTAGAAAGTGAAGCACCTGAGATGAAATTAGAGTGTACTATAAAAGGAAAGGTCTCACCCGAGTAATGAAGCTGAAGGGTTGTCATTCCACACGTGAAGTCTCTGGACACAGTCTGAGGTGAAGCATGTTGAGGTGGCAATCGTTGCGTTGGTTAGGTTGTGATTGGCGGATGCAATATTATTTGGTTTGGATTGGGAGATGCATACAGGAAAGTGGGCCCTATCCAAGGGTTCCAGGACTGGGGGAAGTAGGGGCTCTATAGTGGAGATGTGAGGTTCCTGCTGTCTTAGGGTTCAAAAAGACAATCGATAGTTAATGTTATCATCACATTATTTGTTAATTGGGTTAACTTTGAAAAGTCCCTTTGTTATGGTTTGCTGTACAGTATCCAGTATCTTGTATATAGCTGTGCTATTGGATGCTTCTAATCTACTTGGTCTAGGCTTTTGAGAGAGTCCGCATATCAAATACACAGCCTATATATTAAAAAGATTCAGTTTGTGTTTTGAGAAACTTTGAGACATATTAATTAACTACTGATTTATATGTCTACATTTTGCTGGGAGTGTACATAAAAACCATTCCCACCACCAAAGGACTGTGACCCATCCCTCCTGTCCACTCCCACCCCCCACTGGCCCAGGAAGCTGCATGTCTACCCCTCACCACTGGGTTTTTACTTTGGTGTCAGGTAATGTTTCTAGGTCAGGGGGAGTTTGATGGAGAGGGGCCAGAAGACTAACGAACTCATAGAATGAAACACTTAGTAGAGCCATCCTGACCAAGCTGAAGATGATTTTTCTTCTTTGGTTAGCATGTGTTTTTATTATTTGACTGGTCCATAGTCTGTAATATCAAGAAATATCACAAGTATAGCTTTAAACCTCCATATGTGTATAGAATTCATTGCAATTGCTACCAAAGTCTTAGTGTCGTCTCTTAGAATATGATTCTTCTTAAAATCTTGCTTTCTTAATGCTGAAAGAGCCTTGCCAGTCCATGCACCAGCAGTCATTCTAAAAACAAAGGTGAGGTTATTCAGTAAATATAGAACATCTGCTCTCTGCCAGGCCTAATTCTCAGTGCTCGGGATGCACCACTGAACAAAATAGAGAAAGCTTCCTGCCTTCCTGGAATTTGTATTCCGGTAGGGAGAAGCAGGACAATTATAATAAATAACAAGTGTGTAACATTGTATAATTATGTTAGTGAAAAGTACATAGTATTGTGAACAAGAAAAGCAACTCAGAGTTAGAAGGATCAGGAGGACTGTAAAATGAGAATTTTTTGGTTCTTGGAAGTAGGGCCTTGTGTATGGGTGGTTCACTACGTTGGGCCACTTTTCTCATTCAGACTGAGACAGGAAGGTGGGGAGGGGGACTTTCTATGTTGTGCTGGGACTTGAACCTATGCTGTATGGTTGGCAAGGAAGGCTCCCTACCTGGTAAATTATATCTCCAGCTCTCAATTTTTCAATCTCTCTTCTCTCTCTGTTTCTTTCTTCCTTACCCTCATCCACTCTTTCTCCCTTACTGTCTCTTTCCCTCCTTTCCTCCTTCCCCCTCCCTCTCTTCCTTCCTTCCTTCCTTCCTTCCTTCCTTCCTTCCTTCCTTCCTTCCTTCCTTCCTTCCGTCCTATCTTCCTTCCTCTCTTTTGCTCACTCTCTTCCTCTATTTTTCTCTCTTTTCTCTCCCTTCTTCCTTCCTTCCTTCCTTCCTTCCTTCCTTCCTTCCTTCTTTCCTTCTTTCCATCCTTCCTTCCTTCCATTCTTCCTCCCTTCCTTTCCTATGCCAAAGGAGCTCCAGGGATGACACAGGGACCAAGGCAGATTCTGAACAATCTTCCCTTCCAAACACTCATGAATGTTTTATTTTTCCTTTCCTCCATAGGACCATATACAGATCAACTCAAGGCTCTTTCTCAAGCAGATCTCCTGTTCCATACACAGACACACCCACACTTCGCACAGGTGTTAATTAAGGCTAATGTTTGCTCAACCCAGACCAGCCACTGACCTTATGAACTGTTTCTTTCTGCACTAGTCTTAAAACCAAAGTTCTATTTATCAACACAGATCTTGCCAAATGAGTACAGTTTTCAGCAAGAACAGGAAAGTTTGGCTATTCGGGGGAGTTTTTATCTATACATCTAAATTCCTGTTTTTTTTTTGCACTTGAACTTACTTCTCTTCCTGACCCTACCAATGGCAGCCTTTGTGAGCCTAGGAGTAGTGCCAGGCATCCAATGGCAAAGTGGCTATAGAAAAATGATCTGAGTGTGTTTTGATTAGCACTGTGCAAACTGATTTTTATCCAGAGAGCTATGAAGTTGAAAATCTGAATGTTTGGAGTCTATATCCCCCCACCAGCTTTCCAATTTGGCTTTTTGACTAGGAAAATGAGTTCTTTTTTAAAAAATATTTTATTTATTTTTATTATTTATTTTCCCTTTTGTTGCCCCTGTTTTTTTATTGTTGTTGTTGTTATTATTGTTGTTGATGTCATCACTACCAGATAGGACAGAGAGAAATGGAGAGAGGAGGGGAAGACAGAGAGGGGGAGAGAAAGATAGACACTTGCCAGACCTGTTTCACTGCTCGTGAAGTGGCTCCTCTGCAGGTGGAGAGCCAGGGCTGGAAATGGAATACTTAAGCTGGTCTTTGCGCTTAACCCGCTGTGTTACCACCCGACCCCCTAAAAATATTTTATTTATCAATGAGAGGGGTAGGAAGAGAGAGAGAGAAAGAAAGAACCAGATATCACTCTGGGGAGGGTAGATAGCACAATGGTTATACAAACAGACTCTCATGCCTGAGGCTCTAAAGTCCCAGGTTCAGTCCCCTGTACCACCATAAGCCAGAGCTGAGCAGTGCTCTGGTAATGGGAAAAAAGAAAAAAAGAAAAAGAAAAACTCAGATATCACTCTGGTACATGTGCTGCCGGGGATCAAACTCTGGACCTCTTGCTTGAGAGTCCAATGCTTTATCTACTGTGTCACCTCCTGGACCACAGGAAAATGAGTTCTTTTTTTTATTTATTTATTTTATTTTATTTAAGAAAGGATTAATTAACAAAACCATAAGGTAGGAGGGGTACAACTCCACACAATTCCCACCACCCAATCTCCATAACCCACCCCCTCCCATGATAGCTTTCCCATTCTCTAGCCCTCTGGGAGCATGGACCCAGGGTCATTGAGGGTTGCAGAAGGTGGAAGGCCTGGCTTCTATAACTGCTTCCCCGCTGAACATGGGCGTTGACTGGTCAGTCCATACTCCCAGTCTGCCTCTCTCTTTCCCTAGTAGGGTGGGTCTCTGGGGAAGCTGAGCTCCAGGACACATTGGTGGGGTCTTCAATCCAGGGAAGCCTGGCCAGCATCCTGGTGGCATCTGGAACCTGGTGATTGAAAAGAGAGTTAACATACGAGACCAAACAAATTGTTGAGCAATCATGGGCCCAAAGCTTGGAATAGTGGAGAGGAAGTGTTAGGGAGGTACTCACTGCAAACTCTAGTGTACTTCTGCTTTCAGGTATATATTTTGCAGTAGTTTATGGATACGTGTGAACATAAGCTCTCTCTTACAGAAACTGGTGTATATCTAGGTTATGGGACTTTGTTAGAAAGTGAAGCACCTGAGATGAAATTAGAGTGTACTATAAAAGGAAAGGTCTCACCCGAGTAATGAAGCTGAAGGGTTGTCATTCCACACGTGAAGTCTCTGGACACAGTCTGAGGTGAAGCATGTTGAGGTGGCAATCGTTGCGTTGGTTAGGTTGTGATTGGCGGATGCAATATTATTTGGTTTGGATTGGGAGATGCATACAGGAAAGTGGGCCCTACCTAAGGGAAAATGAGTTCTTATTATAAAGGACATGGGGGGTAAGGATCCCGGCTCAAGACCCTCCTACCCACCTGCAGGGGAGTCACTTCACAGGCGGTGAAGCAGGTCTGCAGGTGTCTTTCTCTCCTCCTCTCCATCTCCCCATCTCTCTCCATTTCTCTGTCCTATCAACAACACCAGTAACAACAACAATAATAACTACAGCAACAATAAAAAAAACAAGGGTGAAAAAGAGCAGGATGTTCAGCTGGCGAAGGGTAGCATTTGGCTATCACGCGAGGAGAGAGCAATTTAAAAATGGGTGATGTTAAGAAGGGCAAGAAGATTTTTGTCCAGAAATGTGCCCAGTGCCATACAGTGGAAAAGGGAGGCAAACAAACACAAGACTGGACCAAATCTTCACGGTCTCTTTGGATGAAAGACAGGTCAGGCTGCTGGATTCTCTTACACGGATGCCAACAAGAACAAAGGCATCACTTGGGGATTGGAGATTCTGATGGAGTACTTGAATCCCAAGAAGTACATCCCTGGAACAAAAATGATCTTCGCTGGCATCAAGAAGAAGTCAGAAAGAGCAGAGTTGATAGCTTATCTCAAAATAGCGACTAATGGGGAGTCAGTCAGTAGTGCAGCAGGTTAAGCGCAGGTGGTGCAAAGCACAAGGACCAGAGTAAGGGTCCCGGTTTGAGCCCCCGGCTCCCCACCTGCAGGGGGGCCGCTTCACAAGCGGTGAAATAGGTCTGCAGGTGTCTATCTTTCTCTCCCCCTCTCTGTCTTCCCCTCCTCTCTCCATTTCTCTCTGTCCTATCCAACAGCGACGACAACAATAATAACTACAACAATAAAATAACAAGGGCAATGAGAGGGAATAAATAAATATTTTTTTTAAAAAGCGACTAATGAGTAATAGGTGGTGCTGCCTTATTTATTACAGAATAGAAATGTCTTGACTTTTTTTTTTTTTTTTTTTTGCCTCCAGAGTTATTATTGCCAGGGCTCGGTGCCTGCACCACGAATCCACTGCTCCTGGAGACCATTTTTTCCCCTTTTGTTGCCCTTGTTTTATCATTGTTGTGGTTATTATTATTGTTGTTGTTGTTATTGCTGTCGTTGGATAGGACAGAGAGAAATGGAGAGAGAGGAGGGGAAGACAGAGAGGGGAGACAAAGATAAACACCTGAAAATCTCCTTCACCGCCTGTGAAGTGACTCCCCTGCAGGTGGGGAACTGGGGGCTCCAACCAGGATCCTTACGCCGGTCCCTGCGCTTGAGCCACATGTGCTTAACCCGCTGTGCAACACCCGACTCCCGTCTCTGACTTGTTTATGTGTACCATATTTAAATTGATTTCATACACCAGAATTCAGATCATGGATGGCAGATAGAATGCTTTTGTCAGACGATCCTTATTTAAATAAGATTGGCTTGTGGTTGTGGTCCAGGAGATGGCGCGGTGGATAAAGACTGGCTTGTGGTTAAATGAATATGATCAGCGATTTGGATTTTGATAACTCCAGTTCAGCAACTGCAATCACCCTTTTCTTTGTAAAATTATAATTGGATTTGTGCTCAAATTTTCAAAGATGCTGAATGCCATCTCAAAACTTACAGGAGATTGGTTTTGTGTTTAGATTTATATATAAACTGGTTGATGTAATTAAATACTGTGGAAATCCTTTCACTGTCTCAGAACAAAGAAATATTGACCTTTGGGGGGGGAACAACAAGGGCAACAAAAGGGAAAATAAATAACTAAATATAAAAAATTGAAAAAAGAAGCATAGGGGGAGTCAGGCAGTAGTGCAGCGGGTTAAGCACATGTGGCGCAAAGCACAAGGACAGGAGTAAGGATCCAGGTTCCAGCCGCAGTTCCCCACCTGCAGGGGAGTCGCTTCACAAGCAATGAATCAGGTCTGCGGGTGTCTGTCTTTCTCTCCCCCTCTCTGTCTTCCCTTCCTCTCTCCATTTCTGTTTGTCCTATCCAACAATGACATCAATAACAACAATAATAATAACTACAACAATAAAACAACATGGGCAACCAAAGGGAATAAGTAAATAAATATTTTTAAAAAGAACATAGGCAACTTATGACCACCACAGCAGTTTGGAGTACAAGGAAAGTCACATTTCTTTGGGGCTTAGCTCAGAGTACAGGATGCTGAGATAATAAAGAGAACATGACGATGAGACTAGGATGGGAGGTGATGAAAATGAGGGACAGAGACTTTGTGACCACTTAGTTACCCACTTACAAACATGTTCTGAGTGCCTGCTGAGTGCCAGGACTCAGGCTGAGTGCAGTTTATGTGGAAAGGTACAAACGTGGCTATGTAACTCCTGACTAGAGTAGGTGCTGAGTAGGTGCTGAGCCCCTGAATGGAGTGCTGAGTGTAATGTGAAGTGGAGGCCAATCAGAGCATGATCAATTCTCTCTGGGGAGAGCAGAGAGGCTTGGCTAACTGTGGTTATGAAAGCTGAACTGAGGCTTGGGGAGAAAGCATAATGGTTATGTAACAGACTTTCATGCCAGTTGTTCTGAGGTCCCAGATTCAATCCCTAGCACTGCCATAATCAGAACAATGTTCTGATAAAAAGCTAATTAATTGATTAGTTAACAAAAAAAAGAAGGAAAAGAAAGATGATCTGAATCTGGAAGATGATTTGGTAATTTCGGTGAGGAAAGGATGTTCTGGAAAGAATAGTGAGAAAAGGCCAGAACTCAGGGAATATGGAGCAACTCAGCATGACTGGAATTAACTTAGAGAAAGGTAGCATATATGACCCAAACTTAGCTTTTCTAGGGCATTTTAAGAAAATGAGGATTTGAGTGACTAGAGAGGTCATCCAGTATACAAGACTTGTCTATGTGAGGTCCTAAGGAGCCACAAATGCCAGAGCAATGCTCTGGTTTCTCTCTTTTTCTTTCCCAATAAATTCACAAATACTTTTTTAAATTATTATTTTTTTAGGGTCCAAGCAGTGACACACCTGGTTAAGTGCACGCTACCATGTGCAAGGACCTGGTTTAAGCCCCTGTTTCCTACTTGGAGGAGGGAAGCTTCACAGTGAAACAAGTACTGCAGAAGTCTCCCTTAAATTTCCTCTTAAATTCTCTTTATGTCTTAAATTCCCTCTTAAATTCTCTTTATCCTATCTAGTAAAAATAAATTCAAAAGAGGTAATTATTTTTTCAAACATGGGGTTTGATGCTGTCTGTAGTAGAGACCATTAAAGGAAAGTAATCGGGAGAGTGATATGACCGGACTTGTGTTTTTGAAAAAACATGGGAGCAGGGCATGAAGGGTAAGTGGTGTCATACCCAGCACATTTTACCATGCACAAGGACCTAGGTTTGAACTCCTACTCCCCACCTGCAGGAGGGAAGCTTCACAAGGGCTGTAGATGTCTCTTTTTCTCTCTCCCTCTCTACCTCCTCCCCAAGTTATCTCTGTCTCTAACAAATAAATGTTTATTTTTTTAAAAGTAAGTAAAAGAGAAATCACTCTGGCTGCCATTGAGAAAATAAATGAGGAAAACAAAAGCTGGAGCCAGAGGCTACAGCTGGAAAGTTTTGTAACAGGCACCATAGGTGGCATCCAGGTTACATACTAAAGAGGAGCTCATGGAGTTGGAGATATTAAGGACAAAGGTTTGATTAAAAGCATTCTGATGATTTTTACCTAAATTTTGATAAGTAGGTTTATTCCTTTGTGTGACCTTTAATATAAGGGATTCAGTTAATTATTAGATTCAATAAATAATTAATCATTTTATTCATTGATAGAATGCTATGAAGTATAAGAGCATGAGTACCAGAATGTAATCACTAAGTTACAGAGTTCAAATTCCTGCTCCACTACTTAGTAGCTTGGCCACTTTGTGCCTCAATTTCCTCATCAAAAATGAGAGTGACAGCACTCTTTCCTACCTTGGTGGTGTTGTTTGTTTTTTGAATAGGATACAGCTGACTTATGGTGGTGCTGGGGATTGAATCCAGGATCTCAAAGCCTCAGGCATGAAAATCTGGTATTCAGAGGATGGTGCTGTCTCCCCATCCCTACCTTGTAGTTTCATTCTGTGGATTAATTGTTTGCACAGGTAAAGGAGGCAGAGTGACACCTGGTATGTAGTAAGCGCTACTTTTATTAATGTATTTCCATGAAGGCCTGTCTCAGCAATCCTCTTAAATGAAAGACTGTCAGCATAGGTAAAATTAACAGTAAGTGACGTATGTAGTATTTTACCATTTTGAAAACACTATCTCATTTATTAGCATTTTTTTCTCAACAGAGAGAGATTACAGCATCAAGGATTCCTTCAATGTAGTGGGGGCTGGGCTAGAATGTGGGACGTGCACTGGCCAAGTTGCACACTATTTGAGTGAGGTATTGCTCATTGCATGATGCAGGGCACGTGTGGCCTTCATTTACAAATGAGTAAAATAAAAACACCTGAGAATGATTAAAAGATTTGCCCAACTCTAAGGTGGTATTAGAGCTGGGCATCATGTTCACAAAGCACTTAAATTTTCAAGGGAAATGTTTTCCTTCAACAAAATGGTTCAGAATGAGCACATTGTATTACGAGAGGCAGGGAGGCGACACCATAAGGAGGAGGAAGGTGCTGAAAGAAGAGTTAGAGACCTCCCCCCCATAAACTTTACCTTACACTTTTGCCCTGTAGGTCAACCCTACAGGAATTGCTTTATATTTCCTCATAAAACATATCAGTAGATTTTGCAAACTTGACTAGTACCCAACTTAAACACTTTGAAGAAACTTGAGCTAGAAAAGTGAGGTCTGTTTCAGCTTTGGGGTTAATAATTTATTAAACCATGTTGGCAGTTGTCATTGTGTGAACAGCTGGACCATTTTTTGCTGGAACCTGGAGCTAGGCTATCAAGTTGAGCAAACATTTGACAAGCAGAGAAAGGTTCCTGTAAGGAATTCATTTTCTGACATGTAACTTGCAATTAGCATGCAAGGTCCTGGGAATTGGCAAACTGTCAGAATCTACTCCCACACCACCCCCCAATTTCTCTTAGCCAAGTTCATCAAAAGCAGGAGTTCCTGGATCCCTCTATGCTGAAGCAGGGCTTTGGCTGGTTAACCAAGTAAATGAGCTGAGAAGACCCCAGCTGTTTCTTAGCCCATAGTTAGTTCTCTCTTGCCCAGGCTAATGAGACAGGGACAGAAGAGACGTGGAAATGTGTGATTGAAGTAACTCCCCAGTGCAGGACAACAAGACTCTAATTAAGAGAGTTTCCATCTAGGAGCTCTTTTGGTGCCTTGAGAAGAAGGAATCAGTTGAAAAATAGCCCTTGATTGCAAGGGAAGGAAAGAAATTTTGATCGTTCTATTTTATTTTATTATTTTCTTTTTTTTTCTTTTCTGATTTTTTTAATTGGGGAATTAATGTTTTACATTCAACAGTAAACACAATAGTTTGTACATGCATAACATTCCCCATTTCCCATATAACAATACAACCCCCACTAGGTCCTCTGAATCCTTCTTGGACCTGTAATCTCCCCACCCACCCACCCACCCCAGAGTCTTTTACTTTGGTGTAATACTCCAATTCCATTTCAGGTTCTACTTGTGTTTTCTTTTCTGATCTTGTTTTTCAACTTTGGCCTGAGAGTGAGATCATCCCGTATTCATCCTTCTGTTTCTGACTTATTTCACTCAACATGATTTTTTCAAGGTCCATCTAAGATCAGCTGAAAACGGTGAAGTCGCCATTTTTTACAGCTGAGTAGTATTCCATTGTGTATATATACCACAACTTGCTCAGCTACTCATCTGTTGTTGGACACCTGGGTTGCTTCCAGGTTTTGGCTATTACAAATTGTGCTGCCAAGAACATATGTGTACACAGATCTTTTTGGATGGATGTGTTGGGTTCCTTAGGATATATCCCCAGGAGGGGAATTGCAGGGTCATAGGGTAGGTCCATTTCTAGCCTTCTGAGAGTTCTCCAGACTGTTCTCCACAGAGGTTGGACCAATTGACATTCCCACCAGCAGTGTAGGAGGGTTCCTTTGACCCCACACCCTCTCCAGCATTTGCTGCTGTTATCTTTTCTGATGTATGACATTCTCACTGGAGTGAAGTGGTATCTCGTTGTTGTCTTGATTTGCATTTCTCTGACAATCAGAGACTTGGAGCATTTTTTCATGTGTTTCTCGGCCTTTTGGATCTCTTCTGTGGTGAATATTCTGTCCATGTCCTCCCCCCATTTTTGGATGGGGTTATTTGTTGTCTTGTTGTTGAGTTTGGCAAGCTCTTTATATATGTTGGTTATTAAACTCTTATCTAATGTATGGCATGTAAAGATCTTCTCCCATTCTGTGAGGGGTCTCTTGGTTTGGGTAGTGGTTTCTTTTGCTGTGAAGAAGCTTTTTAATTTGATATAGTCCCATAGGTTTATACTTGCCTTAGTCTTCTTTGTAATTGGATTCGTTTCATTGAAGATGTCTTTAAAATTTATGCGGAAAAGAGTTCTGCCAATATTTTCCTCTAAGTATCTGATAGTTTGTGGTCTAACATCCAAGTCCTTGATCCACTTGGAATTTACTTTTGTATCTGGTGAAATACAGTGGTTCAGTTTCATTTTTCTGCATGTTTCAACCCATTGTTTCCAACACCATTTGTTGAAGAGACTCTGCTTTCTCCATGTAATAGTCTGGGCCCCTTTGTCAAAGATTAGATGTCTGTGGGTGTGGGGGTATTTTATTATTTTCTTGTTACAAATAAAGCCAGCCTACTACTTTCTTCTATCCCTAATGCCTTTTTTTACACTTGATCTTAGCCGAAAGGCTGAGAAGTGATCCCACTACGTTTTCTTCACCTCGCCAAATCCCTTCAGGTTGTCTCAGTTCTGTTATTAATTCCCACTGGATTATCTTTATTTTTGTTTTTCTTGTTCATCTATTTTATATTCTTATATTTGCATTTAAGGACAAAGTCATCCAATACTTGGCTTTTTGGCACACCTGCGTAAGGTCCTGGGTTCAAGTCCCCAGTTCCTACCTGCAGGGGATGAGGCTTCATGAGCAGTGCTACAGAGGTCTCTCTTTCTCCCCACCCCCTCTTTATTTGTCAACCAAAATAAGTAAATGGGGGGCCAGATGGTGGCGCACAGTGTTGAGCACCAAATGTCTGTGTTTTTTTTTCTTTTTTAAAAAATTTTATCTTTGTTTTATTTTTATTTGTTTTTTTCTCTCTTTTTATTTTATTGGGGAATTAATGTTTTACATTGAACAGTAAGTACAATAGTTTGTACATGCATAAGATTCTCCAGTTTCCCATATAACAATACAACCCCCACTAGGTCATCTATAATCCTTCTTGGATCCAATCATATATTCTTTTTTTTTTAAATTTTTTTTATTTAAGAAAGGATTAATTAACAAAATCATAGTGTAGGAGGGGTACAACTTCACACAATTCCCACCGCCCAATCTCCATATCCCACCCCCTCCCCCGATAGCTTTCCCATTCTCTAACCCTCTGGGAGCATGGACCCAGGGTCATTGTGGGTTGCAGAAGGTAGAAGGTCTGGCTTCTGTAATTGCTTCCCCGCTGAACATGGGCGTTGACTGGTCGGTCCATACTCCCAGTCTTGTCTGTGTTTTGTGTCAACCTTTCAGGAGCCGAATACTCACATTCACAGTCAGGATTCTGGGTCATGGGGCTTGAGATGGTGCCGGGCTCGAGAGACTGTGAGTTGCTGGTGACTGGCTTGAATACTAAAAGGTGGTAAAAGGAAGCAATTGAGGAGGCTGGCAGTGGCGTACCCAGTTAAGTGACATAGTACTATGTGCAAGGACCGACACAAGGACCTAGGTTTGAGCCCCCACTTTACAAGTGGTGAAGCAGGTCTGCAGATGTCTTTCTCTCTCCCTCTCTTTCACTCCTTCCTTTCTCAATTTCCCTCTGTCCTATAGAATAAAATAGAAAAACAATTTTTAAAAAGAAAAAAATAGCTGCTGGGAGCTGTGGATTCACAGTCCGATACTAAACCCCAGTGATAACCCTGGAGACAAAACAAAGTGCTGGGGGTGACTCTTAGTCCATATTAGAAATGACAGATGCCAAAGGAAAATAAATTCCCAGAAACTCAAAAAGTGCTGGCATGCTTGGGTGGGGGGCGGTGAGGACAGTAGAAAGAGCCTCAAGTTTTTAATGGAGTTGCAGGAAATTTCACCTTGTTTTTGTAGGCTTGCTGCATGGAAATGTCAAAAGTAGAATACACTCTCTTGAAGGCCGTATTAAGAGAGCATTTAGAGATCTGGGGAGATAGCATAGTGGCTATACAAAAAGATAGTCATGCCTGAGACACCAGAAGTCCTGGATTCAATCCTCTACAGCACCCTAAGCCAGAACTGACCAGTGTTCTGGTCAGAAAAATTAATTAATTCAGAGAAACAATGGGATTAAAATCTGAAGGCATTGTCCCAAATTGCCTGTATTTTGCGTCAACCTTTCAGGAGTTGACACAAATATATCCACAGTCAGGATTCTGGGTCATCTGGATGGTGTGGGGCTCGAGAGACTTTGAATTGCTAGTGACCGGTTTGAAAGATGCTGTTTGCAGCTATCTCTGGTCCCCTAGTCCTTGTCAGTTTCTGGCGAGTCTACTCTGCACTCAGCCCCTTCAGTTCCAGCTTCTCATCAGAACCAGGGAGAGGTGCCAAGGGGTCTATAGGCAGGACTTCAGGGATTGTGAATAACTGGTGCTGTGATGCAAAGGGGAGGTCGGCTCAGCAGGACTTTGTTTCCCCTAACAGTTGAACAGTGTTGCATCCCCAGAGCCTTGGGGTCAAAGTGTCATAAGCAAGTAGCCATGGGCTGGACTTCTTTACTTAACTTCACACCTTTGCCCTTGCTTTTGCAATTTAGAAAAAGGATCCCCCTCCTGCAAAGTACGCCCAGCCTGCACAGACAAAGATTACTTCTACACACACACAGCCTGTGATGCCAACGGAGAGGTGGGTGACAAGCTCCTGTAGCCCCTGTGCTCACTTAAGGGGCTGGAGGTCTGAGATCACAGTGCAGCTGCATGGGAGAAAATATCACAGCTGTCCTGGGTGACGGGAGCAAGGGCCAGTCATGGGCAAGACCTCATTCACTTTTGCTTTCCCTTGCCTCCCCTTGCTTTGCCTTTTAAATTTCAGTACTGCTCAGCTCTGGTTATAGTGGTATTAGGGATTGAACCTAGGACTTTGGAGCCTCAAGCTTGAAAATCTTTTTGCATAACTATTATGTTGTCTCCTCCATCACCACCTTCATTCACTCACTCACTACACCCACCACTAATGCTAATTCAGGTATTTTGAGAAGTAGAAGGGTCAGAGAGATAGCTCAGTGGGTAGTGTGCATGTCTTGTCATGCTCTCAACCTAGGTTTGAGCTCTAGTACCATACAAGAACGTCACAATACCAGGGGAAACTCCAGAGCTGTGGTATCTCTCCCATCTGCATCTCTCTACCTGAATGAAAAGTCAACCCAGGAGCAATGAAATCACACATGCAATGAGGTCCCAGTTCCACACACACAAAAAGTAAAGGTCTTTTTTTTTTTTTTAGGTTCTTAAAAATGAGATAAATTCCACACTGCTAAGCTATGCTCAATCCATTTCTACAGACACAGCTCATGTACAAGTGGGCACAGCCCAAGATCTGTGGGGAGGACCTGCAGGGAGCAGTGAAGTTGCCAGCCTCTGGTGTGAAGACCCGCTGCCCTCCGTGCAATCCCGGCTTCTTCAAAACCAGCAACAGTACCTGCGAGCCCTGCCCTTATGGCTCTTACTCCAATGGCTCTGGTAACCCCTCTACCACACCACAACCTGTGTCACATCAACCCTTGTACCACCCAGGGTGGGAGTGAGCAACAGGGACCATACCATCTCTGAGACTAAATTGCAGATCCCTATTAGCCATGCAGAGTAACTAGGCCCTGGGTTGTACAAGCCTGTGGCAAGCACAGACCTAACATGCTGAGATATCTTCCCCTGGAGAGTTTCCCACATTTGGGGAGCTAGGATAGTCAACCTGACACAATCAGCTTGTGAAAAGGAAGGTGGGGAATGAAGTTACCTAGCCGTGTGAACCCGTTCCCTGACAATACAGTGTGACATAATAGGATGAGAAGATATACTGAAGCTGCAAAATGAAATACCTGATAATAGGCAACTATAGTGGTTGTGAAGCATCTGTGTCCATGTGTTGGGTTTGTAAGTGTGTTGTAAGACTGTTTTTTGAGTCAACTTGATCCAATTGCACAGTGAAGCTCAGTACACATCTGTTGCCCAATGTTCTTGTCACTTGTCTGTATGATGGCCCTTCCAGCCAGGGTGACTACAGCCTCCCTCTTGACTATGGATTTTGTTCCTCCTTCCTCCCACTCCCCTAGATTGTAGCCACTGCCCAGCTGGGACTGAACCTGCCATGGGATTCGAATATAAGTGGTGGAACACGCTGCCCACAAACATGGAGACTACAGTTCTCAGTGGGGTCAACTTTGAGTACAAGGGCATGACGGGTAACTACCTTCAATTGTGGGAACACTTACACACCCACAGGGACCCTGCTAGTTACACATTTCTGGAGCATACCAGCAGAGCAAGATAAGTTCTTTATGCCATACATTCCCTAGAATGTTCCACTCTGCATGGACATATACTTTGCCAAGTCCTAGTTCAGACAGAAAAACGGAATTGTGTACAATGTGTACATACTCTAAAGGTTTTGCTCTGATGTCTCTGCTTTGACCAAAGCAGCAGATAAATAAGTTGTGGTGCATGTCCTGTGGTGACTCTGGGTACCTCAAAGACAGGTCTCTGTCTCTTCCAGAGTTTAATCTGGGTTCTGAGAGCTCAGGGCCACTAACTCTTCTTTCTCCTTTTCCAGGCTGGGAAGTGGCTGGTGATCACATTTACACAGCGGTTGGTGCTTCAGACAATGACTTTATGATTCTCACTTTGGTGGTGCCAGGATTTAGGTGAGGAATCAAAGCTAAGGGGAAGCCTAAGCTATACGGCCTCACATGCTTTGGAGCACTACTGCAGAGGCGAGGGCCACTGGCAGCAGCAGCATCTGTTCTGAACAGAGCCGAGCATGTGGAGGATGTCCATTACTACCCACCTATTCCTCTCCTGCCACATTCAGCTTCTCTCATGCTGCTCCAGCTCTTCCTCTTCCTCTGCCTCATATAAAATTACAAAAACAAGGGGGCTGGGTGATGGTGTACATGGTTGAGCACACACACTACATCTCGGGGATCCAGAGTCAAGTCCCCAGTTGCTTGGGGTGGGAGAGTAACAAGTGGTGTAATAGTGCTGCTTCTCTCTCTCTCTCTGTCTGTCTGTCTCTCTCTCTCTCTCTCTCTCTCACACACACACACACACACACACACACACACACACTTTCTCCATTTCTAACTTCCCATTCCCTCTCAATTTCTGTCTTTAAAATAAACTTTTTTTAAAAAAATTGCAAAAACAAAACACAAAATACCAACTTTTTAAAAATGGAGCCAGAAGTGCCCTTAGTTTGTGGCAAAAAAAAAATTTGGAAAGGATTTTTCTTATTGTTATACTTATCCCCATATCCCAAGAAGACCCAGGACAACAAACAATGTGTTTGCCTTAAAAAAATAATAATAATGGAGAGTTGGGCTCAGCGGGTTAAGTGCAAGTGGCGCAAAGCACCAAGGACCAGCATAAGGATCCTGGTTTGAACCCCCGGCTCCCCACCTGCAGGGGAGTCATTTCACAGGCAGTGAAGCAGGTCTGCAGGTGTCTATCTTTCTCTTCCCTGTCTATCTTCCCCCCTCTCTCCATTTCTCTCTGTCCTATCTAACAATGATGACATCAATAACAACAATAATAACTACAACAACAATGAAAAACAACGTGTGGTGCAAAGTGCAAGGACCGGTGTAAGAATCCCGGTTCGAGCCCCCTGCTCCCCATCTGCAGGGGAGATTCTTCACAGGCAGTGAAGCAGGTCTGCAAGTGTCTTATCTTTCTCTCCCCCTTTGTCTTCCCCTCCTCTCTCCATTTCTCTCTGTCCTATCTAACAATGATGACATCAATAACAACAACAATAAAAAGACAATAAGGACAACAAAAGGGAAAATAAATTAAAAAACAAGGGCAACAAAAGGGAAAATAAATAAATAAAATTTAAAAAATACTGCAGGCTGTGTGGGATAAGCATGGAGATATGGCACTTGAACTTTACTCTATTGTCCTACTCTTCTTCTTCCTCCTTATTGGTAGAACCTGAGCCTCTTACTTCATGACTACTTTCTTCACTCAGGGGGTTAGGAGAGACACTATAGCACCAGAGCTTCCTCTGTTACTATATCACTTCCATATGGTGCCAGCGTTTAAACCTGGGTCAAATGATGGCAATACAGGCATCCTACCTGGTGAACTATTTCTCTAGTCACCACTCTCCCCACCTTTTTTTTTTTTTTTTGCACTCGGTGATTTTCTGGGGCTTCACATCTGCATGATTCCACCACTCCCAGTGGACTCTTTAGGTGAGAAGCAAAGAGTGAGAGAGAGAGAGAAAAAAAAAAAAGAGAGACCACAGCTCCATTTTACCACTGGTGAAGCTTCCCCTTTGCTTAGCTTTCTTACATGGTGGCCAGGGACTTGAACTTGGGTTCTTATGCATGGTCAAGTGTGCACTCTACCACATGAGCTAATTCTTGATCCCTACAGCTGTTGTTAAATTTCTACTCTCTTAGGCCCCTGCCATCAGTGGTGGCAGACACAGAGAACAAAGAGGTGGCCAGGATCACATTTGTTTTTGAGACCGTCTGTTCTGTGAACTGTGAGCTCTACTTCATGGTGGTATGTTTATCCTTCTTTGCCTGCAATGGTATCCCAACAGCTATTGGAAGGCCAGCCCTACCTGCCCCATTAGTGCTACAATAGAACTGACTCATTAGCTTCCTTCACAGAGAAACGGCTTAGAACTTGTCAGGGCTTAACAGTTTAGCGTGGTTTTGCCCAACAGGCCCCTAGAATAGCAGTGGTATGGCCTCCACCTGTCACCCAAGCATCATTCCTTCTTCACTTTCCCCTTCTTGGGCTCAGGGTGTGAATTCCAGGACTAATACTCCCGTGGAGACGTGGAAAGGGAGCAAAGGCAAACAGTCCTATACCTACATCATTGAGGAGAATGCTACTATGAGCTTCACCTGGGCCTTCCAGAGGACAACTTTACATGAGACAGTAAGTTCCTTTGCTTTCTCAGGCCCATAGAGATTCCTGAAGCTTGGGGGGATTCCTAGGATCAGCCTAAGCTGAAGTTTGCCGTTTAAAATCCAACTGTTAGTAGGCTCATATGGAGTCACAAGGAGAGCTGCCTCCTCCAGCCCTCTGAGGCTTGTCCAAGATAGATAAGACCTATCTAAAGAGAAAGATAGACCTCCAGGGAAGATGATGTTGTCAGTCCCTTGCTGTCCCTCATCAGCAACCCCAGCCTTAGGATATATGTGGCACCTGGCCTGATATACTCTGTTCAGCCCTGTTAATAATAATAATGCTGCTTTTATTCTTTTGACTCAAAGTAGCTCAAGTTTATTGCAAAGAACTTAGAAAGTAGAAAGAAACAAAAAGAACAAATAAAATCACTCACAATATGATCTCCCAGAGATAGCCTTGTTCACATTTACAGTATCTTCTCCACAGCCTTTATTTCTCTACAAATGCATTTTTTTTTCATTTACAAAGAAAAAAAATTTATATAAAAGGATCTACTGCCCAATTTCTCTATGGTTCTAAGAAGCTTCATACATTGTTTTATATGGTTTAAGATGGCATTGAATGCACTGTTGAGTAAGAAGAGGATGCTTTAAGATCTTTCTTAAAGATGAGGAACACAACCAAATAGTTCTTCACTGTTTCCAGAGGACTCTGTTGCCACTGCTGTTTCAGGACTCCTCCTCTTGTTATTTCTAGGGCAGGAAGTACACCAGTGATGTCGCCAAGATCTACTCCATCAATATCACCAATGTCATGGATGGGGTGGCCTCCTACTGCCGCCCCTGTGCCCTAGAAGCCTCTGATGTAGGCTCTTCATGCACCTCTTGTCCTGCTGGCTACTACATTGACCGGGATTCGGGGACCTGCCACTCCTGCCCCCCTAACACCATCCTGAAAGCTCACCAGCCTTATGGTGCCCAGGCCTGCACGCCCTGTGGTCCCGGGACCAAGAGCAACAAGGTGCCAGCAGTGCACCACACATCCTACCTTCCACCCTCTAGGCAGACTGCCTTGGAGGGGGCTGAGCCCTCCATGGAATCCTTTAGGGGCTCATACCCAAGCATTCTTCCAGGGTAGGGTCCAGGAACCCTGCATGCAGGCTGTGACTGGAGGTGGTGGTCTCTCTGTTGTGGTAGTAGGTTTTCAGGGTTTGGGTCTCAGTTATCAACACATTACCTCTCCAGGAGAGCAGTAAGAGAGGCCTATGAGAAGAACGGTGAGGGAGGCCTGTGACCATCAGGTCCAGAGGGTTATTGGCAACTGCACAGAGACCTGAAGGGGAGGAATGGCAGGATCTGGGACTCATAGACAGCCCATCTCAATCCAGCCTGTTAACATGAGACTCTGCTCCCTAATCTCAGGGAAAATAACCCTGTTTTGCTGGGACATAGGGTGACTTGCATTGCTGCCTTCTATCCAAGTGGTTGCGTTTGTTTTAATAGATATTAAAAGCAGAGATGGGGGTAAGGGGAGAGATACTCGCATCACTGATCCACTGCTTGTGAAGCCCCCCCAAAACACCCTTTCAGAGCCCTGGGCCCTCGCAGGTGAGGACCAGGGACTTGAACCCAGATTCTTATCCTTGCACATGGTAATTAGGTCATTACACCACTACCTGACCTCTCCACCGGTGTTTTTGTTTGTTTGTTTGTTTTGTTTTAATAAAAAAGGAAACATTGAATGAACCATAGGATAAGAAGGATACAACTCCAAACAATTCCCACCACCAGAAGTCCGTATCCCATGCCCTCCCCTGATAGTTTTCCTATTCTTTAACCCTCTGAGAGTATGGACTCATGGTCATTGTGGGATGCAGAAGGTGGAAGGTCTGGCTTCTGTAATTGCTTCCCCACTGAACATGGGCATTGACTGGTCGATTCATACTCCCAGTCTGCCTCTCTCTTTCCCTAGTGGGAAAAGGCTCTGGGGAAGCAGAGCTCCAGGACACATTGGTTGGGTTGTCTGTCCAGGGAAGTCTGGTTGGCATCCTTCTAGCATCTGGAACCTGGTGGTTGAAAAGAGTTAACATACAAAGCCAAACAAATCGTTGACCAATCATGAACCTAAAGGCTGGAATAGTGCAAGTGAAGAGTTGGGGGGCCCTCCATTTTGTAGATAGCTAGTAAGCATATTTTAGTTATATTTCAAAGGGCCTGTGGCTATATTAGTTTTTTTTTTTTTCTTTTTTCCCCCTGAGCCTGAATTCTGATATGCAGGTGGATCCAAGTTATTGTCTGGGGAGATGATGTCATGGCTGTAAAAAAGACCAGAAAGTTAGATCAGGGAAGAGAGTAGCTCCCTAATATGGGAAAGGGGTATAAATATTGTTGACTGTAAACCCCATCAATTTGATGTGATCTGGGGGCCATATTCAGCTTAGGAGCCTATGTTTTTTGTTTTTTTTTTCTAAAGTGGAAAAACACTGCAGTTACCCCTATGAATCTAGGAAATTACTAAGACTGAAAGCTCTCAACCTTCCTTAATACTCTAGACACACTTGCATTCGACTGCTCAGAATCACAGGGGAATTATCTGGAAGGCGCTATTTATACAGTCTGTGAACCTTGCTCAATTTAGCTGTGCAATAAATGCAACGCTTCTAGAGACTCTTGGGGCCTCTTGGGCAGACACTGGACCACAGTCTTCTTCCCCTGGGGCTCCCCCTACTGTTACAGTTGGAAATGACAGTGTTGTGAGATTGCTGCTTATGGAAAATACCAAAATGGAGGGGAGGAGGAGTATGGTAAATAATATCCCTTTTGAAGTTTATTATAAAGAATCTGGGAAAGAGGGGGTCCTCCAAGAGTTTTAAATAGAGGTATGGAGGTAGTAAGGCTTGTGGTTTTTCTTCTGCCATGCTGGAAATTCTTCCAGTTAGAAACTGATTGCCTTCTACTTGAAAGTAATCTAGGTTGTTTTGTGTCTCGGGAGGGTCCTATGATCCACTTATGGAGACAAAGATGGACAGTTTAGTGGCTGGGGAGGCATTTCAGCAGGTGAAGCACACAGCTGGCTTCCTGAGACCCCAGGTTTGATCCCTGGCACTGCATATGGTGGAGCAGTGTGCTATGGCTTCCCTCTGTCCTACCCTCCACCCTTTTGCCACCAAAAGCACCTCCACAGTCCCTCCAGTCCTGCTGAATTCTTTTTCTAGATAGGAGAGAAAGTGATAGATTTTTCAATAAATAGGTAAGGAATGAGAAGCACTGTTCCACCACTCATAAAGCTGCCCTGGGTAGGTGCTACCATGTGGTGGCCAGGGGCCTGAACCCAGATCTAACTTAATCATGGTAAAATGTGCATTCTGATGGTTGACCTATCTCCTTGCTCTAAAATCTTCTTAAAGTTTTCACTTAGCTGAATTACTTACGGAAGGATAACTTTGAGCTTGCACATTTTACATGCACTAATAATTGAATGGTAAGAGGGAAATAAACTCCATGAGTCCCTAGCTTGTTTCTTCTTTTTTTATTTTTCCTTATATTTTATTTATTTATTGGATAGAGACAGAAATTGAGAAGGAAGGTGGAGATAGAGAGGGAGAGGGCCAGGTGGTGGTACACCTGGTTGAATGCACATGTTACAATGTGCAAGGACCCGAGTTTGAGCCCCCAGATCCCACCTTCAGGGGAAAAGCACTGCAAGTGGTGAAGCAGGGCTGCAGGTGTCTCTCTTTCTCCCTCTCTGTCCTCCCCCTACCCTCTCAATTTCTGGCTGTTTATATCCAATAAAGATAATTTAAAAAAATTAAAGAGGGAGAGAGAATGAGAGATACCTGAAACACTGTTTTACCACTTGTGAGCTACCCCCCTCTAGGTGGGGGTAAGGGGCTTGAACCCAGGAGCATGGTGACATGTGTACTCAATGAGGTCCACCACCGTCTGGCCCTGTCTCATTTCTTTCAATGATCTTCTTCCCATCCTTGCTTCCTCTTCTTCAACCCCACCTGGGTTGGACCAGGCCTTGGGCGCAATCTCCACTGTCCCCTACAGCTCCCTTTTTTTTTTTTCCTCCTCCAGGGTTATTGCTGGGCTCGGTGCCTGCACCATGAATCCACCGCTCCTGGAGGCCATTTTTTTTAGCTTCGTTGTGGTTATTATTATTGCCCTTGTTGACGCTCGTTGTTGGATAGGACAGAGAGAAATGGAGAGAGGAGGGGAAGATAGAGAAGGGGAGAGAAAGATAGACACCTGCAGACCTGCTTCACCGCCTGTGAAGCGACTCCCCTGCAGGTGGGGAGCCGGGGGCTCGAACCGGAATCCTTACGCCGGTCCCTGCGCTTTGCGCCACATGCGCTTAACCCTCTGCGCCACCGCCCGACTCCCTACAGCTCCCTTTTAAGGCCCTGCCCAAGCAGTAACCTGATGGGTGTTTTCCTCTCAGATCCACTCTCTGTGCTACAATGACTGTACTTTCTCAGTCAAGACTGCCACCAGGACATTTGACTACAACTTCTTGGCCTTATCTAATACCGCCTCTCTGGCTGGAGGGCCCAGCTTCACTTCCAAAGGGCTGAAGTATTTCCATCACTTTATCTTCAGTCTCTGCGGGAACCAGGTAAGAGTATGAAATTTGAAGGGGGGCAGGCAGTGACACACATGATTATATGTGCATGCACTACAGTGAGCAAGGACCCAGGTTCAAGCCCCTGGTCCCCACCTGCAGTTGGAAAGTTTCACATGTGGTGAAGAAGGGTTGCAGGTGTCTCTCTGTCTCTCTTCCTCTCTATCGCCCTCTCCCCTCTCAATTTCTCTCTGCCTCTATCCAATAATAAATAAATAAAAATTAAAAGGAGAAAAAAATTCACCTATATATTATCTATAAGAGAATTGGGGGGGGGGGACATGAATGACTAAGGGGCCAGAGAGAGAGACACAGAAAAGCCAGAGAACCCTTGGACAGCAAAAACAAAGAAGATTAAAAAGTGTCTCCTTGAGGATTTTTTTTTCTTCTTAAATTGTCTAGACAACAGCCATTTGGGGATATACATAATACATAAGTATTCAAAATAAGATGTTCATGTATTCCTACCTGACCTTTATTCTTTCAAAAGTCTATAAATACCAGGCAAGAGAATGCAGAGAAATAGCTCACCAGGTAGGGCTCCTGACTTGAGATGCAAGTTCCAGCCCCAGCACCACATGGGAGGTGCTATGGAAATGGCAGAAGCCTGGGTACTGTGGTGTCTCTGCCTGGTCTTTCTGTCTAAATGAAGAAAAAAGTGACCTAGGGTGAAATCACATATGGGTGAAGCCACAAAAACAAAAACAAACAAAAAAACTAGACAGAAGAGAGTTTATTTTAATAAGTCTCAGTATAATAATACAGGCACTTGCCATTAGTTTCATAGAGGTTGGATTAAAAATATATTCTTTTTATATTTAATTTATTTATTCCCTTTTGTTGCCCTTGATGTTTTGTTGTTGTAGTTATTGTTGTTGTTGTTGTTGATGTCGTTGTTGTTTGATAGGACAGAGAGAAATGGAGAGAGGAGGGGGAGACAGAGAGAGGGAGAGAAAAATAGACAACTGCAGACCTACTTCACTGCTTGTGAAGCAACTCCCCTGCAGGTGGGAAGCCGGGGGCTCGAACTGGGATCCTTAACCTGGTCCTTGTGCTTTGCACCGCCTGCACTTAACCCGCTGCGCTACTGCCCAACTCCCAAAAAATATATTCTAAGTGCATCTCCATGTATCTTTGCTAGCAGCACAAAAGAAAGTAAAGTGAAAGTCTTTATAAAATAAGAAAAGAATGCTTCAATCAGCCATTTCATGCTACTACAGTTAGATTGAATCCAGAATTCAAAGGCAGAACTATAAAGGACAGACTGCTAACTGCATGGTGACCAAGTTACAAAGCAAATTATCAAGATAAAAATAAGCCAGGATTTCCAGTTAGAAAGTTAGCTTCTGGTGTGACATATGAAAGAACATCTTGAGTAGTTAGTCTGTGACTCTGTGGTCAGGCCTTTAAGACCTTGATGAGCTTCTGCTCATCTTCTGCAACACATGAAAAAGTTGGTTTGCACTTACAGAAAAGACAAGCCAAAAAATAAATGAATGTACTGAAGATTAAAGATAGATAGCCTTATCTCATTTTGTAAAGTCTTGGAAAAGTTAACAAAAAGAAGTGAATGACTGATAACTTAGGAACTGAGATTAAAGCAAACTGTGCACTCAAGTTTCATTCAGGGAATTAGGAGAGATGAAATATTGGGGGATTTGAAAAAAACTATGTTTTGTTTATCTGTTTATTGGTTCCATTATTCTTTGCAAAAACTACTCTATGCTGCCACACCATAGATGCTCAGTTCAGAGATAAAAACAACTCTAGGTTTTATTATAATGTAAGAGTTTGTTTCTGTTTTCTTTCATGGGACTGAGTACATTTTTTAGTATCTGTCTAGGAAACTAGCAGGGACAAGGAAAGCCCTTCCCTAGCAAGTTGGCTGATTGGCTCTCTCCATCAGTGGCTACTGTCAGTCACAGCCCTGCACAGAAAGGACTCACAGGCGACAGACTCCAAGGAAACAAAAAGACCCTTTGACCAGAGTTTCAGAAACTGGGACAGCCTGGACCTTACTATTAGCTTTATTTTCAGTCTTTCTTATAATTAGATCAGAGATGAATCATTCATTGGCGCCATACTGCTTTGAAAGGCTGCCATTCTTGACAGGAGAAAGCTGTCCCTTTCTCCCTTGGGGGAACTCTGTGATCACTTCCCACTTCCCACTCCTTCCTACCCATCTCCCCTGCCCAGGGTAAAAAAATGTCCGTGTGTACTGACAACGTCACTGACCTCCGAGTTCCTGAGGGTGAGTCGAGTTTCTCCAAATCCATCGTAGCCTACGTCTGCCAGGCAGTCATCATTCCCCCGGAGGTGACAGGCTACAAGGCTGGGGTGTCCTCGCAGCCTGTCAGCCTCGCTGACCGACTTATTGGTGAGTAACCTAGCTGCCTCAACCTGTTTGAATGAGCAAGTGTGTGTGGAAGAAAGCAAAGCCCCTATGTTCAGAGGTAAAAAGCTCTGGGTGTGGGGCCCAGGCTCCTGACCTGTTTACTGTTCCATCTTGGGGTGCTAAGTATCTCTGGGGGACCTCTGACAAACCTTTGGCTTGCCCCTTGGGGTGCCTCTCAGGGATGTGAGGTGATGATGACAGGTTGGATGTTGACAGGTACTGTAAGAACGGAAGTGGTTGCCAGCAAATGGTACTAGTGAGAACTAATTAGGAGCTCTAATTTGGCAGGGGTGACAACAGATATAACTCTGGATGGAATCACCTCCTCAGCTGAACTTTTCCACCCGGAGTCCTTGGGAATCCCGGACGTGATCTTCTTTTATAGGTGAACACAAGAGATCAGGCGAATGCAAGTGAAACTCGGGGCTCCTCCACTACTTCCGTTGCATCCTCCACTCTCTAGCCACATATTGCTTATCAAACCAGAACATGTCTGAGGTCTAGCAGACCTGCCCAGCAATGATAACTATAGGCAGGGTGTTCCTTGATCCCAGCTTCCGGGGTATCGCTGTGGCTGGTCTGCTGTGAAGGAAGGGAGGAAATATTTGCTGATGTGGAGCAGACTTCCCTTCCCACCAGAGGAGACTTCAGTCTTGTATGCTAGCCCTTCCTAGGCCAGATCACCCAATCCCCACTCTTTATATACACCAAGGCCTGTGCACTTCCCGTGTGTCATGCTAGAGCCCACGTCCTGACCTCCCCAGCAATCAAACTTCTGTGTGTTGGCTTCACTTAGTGACACCCAATGGCACAATCCCCCTTCCCTCGCCATGGGACTGGCTTTCTCTGCAGATCCAACGATGTGACCCAGTCCTGCAGTTCTGGGAGATCAACCACAATCCGAGTCAGATGTAGGCCACTGAAACCTGCTCCTGGAAGTCTGTCACTGCCAAGGTAATGGTGGGGGCAGTGGCAGCATCATTTCCCTGGGCTTATTCCATTCCAAGAGTCAGACTACTAAGAAAGGGCAAAAGAGAAGACAGTCTATTCATCCAGTAATAGGCTCTTGGATACAGTCATGACTCCAAGTCTTCAGTTTTCAAATGTCAAGAAGTGTGGGGTAAGAAGTTAAAACAATTTTTCTGGGTACCAGGTGGTAGCTCACATAGCACAAAGTGCAAGGACCCTCACAAGGATCCCAGTCCGAGCCCTGGGCTCCCCACCTGCAGAAGTAGTCACTTCACAAGCAGTGAAGCAGGTCTTCAGATATCTATCTTTCTCTCCCCCTCTCTGTCTTCCCCTCCTTTCTCAATTTCTCTCTGTCCTATCCAACAACAACAGAAATGGAAAAGATGGCTGCCAGGAGCAGTGGTTTCGTGTTGTAGGCTCGAAGCCCCAGTGATAACCCTGGAGGCAAAAAAAAAACAGAAAAACCCTCCCGTTTCCAGACCATTC
Source organism: Erinaceus europaeus (assembly GCF_950295315.1). Taxonomy (NCBI): domain Eukaryota; kingdom Metazoa; phylum Chordata; class Mammalia; order Eulipotyphla; family Erinaceidae; genus Erinaceus; species Erinaceus europaeus. The sequence goes on along the minus strand of NC_080172.1, from coordinate 68,301,310 downwards.
TGGAGGCAGCTGCACAGCACAGCAGTAGACAGAGCCAGAATAGTTTCTCTCTTCTATTTAGTAGCTCTATATCCCAGATACATTTCTTGTCTTCTCAAGGTCTCTTTTTCCCTATCTTACACAGCGGGGCTAACAATACAGGAGGGTAGTGATAGGACATTCCCTCAAGAGGTTATTGTGCAGGTTCAGCGAGACAGTGAGACTCAAGTACAGTATCTGGCATGGATTTGCTATTATTAAAGGATTAGAGAATCCAGGAATCACTCCACAACTGAAAGGCAGAGGTTCAAGTTAATAGCTACGTATACTAAATGAGAATGCCCCAATTAGCCTTATTATACAGTACCCCTCACACACACACACACACACACCTGCTTCTTTCCATATAGCACCTGCCTGTCTTGAGTGGTTCTAATGTCCCAAAGAAGGTTTGGAGAGTGCTGATCCTAATCAGCAACTGCTATGAAAGACAGGGAGCTAAGGAGCAGATCTTGATCTGGCAGTGGTGCCAAAATGTAAAGTCATTGCTCTTATCATAAACAAGTGCACACAGAGATGCATAGCCCAAAGTCCATTCCCAATGTCTGCCCCCAGGAGGATGCATGAGTGACTGACTATTGCTAAATGGCAAATGCATAGGGGAAGAACACATGGCTCTGAGGGGTTGGAGAGAGTAGGCATGCTAGTGCACAGATACTGAAATACTGAATGTAGCTCTCATCTGATGTCATTGGGAACAAAGGAGCCCAATGAAGGGCTCTTATCATAAGAGATACCAGAGAGCTCTGACATAAGAAACAGTAGCAGGGTGGTGCACTCAGTTGAATGGCCATGTTACCATGTACAAGGACTTGGGTTCAAGCACCTGGCCCTCACCTATAGGAGAGAAGCTTCACAAGTAGTGAATCAGTGGTGCAGGTATCTCTCTGTCTCTCTCCTCCACTATCTCCCTCTCTCCTCTCAATTTCTCTGTCCTGCCAAATAAAAAAAAAGGAGAAGAGGAGGAGGAGGAGGAGGAGGAGGAAGAAGAAGAAGAAAGAGACTGAAAAGCACAAGGACCGGCGTAAGGATCCCGGTTTGAACCCCCAGCTCCCTACCTGCAGGGGAGTCATTTCACAGGTGGTGAAGCAGGTCTGCAGGTATCTGTCTTTCTCTCCCCCTTTCTGTCTTCCTCTCCTCTCTCCATTTCTCCCTGTCCTATCTAACAATGACGACATCAACAACAACAATAATAACTACACCAACAATAAAATAACAAGGGTAACAAAAGGGAAAATAAATAAATATTTAAAAAATTAAGAAAAAAAAAAGAAAGACTGAAAAGGAGAGAAAGAAGCAAAGAGAACAGGAAAATGGCCACAGGATCTGTGGGTTTGTTATGTAGGCACCAAGCTCTTAGTGATAATTCTGGTGGAAAAAAAAATCACTTGCACAGGTTAGGCAGGGTAAACTGGCAAGGACAAAATAGGTCATGAGAGCTATGAGATGACAAGACTCCAGCCAGATTTTCCTTGCTGTCCAGCAAGTAAAGATAATTGTCTCCTCTCTGCTTTGCCAGCACATGCTCAGATGGGACCTGTGATGGCTGTAATTTCCACTTCCTGTGGGAGAGCGCAGCTGCTTGCCCGCTCTGCTCCACTGTGGACTACCATGCCATCAGCAGCAGCTGTGTGGCTGGGATCCAGGTACGTGTCTCTGCTTGGGAACTTGCCAGGAGAGCTGAGAGTGTGATATCTGAGTCCCATGCTTTTCTCCCCAACAGAAGACTACTTACGTGTGGCGAGAACCAAAGCAATGCATCGGTGGCATCTCCCTGCCTGAGCAGAGAGTCACCATCTGCAAGACAATAGATTTCTGGCTGAAAGTGGGCATCTCTGCTGGAACTTGTACTGCCATCCTGCTCACCGTCTTGACTTGCTACTTTTGGAAGAAGAATCAGAAGTACATGTTATGGGGTGTTGGGGCTTGGGAATCAACAGGGTTTGACTATATAAACTCATTGGGACTTTCTCTGGCTTTGACCTCAGACCTCATGACTCTGGCTAAGACTGCCATTCTATGCAATAGTTATCCTGTTTCCTGATCATGCAGCAGAAAAGCCAAGAGTAGACTTTATATATATATATATATGAGCACTGCTCAGCTGTGGCTGATGGTGGTGCAGGGGGAATGAACCTGGAACTTTGGAGCCTCAGGTATAACCATTATGCTATCTACCCAGGCCCCCAAGAGTAACCGTAATTAGTTGTTATTTATAACAAAGACCATGACTTTATGATTTCAATATTTTATTAAGCCTTGAGATTTTAGAAGCAGTCAGCCTCATGGAAAAAAAAAGAAGAAAAAAAAAAAAAGATCTACCTAATAGTGATTCCTCAGCTCTATGCCCAATCAAATACCATTTTACTGTTGTTAGATTTCCTTACCCAGGGCATAGGAATACCCATTTACAGCAAGTTAAGCTGTCTTACCTTGTCTTTCCCATCCTGTCTCATAGACTGGAATATAAGTACTCCAAACTGGTGATGAATGCAACCCTCAAGGACTGCGACCTGCCAGCAGCTGACAGCTGTGCCATCATGGAAGGCGAGGATGTGGAAGATGACCTCATCTTTACCAGCAAGAAGTCACTCTTTGGGAAGATCAGATCATTTACCTCCAAGGTAGGGAGCCTATTCAGTGCACAGGGATCAACTTTGGGGTGCTGGAGAAGACACAGGCCCTAGGGCCCTGAGCAGTCACGCACTGTTCAGGGATCACTACGCTGCTCCCCTCCCCATACTATTCTATCCTCCCAACTTGAAAATCCTGGCTTTGCCTTCTGTATATTCCTTCTTGTCCATTGTGCACTTAAGTGGACAGTTTCCCCCACCCTCCCTTTTTTTTTAACCTGATTACTTGCTTTTTAAAAAATATTTACTTTTATTTATTTTATATGAGATGGACTGAGAGTTCAGAGATAGTGAAAAAAAAAAATCCACCAGGCTACCACTTCAGGACATGAAAAGCTGGGAATTGAACTGGGAGCCTCAGGCATGCAAGTGCTATGCTCTGTCAGCTGTTTCCCAGAATGGGAGACCAGAATTCTGCTCATTATGAGATGCTGGTGATTGAATCTGGGTCATCAGCCATACAAGTCCTATACACTCAACCACTGAATTATCTAGCTGACCCTGTCTCGGCCTTTTAGATTCCAGATAGACTGTGAAACCTTATTTTTTGTATGAACAAACCATTCTTCACTCACTCCCCACCCCCACTCACCTTATTCCCCCACACTCACTCTTTGTAGCCAAGGAGGTGACACAGTACATAAGTACAAGCATGAGGTCCTGAGTTTGATCTTTGTCACATGTGCCAGAGTGATGTTCTCTCTAGTTTTCCACCTACCCCCCAAATCAGTAAATCAATTGAAAAAAATCATAATAATCCCACTATCTATTTTTGTTTGGAGGGAGAAGAAGAGGTGATCTTTCTAAGATCCACTTCTAAGAGTATCAAGGGTCCAGGTCCCCGAGAAACAACATAGCAGTTCAGCAACAGGTTTTCATGCCTGAGGTTCTGAGATTCCATGCTCAATCCCCAGCACCATCACATGCCAGAGCTAACCAGGGCTTTGGAAAGAGAGGGAGAGCGAGGGAGAAGGAGAGGGGGAAAGAGAAGAAGAGAGAGATGGAAAGAGGGAGACGGGGACTAGAGAGAGGGCGAGAGAGAAGTGGTTCTTCTTTGACCAGTGGAGGGTGCTGTGCCCCAGCCAGACATCTGAGTCAGGCCCTTTAAAGGCTGAATCACAATAATTCATTCTGAGTTGTTCACCACACAAAGCAATTCTGAGCAGGGAGCGTTGGTTTTGTGTGGGTGGGAGAGTGGATGAGTTTGAAGCTCATAAATACACAGACTATACTGTCACTGGGCATAGGGCCATCACAGAACCTCCAACCAACTCTTCCGGAGACACAGCCCTCAGAGCCCCATTCTGAGAGCCCCGTTCCACACCTCACTGCTTCTCAGAACCAGTTCATCCCAACAGCTGGGAGGAGAGGGAGAGAGCAAGCAGGCAAGGTGGCTGAATCTGATGCCCTTTTTACTGAGGTCAGGGTGACTCCCTTAGCCTCCTTAGACTTCGAATTAAATAATAGTAATAATAATAGTAATAGGAGAATTATTTGCCCTAGGACTCTTCTTTTTTTTTTTTGTAAGATTTTATTTATTGATTCATGAGAAATGATAGGAGAGAGAGAAAGAACCAGACATCACTCTGGTACATGTGCTGTCAGGAATTGAACTTAGGACCTCATGCTTGAGAGTCCAATGCCTTATCCACTGCGCCACCTCCCGGACCACGGCCCTAGGACTCTTGAGTCTTTCTGGAAGTCTGTAACTCAACAACGATACAAATTGGTGTGTGTGTGTGTGTGTGTGTGAGAGAGAGAGAGAGAGAGAGAGAGAGAGAGGAGAGAGAGAAAGAGAGCTGGGGGATGACAGAAGAGTTTTCTTTTCCTCTGACTGCCTAAAGGAGCAAGAATAGAGAATACCTTATGTCTTGTTCTCCACAGTGCCACTGTACACAGGAATTCCATGAGGGTTCCTTCTGTCACCTCTTTTCCATTTCTCTCCTTTGTTCCTCACACTTGCCCCTGTACAGCAGCCAGCTCCTGTCACCATCTCTCTTTCAGAGGACTCCTGATGGATTCGACTCGGTGCCACTGAAGTCGTCCTCAGGAGGCCCCGACATGGACCTGTAAGAGGCACTGCCCTCCTGGCCTGCCTCCCAGCCTTGGCACATCACCTGGCAAGCCTGTGGCCATCTGGGTACCATCTTCCTGCAACACCCACTGCTGGGAATCTCTTCATTGTGGCCTTATCAGAAGATGTTTGATCTTTGGGGGTTTCTTGTTATTTTTTTTTATAGAATCCCCAGACCCTTCTTTATGCTTGCCTTGAACCTGCCAAATACACCCACACTTTGTATATTATTCCATTGCTCGTATCTTGTTTCCTTAAAGGTTCCAGCCCAGAGCCATGCCTTCCCCTGCTACTGACCACTCTGGGGTGAAGTGTTTCCTTCGTCTGTGTAGAGATTCCTTCCTCTGTCCTCTTTTTCAAGGGCAGATGTGGCAGGGAGTCTTCCCCAATCATCTGCCCTCTGCTCATGATCTCTTTAGGAGGGAGGCTGAGTAGGGAGGACACTGGCATTCCCTGCTGGACACTGTGCAGTAGCCTGGACTCATCACTCTTGGGAAACCAGCTCAATCTGAGTGTGAAAGATGGGCTGAGGTCAAGGTAAAGCCTGGGCAAAAAAAAAAAAAAGAGTGATAAGCACGAAAAGAGGCAATATGATTGTGTCTTTTTTCCCCCCCTTTGTTGCCCTTGTTATTTTATTGTTATAGTTGTTATTGTTGATTATGTCATTGTTGTTGGATAGGACAGAGAGAAATGGAGAGAGTAGGGGAAGACAGAGAGAAAGATAGACACCTGCAGACCTACTTCACCGCCTGTGAAGTGACCCCCCTGCAGGTGAGGAGCCAGGGCTCAAACCGGGATCCTTACGCTGGTCCTTGCGCTTTGCACCACCTGCACTTAACCCTCTGTGCTACCACCCGACTCCTTGTGTCTTTTTTTTTTTTAACTAGGCATACCTCATCACTCCTTCTCTTTTGTTCTTTCTTTTCTCCCCTCCCCCATTTTTTTGCCACCAGCATTATTACTGGGGCTCAGTGCCTGCACAATTCTATTGTCCTTGGTGGCCATTTTTTTATGGACGGTGAGAAACAGAGAGAGAGAGAGAGAGAGAGAGAGAGGAGGGAGAGAGATCCAGAGAGAAGGAGAGACACCTGCAGTGCTGCTCCATTGATCATGAAGCTTCTCTCCTTCCTGTGGAGAGTGAGGGCTTGAACCTGAGTCCTCACACATGGTAGGTAATCTCTATTCTCTACCCAGTGAACTACCACCCTGTTTCTCTGTCTTATGTTTTTAATGTCCAAGAGGGTCTTCCTGCTTCCAGGAGAACCTCCCCCACCTTTTTTTTTTTTTTTTAGTTTCAGACAGAGAGGGATAGATGTAGATAGGAAGAGACACCATAGTGTAACTCTACCATTCATAAAAATTGCCCTTCATACTATGCAGAGTGCTCCCTTGTGCTACTGGGGGCTTGAACTCATGTCCTTGTGCATGATGTCCTCTACCAAGTGAGCTATCTCCCAGCCCCATTCCTTTTTTCCTTTTTTTACAACCCCTTTTTTCTTAATTAATATTCTCCTTTAAGTCAAAGGAAAAAAGCTCATTTTAAAAAGGGGGGTGGGGGTAATAGCATAATGGTTATGCAAACAGACTCTCAAGCCTGAGGCTCCATCAAGTCCCAGGTTCAATTCCCTGCACCACCATAAGCCAGAGCTGAGCAGTGCTCTGGTAATAAATAAATAAATAAATAAATAAACAAACAAAAATTTAAAAAGGGGGGGAGTCGGGTGGTAGTGCAGTGGGTTAAGCGCACGTAGCGCAAAGTGCAAGGACCAGCAAAAGGATCCCGGTGGGAGTCGGGCTGTAGCGCAGCGGGTTAAGCGCAGGTGGCGCAAAGCACAAGGACCGGCATAAGGATCCTGGTTCGAACCCCCAGCTCCCCACCTGCAGGGGAGTCGCTTCACAGGCGGTGAAGCAGGTCTGCAGGGGTCTATCTTTCTCTCCCCCTCTCTGTCTTCCCCTCCTCTCTCCGTTTCTCTCTGTCCTATCCAACAACAACAATAATAACTACAACAATAAAACAACAAGGGCAACAAAAGGGAATAAATAAATAAAATAAATATTTAAAAAAAAAAGGATCCTGGTTTGAGCCCCCAGCCCCCCACCTGCAGGGGAGTCACTTCACAGGCGGTAAAGCAGGTCTGTAGGTGTCTTATCTTTCTCTCCCCCTCTGTCTTCCCCTCCTCTCTCCATTTCTCTCTGTCCTATCCAACAACGAACGACATCAACAGCAACAATAACCACAACAAGGCTGCAACAAGGGCAACAAAAGGGGGAAAAAATGGTCTCCAGGAGCAGTGGATTTATGGTGCAGACACTGAGCCCAGCAATAATCCTGGAGGAAAAACAAACAAACAAAAACAACCTTATCACTGGTGAATCTATTCTCCCTGTTATTATTTAAATATTTTTATTTATTAGCATCACTTTGGCACATGTGATGTGGGGGACTAAGCTTGCCATCTCATGCTTGCAAGTCCAGCTCTCTAGTGACCACACAATTCCTGGGGCTGCAGTTAGTATGCTGGTTAACTAGAGCATTGTTCAACTCTGGCTTATGGGGATGCCACGGATTGAACCAGGGATGTCAGAGATTCAGACATGAAAGTCTGATATGTGAATCACTGTGCTATCCCCCTCAGAACTCTACCACTTTTTAAGCCTTCCAACATCTCCCTATAACACTAAATAGAACCAAATGAGCCCCAAGCCTGAATGCCCTGTGCTTATTCTCTTATTGGTTCTGACCCATCTCCAAAGGCAGGCAGTCCTATTAGTTCAATACATTTAGAAACTAAGAAACCCTGTAAGGAAACTTCTTATTCCTTGAGTGCCCCATCACCAGAGGTTTGGACTATATCATGGGACACAAGGGTATGTATTTTGAAATAGCACAAGGATATCAAGATTTGTATGGATCATACTGGTGATACTACCCACAATGTGATGGACCTGAGGAGGTCATGATGTATGCTCCTAAGCTTTGTTCATATGCTCAAGCACAAAACAAACAACTTCTAGGCTGAGGAATTAGCAGAGGCCAGGTGATGGTACACATAGTTGAGTGCACATGTCACAAAGCATAAATACCCAAGTTCAAGTTCTTGGTCTCTACCTGTAGGGGGGAAGCTTTGCAAGCACTGAAGCAGTGCTGTTGGTATATCTCTCTCTCTTTCTCTCCCTATCTCTTCCTCCCTTCTCAATTTCTGTCTTTATATAATGATTAATACTTTTTTTTAACTGAAAGAATAAGAAAACTGTGGTCTGGGAGGTGGCACAGGATAAAGCACTGGATTCTCAACCATGAGATCCTGAGTTTGATCCCCAGCAACACATGTACCAGAGTGATGTCTGGTTCTTTCTCTTCTCCTGTCAAGTAAATTCTTTTTTAAAAAAAGAATAAATAAATTTATTTAAGAAAGAAAAATGAAAGGGAGTCAGGTGGTAGCGCAGTGGGTTAAGCGCACATGGCACAAAGTGCAAGGACCAGGGTAAGGATCCCGGTTTGAGCCCCCAGCTTCCGACCTGCAGGGGAGTCACTTCACAGGCAGTGAAGCAGGTCTGCAGGTGTCTATTTTTCTCTACCCCTCTCTGTCTTCCCCTCCTCTCTCCATTTCTCTCTGCTCTATCCAACAACGATGACATCAATAACAACAACAATAATAATTACAACACTAAGGACAACAAAAGGGAATAAAATAAATATTTTTTAAAAAGAAAGAAAAAGAAAAAGGGAACGGAAGGGAATTGACTCCCAGGCCCATTCCCCAGCAACAGATCAGTTTTTCAAGGAGGAAACTCAAGGGAAATTGAAGGAGGCATTCAGCAAGCTGGGACACCTTATACTTCCAAGTCCCCATCATTTCCCTGTCCTCTTTTCTTTTACATGCTAAAAACCTAAACAGATTTCTGGCCCCATTTTCTAGCATCATCCCCTTCAAAAGGAGATGAGCAAAGTAGGTGTCTTTTTTTTTTTTTCTGATTTTCTGATTTATTGGGGAATTAATGTTTTACATTCAACAGTAAACACAATAGTTTGTACATGCATAACATTCCCCATTTTCCCATATAACAATACAACCCCCACTAGGTCCTCTGAATCCTTCTTGGACCTGTATTCTCCCCACCCACCCTCCCCAGAGTCCTTTACTTTGGTGCGATACGCCAATTCCATTTCAGGTTCTACTTGTGTTTTCTTTTCTGATTTTGTTTTTCAACTTTGGCCTGAGAGTGAGATCATCCCATATTCATCCTTCTGTTTCTGACTTATTTCACTCAACATGATTTTTTCAAGGTCCATCTAAGATCAGCTGAAAACGGTGAAGTCACCATTTTTTTACAGCTGAGTAGTATTCCATTGTGTATATAGACCACAACTTGCTCAGCCACTCATCTGTTGTTGGACACCTGGGTTGCTTCCAGGTTTTGGCTATTACAAATTGTGCTGCCAAGAACATATGTGTACACAGATCTTTTTGGATGGATGTGTTGGATATATCCCCAGGAGAGGAATTGCAGGGTCATAGGGTAGGTCCATTTCTAGCCTTCTGAGAGTTCTCCAGACTGTTCTTCACAGAGGTTGGACCAAATGACATTCCCACCAGCAGTGTAGGAGGGTTCCTTTGACCCCAAACCCTCCCCAGCATTTGCTGCTGTTACCTTTTTTTTATTATTTTTATTTTATTTTTTTAAAGAAAGGATTAATTAACAAAACCATAGGGTAGGAGGGGTACAACTCCACACAATTCCCCCCGCCCAATCTCCATATACCACCCCCTCCCCAGTAGCTTTCCCATTCTCTATCCTTCTGGGAGCATGCTGTTACCTTTTCTGATGTATGACATTCTCACTGGAGTGAAGTGGTATCTCCTTGTTGTCTTGATTTGCATTTCTCTGACAATCAGAGACTTGGAGCATTTTTTCATGTGTTTCTCGGCCTTTTGGATCTCTTCTGTGGTGAATATTCTGTCCATGTCCTCCCCCCATTTTTGGATGGGGTTATTTGTTGTCTTGTTGTTGAGTTTGGCAAGCTCTTTATATATGTTGGTTATTAAACTCTTGTCTGATGTATGGCATGTAAAGATCTTCTCCCATTCTGTGAGGGGTCTCTTGGTTTGGGTAGTGGTTTCTTTTGCTGTGAAGAAGCTTTTTAATTTGATGTAGTCCCATAGGTTTATACTTGCCTTAGTCTTCTTTGTAATTGGATTCGTTTCATTGAAAATGTCTTTAAAATTTATGCGGAAAAGAGTTCTGCCAATATTTTCCTCTAAGTATTTGATAGTTTGTGGTCTAACATCCAAGTCCTTGATCCACTTGGAATTTACTTTTGTATTTGGTGAAATACAGTGATTCAGTTTCATTCTTCTGCATGTTTCAACCCATTGTTTCTAACACCATTTGTTGAAGAGACTCTGCTTTCCCCATGTAATAGTCTGGGCCCCTTTGTCAAAGATTAGATGTCCATAGGTGTGGGAGCTCACTTCTGGGCTCTCAGTTCTATTCCACTGGTCAGTGTGTCTGTTCATGTTCCAGTACCAAGCAGTTTTGATGACAACGGCCCTATAATACAATTTGATATCTGGGAGTGTGATGCCTCCAGTTCTGTTCTTTTTTCTCAAGATTGTTTTGGCAATTCTAGGTCTTTTCTGGTTCCAGATAAACATTTGTAGAATTTGTTCTATTCTCCTAAAAAATGTGCTTGGGATCTTGATGGGGATAGCATTAAATTTGTAGATGGCTCTGGGTAGTATATTCATTTTGATGATGTTAATTCTACCAACCCATGAACATGGAATATCTTTCCACTTCTTTGTGACTTTTTCAATTTCTTTGAGTAGTGACTCATAATTTTCAGTATACAATCTTTCACTTCTTTGGCTAGGTTTACTCCTAGATATTTTATTGTTTTAGTTGCTATAGTAAAAGGAATTGATTTCTGGATTTCAATTTCTTCTAACTTAGTGTTTGCATAGAGGAATGCCACTGACTTTTGAATGTTGATTTTATAGCCTGACACCTTACTATATTGCCTGATGATTTCCAAAAGCTTCTTGCTGGATTCCTTAGGTTTTTCCATGTATACTGTCATGTCATCTGCAAATAGGGAGAGTTTGACTTCTTCTCTTCCAATCTGTATGCCTTGAATTCCTTGCTCCTGCCTGATTGCTATGGCAAGAACTTCCAACACTATGTTGAATAGTAATGGTGATAGTGGGCAGCCCTGTCTAGTACCTGGTCTGAGTGGAAATGCTTCCAGTTTTTCACCATTGAGTATGATGTTGGCTATATGTTTGCTATATATAGACTTCACTATCTTCAGGAATTTTCCATCTATTCCCATTTTTGTAGTGTTTTGATCATAAAGGGATGTTGTATTTTGTCAAAGGCTTTCTCTGCATCTATTGATATGACCATGTGGTTTTGGTCTTGCTTTTGTTGATGTGGTGGATCATATTGATTGATTTACATATATTAAACCAACCTTGCATGCCTGGGATAAACCCCACTTGGTCATGATGAACAATCTTTTTTTTTTTTCTCTAGAGAACCCACAGTTCAGTTTTATTCAGAACAAAGGAAAAAAAAAGAAGAAAACTTTTGATCATACTATGAAAAACTCAGCCGTAAGTCTGGAATCTGTACTCAAAACTACACATGCAAAGACAACAATATTCTGCTAATACAGTTGATTTGCTACTGCATTTGTCTACTGTTTGTCTAATATTAACAATTATAAACAGAGCAGTGCAACTAGTATTTGGAGCAATCCTTACAGTGTTAGTGTCAGGCACAGCATTTCACTTCTCTTCACACTACTGGTTCTCTTTGCGTACCTGGGCTTCTTCTTCTTCAGTAAAATCATTTTTTATATTGAAGGTCTTACGAATCTCCTCAGGAGTTTTCCCCTTGATCATATTGGCAACAGTCTTGCAAGTGACATCAAGCATACCTTTAATGTCTAAGTAGTTTGCAGCCAGAATAAGTTCAAAAAGTGTTCCTTGGTCAACTTTCAGGAATTCTTGGTCCCAAACAGGGATATCATCTGTTCGCTTCTCTTTATTCTCATCATCCTCAGGAGGAGGAGGGTCATCCTTGTGGTGGGTGCACCACTGAATAACCTTTTTTAATATTGCTGCATTAACATTTGGTAGGGGAACTGGATCATCATCTCCTTCATCATCCATTCCCAAATCTTCCAACATGGTCTTGATAGTCACAGACTGTTTGGCAATTTCCACATCAACTTCAAATATTTCTCCATCAGAACTCTGCAACTTAATTGAAGGCATGGTGTTGGGTCTCCAGGAGCCTGCCGGCTGGAGGATGACAAAAACGGAGCAGCGTCAAGAGGACTAGAAGAGAAAGACGAAGAATAAGGCTACTACCGAACAATCTTTTTGATATACTGCTGTATCCGGTTGGCTAGAATTTTGTTCAGTATTTTAGCATCTATGTTCATCAGAGATAATGGTCTGTAGTTTTTTGGTTGTGTCCCTGTCTGCTTTTGGTATCACAGTGATGTTAGCTTCATAGAAGCTGGCAGGGAGTATTCCCAGTGTCTTCAATCTTCTGGAAGATTTTTAAAAGTAGAGGTATTCATTCTTCTTTGAAGGTTTTGTAGAATTCATTTGTAAAACCATCTGGTCCAGGACTTTTATTTTTGGGAAGATTTTTGATAACTGTTTCAATTTCATTAGCTGTGATGGGCCTGTTCATGTTATCCACTTCCTCTTTACTTAGTTTTGGAAGTTGGTAGGTATCTAGGAAATCTTCCATTTCTTCCAGGTTCTCTAGCTTGGTGGCATGTAGTTGTTCATAGAAGCCTCGTATGATATGTTGAATTTCTGCAGTGTCTGTTGTGATATCTCCTCTTTCATTTACTATCCGATTTATTTGGGTCTTCTCCCTTTTTTGTTTTGTGAGTCTGGCTAAAGGTTTGTTGATTTTGTTCACTCTTTGGAAGAACCAACATTTACTTTCGTTGATCTTTTGTATGGTTTTCCTATTCTCAATGTTATTTATTTCTGCCCTAACTTTAGTGCTTTCTGTCCTTCTGGTTGCTTTAGGGTTCCTTTGTTCTTCTGCTTCTAAGTCTTTAAGATGTGCAATCAGGCTGTTTATTTGTGTTTTTTCTTGTTTCCTAATGTGTGCTTGTATAGCTATGAACTTCCCTCTTAGGACTGCTTTAGCTGTGTCCCAAATATTTTGATAGCTTGTGTCTTCATTTTCATTGAAGTCTTAAAACATTTTGATTTCTTCCTTGATTTCCTCTTTGACCCAGAGGTTGTTAAGAAGTGTACTGTTGAGCTTCCACATTTTGGGACTATTACTAATCTTTTGTTGATTGTTAAGTGTTAGTTTAATTCCACTGTGGTCTGAGAAGATGCTTGGGATGATTTCAATGCTCTTGAATTGGCTGATGCTGTCTTTGTGGCCTAACATAAGATCTATCCTTGAGAATGACCCATGTGGATTTGAGTAAAATGTGTATTCCAGTTTCTTGGGATGAATGACTCTGAAAATGTCCAATAGTTCTAGTTTATCTATCTCCTCATTTAGCTCCCTTATGTCTTTATTGATTTTCTGCCTGGATGATCTGTCAAGTTGAGAGAGTGGGGTGTTGAAGTCCCCTACTATGATTGTGTTACTGTTAATATATTGCTGTAGCTCTTTCAGTAGATGTTTTATGTATTTCTTACTGGGTGCATAGATGTTAATAATTGTTAAGTCCTCTTGATTGACTGATCCTCTGAGCATTAAGTAGTGTCCATTCCTATCTTTTTTATTTTATCTATTTTGAAGTCTATCTTGTCAGATATGAGAATAGTTGTTCCTACCCTTTTTTGTGGGCCATTGGCCTGTATGATAGTTTTCTATCCTTTCACTTTAGGTCTGTGTTTGTCTTGTTGAGTTAGGTGGGTTTCCTATAGACAGCATATTGTTGGGTTGTGTTTTCTGATCCATCTTCCTACTCTGTGTCTTTTAATAGGTGAATTCAGGCCATTGACATTTATTGATATCAAAGATTGAAGATATTTTAATGCCATTCTTGTAGAGTTTTAGAGTGTTCTATGGCCTATTTATGGTGGTCTGACTGTTTATAGGAGACCTTTCAGAACTTCTTTCAGGGCAGGCTTGGTGATAGTTGATTCCTTCAACTGTTGCTTGTCTGAGAAGGTTTTGATGACTCCATCTAGTCTGAATGACAGTCTAGCAGGATACAGTAGTCTTGGTTGAAAGCCTTTCTCATTGAGTACTCAATAGATATCTTGCCATTCTCTTCTGGCCTGTAGTGTTTGTATGGAGAAGTCTGCTGCTAATCTTATGGGATTTCCTCTGTAGGTGACTCTTTGTTTTTCTCTTGCAGCCTTCAGGACCCTTTCTTTATCCTTATTCCTTTTCATTCTAAATATGTGTCTTGGTGTCTTTAAGTCTGGGTTAATTCTGTTTGGGACCCTCTGGGCTTCTTGAATCTTTATGTCTTTGATGTTGTCTAGACTAGAGAAGTTGTCAGCTATTATGACCTGAAGAATGCTTTTTTCCTCTCCCTCTCTTTCTTGCTCTGGTAAGCCAATAATGCATATATTGTTTCTTTTGAAGTCATCCTATAGGTCTCTGTTGTTGTTTTCAGCATCTCTTAATCTCTTTTTGAGATCTCTTACTTCTTTTTTAGTTGTCTCTAATTTATCCTCAATTTGTTGATTCTGTCTTGAGCCTCATTGATTCTATTATCTCTGCCCTCTACTGTTTTCTGGAGTTCATCTATTTTGTTTCCCTGTTCTGATACTGTTTTAGCTTGTTCAGCTAGTTGTGTTCTTAGCTTAGCTATTTTAGCTTTCTGCTCTCTAATAACCTTGAGACAATTAGTGTTTTCTTCCAGAGTCTCATTTGTTGTTCCTGATTGTATTTCTGATTACAATTCTTTCAAACTCTTTACTCACTCCTGTGATTATTTCCTTAGCTAATGTTTGGATGTTGAACTCGTTATTTTGTGCTTCACCCTTTGGGGGGCTTTTTAGCTGGACTGTTGTCCTGGTTAGTTTCTCCAATATTTCTTCTTGTTGGTTTACCCATTTTATATATTATGTTATGAGTTCCCTCTCTTAGTACTTTTCAAATTACTGATCACTATTTCCTGGATTGACTTGTGTTTAAGTAAGGTAGTTAAAGGGTTCACAGTGGTGGAAGTTAACAGTTGTTTCAATAGTATTTTAATCCCTGAGTTGGAGCTCAGTGATTTAAAAGCCTCTTTTTTTTTTTCTTCTCTGTAGGCTGTAGGAGCCTGAGGGATTCTAACTTAATCACTGACTCCTAATCAAGAGATAAGGCAGGGTGTGGCAGAGATAGTCTGGTGGTTATGCAAAGAGACTTTCACAGTCCCACAACTATGCCACCAAGGTATAGGTCTTCTCCTGAATTTCCTGGTCTTCTCCTGAATCTCTGTCCCCCAGTGTCCCTCCCTGCCGCTGCTCCAGATTTTGAGAGCAGTAGCGATGATGACTCAGAGTTGCACTTGGTGAGTCTCCGGGGAGTCCTCTCCTCCCTTCAGCTGTCCCCTTTTTGGTGGGACAGACTGGAGGTGGTGTCTCAACTGATAGACTGTAGGACTGTTACCAGCCACTTAGTCTCTCCCTAGGCTCCTCTCTGTCACCAGCCACGTGTTTGCATTCACCGGTGATTTGGTGGGTTCCTGTAGTCGTTCTAGTCCTGTCTTGTTTCAGTCCCAGGTGGTCTCCTTTGTTATTCCTAGTTGAACCGGGAGAGGAGAGGAGAGGAGAGGAGAGAAACAGATCTGCTGCTGCTTGTAGCCCCGCCTCCGGAAGTCTCTTCCAGTAGGTGTCTTTTATGTCCCCTTTCTCCACTTTCATACCAAGTATAATTAATGAACTTCAAGTAACTAGACAGGTGAGGCCACAGCAAGAGTTTAAATTTCTAGACTGGTGAAATAGTTGGAGCACAATATTTTGCCATGTGTGTGACCCAGTCCCTTACTGTACTGAGGGAAGCTTTGGTGCTATGGTCTATATGCATCCCCCTCTTTCTTTCTCTTTCTCTCTCTGGGAGGAAAAAGGGGGGGTTAAATTACCTTTTTCTTTCTGCTGCTGGTAGTTATCTCTCCTTTGTGATAAGGACATCCCTTGTCAAGGGTTCAGTTGCCTGTGGTTTTTGTTTGTCTCCCTTCTCAAGTGGTCCTTTGGTGACCAGAGGTAGGTAGGTATGGAATGGAGATGCCATTTCTACATGATTTGCAGATGGGGTTAACCATTGCTACCCCTAAAAGAACCAGTGTGATTTGGAGCTCCACTGTGACTTGTGATACTATGACCAAAGGCAGTTCCTTTGGTTCAATAAATTTTGAAATGTTTCCTTGGGTATGTGAATTCTACTTCTGTGGAATCCAGGTTCTCAGAACCTGCGGTCCTGATTTCTCTCAGTGGATGTAAATAGTTAGCTCCTGAGTTCAGGCCTAAGTTTCAGGTGGCCTCAGTAACACACTGGCCACCTGCTTTCCCAGTGAATAATTTCCTCATGTGACAAGGGTCACAGAAGGTTCTTAGACTATTATGAAACAAATGGAAAAAAATACATAGCCTGTTTGCTGATCTTTTTATTCTAACAGCCTAAAAGCTGCTAACTCCAGAGTAACCTTAAACTCTACCAATTTAGTTATTCCATAAGGATCGTTTTATTATTACTTTTTTTATTCCCAACTGTACCAACTTCCACCGCTCTTCTACATCCTACCAGAACTCCTGAGTTATGCTATCAGTCACCCACTTTTTTATTTTATTTTTATTTTGTTTATTTATTTATTTATTTTTATTATTTTATTTTATTTTTATTTAAGAAAGGATTAATTAACAAAACCATAGAGTAGGAGGGGTACAACTCTACACAATTCCCAACACCAGATCTCCATATCCCATCCCCTCCCCTGATAGCTTTCTTATTCTTTATCCCTCTGGGAGTATGGACCCAAGGTCATTGTGGGATGCAAAAGGTGGAAGGTCTGGCTTCTGTAATTGCTTCCCCACTGAACATGGGCGTTGACTGGTCGATCCATACTCCCAGTCTGCCTCTCTCTTTCCCTAGTAGGGTGGGGCTCTGGGGAAGCAGTGCTCCAGGACACATTGGTGGGGTTGTCTGTCCAGGGAAGTCTGGTCAGCATCCTGCTGGCATCTGAAACCTGGTGGCTGAAAAGAGAGTTAACATATAAAGCCAAACAAATTGTTGAACAGTTATGGACCTAAAGGCTGGAATAGTGCAGATGAAGAGTTGGGGGGTACTCACTGCAGACTATTGTGTACTTTTGCTTTCAGGTATATATTTTGCCCTAGTTTATAGATACCTGTGAACATATGCTCTATCTCAGAGGACCTGGTCTATATCTAGGTTTTGGGACATTGTTAGGAAGTGAACCACCTGGAATGGAATTAGGGAATACTATGAAAGGAAAGGTCTCACCCGAGTAATGAAGTTGAAGAGTTGTCATTACACACCTGAAGTCTCTGGACACAGTCTGAAGTGAAGCATGCTGAGGTAGCACTCATTGCGTTGATTAGGTTGTGATCAGCGGATGCAATATTATTTGATATGAATTGAGAGAAGCATGCAGGAAAGTGTGCCCCACCCTAAGGTTCCAGCACTAGGGGAAATATAGGCTCTGAAGTGGAAATGTGAGGTTCCTGCTGTCTTCATAGTCACCCACTCTTTCCTAACTTGGGCACATGTCAAGTTTCCCCATCCCCACCCCACTGAGGCTTCAACACTTCAGGCTGACTTTTTCAGATATACAGAGATGGGGGTGTGGGGAATGGAGAGAAATCTTAGCACTGAAACTTCCTCCAGTGCAGTGGAGGGCCAGGCTTGAACCTGTGTCTCATGTACATTAGATATTTTTTAACAATTTTACTAACATATAATTCATGTACCATTCAATTCACTCATTTAAAATGTACAGTGCAGGAGCCAGGTGGTAGCGCAGTGGGTTAAGCACATGGCGTCCCTTGTGTAAGGATCCTGGTTCGAGCCCCAGGCTCCCCACCTGCAGGAGAGTCGCTTCACAGGCAGTGAAGCAGGTCTGCAGGTGTCTGCCTTTCTTTCCCCCCTCTGTCTTCCCCTCCTCTCTCCATTTTTCTCTGTCCTACCCAACAATGACGACATCAATAAGAACAACAATAATAACTTCAACAACAAAACAAGGACAACAAAAGGGGAAAGAAAGTGGCTATAAAAAATAAATAAAATGGGAGTTGGGCGGTAGCACAGCGGGTTAAGCGCATGCGCCTCCAAGCACAAGGACAGGCATAAGGATCGCGGTTGGAGCCCCTGCCTCCCCACCTACAGGGGAGTCCCTTCACAAGCGCTGAAGCAGGTCTGCAGGTGTCTATTTTTCTCTCTCCCTCTGTCTTCCCCTCCTCTCCATTTCTCTCTGCTCTATCCAACAACGACGACATCAATAACAACAACAATAATAACTACAACAACAATAAAAAAATAATAAATAGGGAGTCGGGCGATAGCGTAGCAGGTTAAGCACACGCAGCGCTAAGCGCAAGGACCGGCAGCAGTGGTCGCTTCACAGGTGGTGAAGCAGGTCTACAGGTGTCTTTCTCTCCCCCTCTCTGTCTTTCCCTCCTCTCTCCATTTCTCTCTGTCCTGTCCAACAACGACGACATCAATATCAACAACAATAAAACTACAACAGTAAAACAACAAGGGCAACAAAAGGAAATAAATAAATATTTAAAATAATAATAATTAATTTAATTTAATGTACAGTGCAATTGGTTTTTCATATCTGCAGAACGTGCATCTATCTGATCAATTTTAAAGATTAAATATAAAAAATTAATATTTTATTTACTTTTGTTTTTATTAATTTATTATCTTTATTAGTGATTTAATAATTACTGACAAGATTGTGGTATAAGAGGTGTACAATTCCATACAATTCCCACCAGCAGAGTTCCGTATTCTTTATCCCTCTGGAAGTATGGGCCAAAGATCTTTATGGGGAGCAGAAGATGGAAGGTCTGGCTTCTGTAATTGCTTCTCCCCTGGGCATGGATGTTGACAGATTGACCCATGTTTTTATCTTTCCCTACTTGGGTAGGGCTCTGGGGGGAGGTGGGGTTCTAAGACACATTGGTGAGGTCATCTGCCCAGGGAAGTCAGGTTGGTGTCATGATAGCATCTGCAACTTGGTGGCTGAAAAGCATTAAGATGTAAAGCAGAACAAATTTTTTAATAATTAGAAACCTGAAGGTAAGAGTATAGCAGATGAAATTTAGGGTTTTCATGTTGAAAGAAACTAGGAAATCTAAGTTAGGTATATTCCAAGGGGCCCGTGACTTTACTAATTTTTGCCTGAGCCTGACAGTTAACATGCAGGTGGGCTAAGAGTATCGTTTAGGAAGATGGTGTCAAAGTTGACAATATGACTAGAAAGCTGGACCAGGGCAGAGTGAAGCTCCCAGATATGGGAAAAGCATGTAAATATTTACTATAAACCCCAACGATCTGACCTAGGGTCTATTCATATTTAGTACAGGAACCTGTGTAACCTCTGGATCCCTGTCAGTGTGAGCTTGCATTCCATGGTTGCAGCTAGGAACATTCTAGGCTGCATTCATTTCAAGATTAGTTTTCTTGAATGACAGAGTATGTTGACCCAGCCTCCCGTCAGAGAGAGGGCCAATTTCTACCACTGTTGTTCTACATTGAGGACAAGGTCCTATAGAGGCCCACAAGAGGGTTTATTATGTTGTTCCTGATGAAAATGACCAGAGATGGTGGAGAGAGGGACCTGTTAGAGGTATAGGCCCATCATATGTGGGAATCAAAAGATTACCTAAGTTCCTGGGTGACAGGGTGGCCTGGTAGTGACCAAAGGAGCCATCAATAAAGTGTGCTGGTCTCTTGCCTTTATCCAGCTTTTGTAGTTCTTACTTTATCTGACAAGATTAGCCTTAGAATGATTGACGGAAGTGAAATAGGAAGTTGGTAAAGAGTGTGTTAAGTCTAAGCAGAAAATATTTGATTAAGTTCCTTATGGTGTCTTTTTTAGGTCTTTCTACCTACTTGCTGCACCTAGTGAGTAAACTATTCCACACTTTTTTTTTTACTTTTTTTTTTTATATTTTATTTATCTTTTCCCTTTTGTTGCCCTTGTTGTAGTTATTATTGTTGGTGTTGTTGTTGTTGGATAGGACAGAGAGAAATGGAGAGAGAGAGGGGAAGACAGAGAGGAGGAGAGAAAGATAGAGACCTGCAGACCTGCTTCACCGCCTGTGAAGCAACTCCCCTGCAGGTGGGGAGCCGGGGTTCGAACCGGGATCCTTATGCCAGTCCTTGTGCTTTGCGCCACCTGCGCTTAACCCGCTGCGCTACAGCCCGACTCCCACTATTCCACACTTTTACTTTAAAGTATATGCTGCATTGATTTGGTTGAGATCAGCAGATGCAATATCAAATGGTATGGATCAAGAGAAGCATGAAGGAAAACAAGCAAAGTTCCAGAAGTTCCAGGACTAGGAGAAATACAGGTTTTATAGAGAATGAGGAAGGTTCCTTGCTGTCTTAAAGTTTTTTTTTTTTTAAATCAGCTAGATATTTCCATCTGTATATCTTTTTTTTTAAAGATTTTATTTACTTATTAATGATAAAGATAGGAGGAGAGAGAAAGAACCAGACATCACTCTGGTACATGTGCTGCCGGGGATCAAACTCAGGACCTCATGCTTGAGAGTCCAGAGCTTTATCACTGTGCCACCTCCCAGACCATGCTTAGAGTTTAAGAAAGCAATAGATAATTATTATTATAACCAAGTTATTTGGGAACTTGGTTTACTTTGAAAATCCCATGGTTAGGATTTACTGTACCATACAAGACCTTAGCATGATTTATGTCATTTAATGCTATTTACAAATAACATTATATCTTATATATTAACAAGACCAGTTTCTTCTTGTCTCTCTGATCTAAGATTATAGGAGATTTGAGGGCGGAAGTATAGCATAATGGTTATGCAAAGAGACTCTCATGCCTGAGGCTCTAAAGTCCCAGCTTCAATCCCCCACACCACCATAACCCAGTGCTGAGCAGTGTGCTCTGGTCAAAAATAAATAAATAAAGATTATAGGAGATTTCATATTTCAAAAAAGTTATTATTAGAAATGCATTAACAATCTAAGCCCAGATGTCTTTAGGTCGGGTCAGTTGAGGTTGTTCCCTATAAGGAAATGGCTGGGGAACTTCAGGGATCCCTGGCTCCGTGGTGTCAGCAGAGCCCCTGGTGATAGGGCAGGACAGCAGCGCCAGCAGAGTGGCGCCCTGTGGGGTAGGGAGGCCATGGCACCCACCAGTAACTGGCTGTCTGGGTGAATATTGTGCTGGTGATAGCCTCCAGGAGCCTGGTATTTGTGTTGCTATTTATTTTTGTGAAGAGGCAAATCATGTACTTTGCAATGAAGGGGACCGAATGTCCCTGTGGGACACAATGCCCCCAAGGACTTGAAAGAGGAGACTGACATCCGGCTATCCAAGGTTCAGGATATCAAGTATGAACTGTAGTTACTTGCAGATGATTATGCAAGACTACTACAGCTGGAAACCCAGGGGTATCAGTTTCTACAAATATCGATACAGAATGAAAGCTCTGGATGCCATCTGTGCTTCTGATGTTTAGTTTTATAAACTAGATGTTGGTAGTTTCTTCCAAAGAGATCCTATTTCATGCTGAAGACCGGCATCCCCGTTTGATAATGGGCAAGAATTTCCATTCCTACCTGCTAAATCTACCAGCACTCCTTTTAAGAGTGTATGCAAGGCCCTCATTGACACGCTGCTGGATGGCTGTGAGACAGCCCCTATGGCACAGGGGTCTTTGGCCAAGGTGAGTAGCTGCACTATCAGGAGGCCCTGAGTGACATGACCACAGTAGTCAAAGCACGGAGTGGGAGTTCTCAGCGTCAACATCAGTCAGTCGCTAAAGACCTCACCCAGTCTCCTGAGGTCTCCCCAACAAACATCCAGGTGATATACCTCCCCTCTAGTCAGAAGAGTAAAGGTGCCAAGCACTTTCTCGAATTGAAGACCTTTAAGGACAACTACAACACATTGGAGAGTACTCTTTGATGGAACTGAAGGACTCGTGTTGACGGAGCCAGACAAACTACAGCATGGTTGGCAGGCAGCCTCAAGTCACCTAACTCAGGACCAAGTCTGCTGAGCCCAACTTCTCACTGCATTAGAGCTCACAGTGCTCATGTCTAGAGACTCATTCTCCAGCACTTTCTTCTGACCAGTTTCAGTTAAAATTTTATTTTTTCCCTGGTAACACATATTTTTGCCTGGAGTTTAATTCAGATGCTATAATTGTTCTCTTTAAAAGTCCTCACTTGGTTTTGATCATAGTTCATCTGCCCTTTTCCAAAATGAGAGCCGGGATTAGCGGGTTTGGTATTTTCCGTATCTGTCACATTGTACACAGTTAAATAGAAAACTGTGTTTCGAACAAGAATTTCTAGGGCCAGGCAGTGGTGCATCTGGTTAAGCGCACACATTACAGTGTGTAAGGACTCAGGTTCAAACCCCTGCTCCCCACCTGCAGGGGAGCTTCACGAGCGGTGAAGCAGGGTGAAGCAGGGATGCAGTTGTCTCTCTGTCTCTCTCCCTCTCTATCTCCCCTTCCCCTCTCAATTTCTCTCTGTCTATAATAATAAAATAAAATAAAATAAGAACTTCTAGGGAGGTCAGGTGAGCCCGCAGGTGGTATGTGGAACAGCTTACCTTGGTGTTCCACTTAAATCAGGATGTATTGAAAATAAATCTTTGGGGGGGAAATGATGTTTTAAAACTTAATACAGGGAGTCGGGTGGTAGCACAGTGGGTTAACTGCATGTGGCGCGAAGTGCAAGGACCAGCTGACATAAGGATCCCGGTTCGAGCCCCGGAATCGCTTCACAGGCGGTGAAGCAGGTCTGCAGGTGTCTTTCTCTCCTCCTCTCTGTCTTCCCCTCCTCTCTCCATTGCTCTCTGTCCTATGAACAATGACGACATTAATAACAACAACAATAATAACTGCAACAACAATAAAAAACAGCAAGGGCAACAAAAGAAAAATAAAAATAAATAAATAAATAAATAAATAAGTAAACATAATACAATTTCCCCAATGTGTGGAGATTTTTCCTTTGCTTTTATTTTTATCCCTTACTATTGTGAATAAATTGAAAAGGGGATGATCTGACCAAAAAAAATTAAGCCCAATGTTAAAATTCAGTCAGTTTACTCATTTAAAATCTTAAATGTTGGGCGGAGGGTAGATAGCATTCTTCTTCTAGCGTTTGCTCTTCTTCCGTAGCCAGTCAACAGCGTCAGGTTGAGCCTGATGTAAAGTTTCGAGACCTCCTTTGAATCTGGAGAGGTGGCAGTCGTTGACTATGTGGGTCATAGTCTGTCTGTAGCCGCAGGGGCAGTTCGGGTCATCTCTGGCTCCCCAGCGATGGAACATAGCAGTGCACCGGCCATGGCCTGTTCGATAGCGATTGAGGAGGGCCCAATCATAACGTGCTAGGTCAAAGCCGGGTTGACGCTTGCAGGGGTCTGTGATGAGGTGTTTGTTCTTTACCTCAGCTGACTGCCAACTCTGTTTCCAAGAGACTGGAACAGAGAAGTTCAGTGTAGGCGTAGGGGACCAGATTGGGTGACGAGATGTCAAGCGTTGGACAGGGTGGGCGAAGATATCCGCGTTATATTGGCAGGTCCGGTCGAGCGTAGACGTGGGAAATGAACTTAGATGATGCCGCATCCCGATGAATATCTGGCGGGGCGATGTTGCTAAGAACTGGCAGCCATGGAACCGGGGTGGAACAGATGGTTCCAGAAATTATCCTCATGGAGGAATATAATTTGGAATCGACCAAGTGGACATGGGGGCTACGGAAGCATACTGGGGCACAGTATTCTGCAGTGGAATAGCATAATGCCAGAGATGATGATCGTAGTGTGGAAGCGCTCGCGCCCCATGAGGAGCTGGCCAGTCTTGCAATGATGTTATTCCTTGCGCCCACCTTTGCTGCAGTTTTTATGAGATGTTCGTGAAATGACAGAGTGCGATCGAGAATAACGCCAAGATAGACTGGCTGGGCCTCATGCCGGATTCTCGTATCGTCAAGCTGCACATTAAGCTCACGCGAAGCTGAGGCATGGTGCAGATGGAAAAGAGATGATACCGTTTTTGCAGTGCTAGGGATTAGTCGCCATTTTTTACAGTAATCAGATATCAGAGACATGTCTTTCGTGAGTGTTTCCTCGAGGATGTCGAACTTGGATGCCTGAGTCGCACAGCAGATGTCATCGGTGTAGATGAACTTCCTTGAAGAAGTTTCTGGAAGGTCATTGATGTAAATATTAAATAGCATAGGAGCCAGAACAGAGCCCTGGGGGAGGCCACTTGAAACAAGTCTCCATCTGCTAGACTTGTCACCCAGATGCACCCGGAATCTTCTGTTTTGGAGAAGAAACGATACAGTGTTGGCCACCCATGGAGGCAGGCATCTTGAGATCTTGACTAGGAGACCACGGTGCCAGACCGTGTCATAGGCTGCTGTGAGATCAACAAAGACAGCACCTGTCTTTAAATTCTTCTGGAATCCATTTTCAATGTAAGTTGAGAGGGCCAGGACTTGTTCGCAGGTAGATCTTCCTGGGCGGAAACCAGCTTGGGCAGGTGATAGGAATTTCTCTGTAAGAGGAGAAATACGTGACAGAAGCAGCCTCTCAAAGAGTTTGTAACACATGGAGAGGAGAGAAATTGGTCTATAGCTGGCGGCCAGTGTTGGGTCTTTCTTTGGTTTCAAAACTGCTATTATCTTCGCACGATGCCAAATTTTGGGCATAGATTCAGATTCCAAGATGTGGGACAGGAATGTAGTGAGCCACTTCTTTGCTGCGGGGCCCAAGTTAAGAATGAGTTCTGGGGTGATGTTATCATAGCCAGCAGCCGTTCCCGGTTTAACCCTCTTCAAAGCGTCTTCCAGTTCAGACAGTGTAAAGGGAGAGAGTTTTGGAGATGGACAAGATAAACGGAAGTGGGATGACCACTCATGGGAAATTTCTCTTTTCCAGACTGGGTCGATCTTAGCACGTCCAACTTGAGTTAGGTGACTGGCCACTGAGTTTGGAGATACGGGAGGATGGGAGATGGGAGAGGGTTGGCTACCGGCACCCAGACTATGAAGAAGCTTCCAGGCCTTCCTACTTGAGTGGGTAGATAGCATAATGCTTATGCAAACAGACTCTCATGCCTGAGGCTCCAAAGTCCCAGGTTCAATCCCCTGCACCACCATAAGCCAGAGCTGAACAGTGCTCTGGTTAAAAAAAAAAAAAAAAATCTTAAGTGCTTAGATTGAAGGAATATATACTCATAACAAGTGTATGCATTAAAAAATTTGAGACATTCAATCTATTTTCCCCTCAAATATTGATTAATTAGTGATTTTTTAAGACTATAAGTTAATGGGAGTATACATTAACACCATTACTACCACCCAAGGTCTGTGTCTCTACCCCCACCCCCTACAGTGGAGCTGAAAATCTACTCTTCCCACTAACCCCCCACTGCCTGAGTTTTTCACTTTGGTACAATACTCCAAACTCAGTCCAATTCTGCTCTGTGTTTCTCATTCTGTTCTTCTTTCTCAGCTTCTGTTTATGAATGGGATTATCACATACTTGTCTTTGTCTTTCTGACTTATCTCACTTAACATAATTCCTTCTAGCTCCATCCAAGATGGGTTGAAGAAGGTGGATTCATTATTATTATTAACTGAGTACTATTCCATTGTGTATATACCACAACTATCTCAGCCACTCAAAAGATTATTATTAAAATTTAATATTTTATCATTTTATGAAAGACAATAGAGTACCACTCCGATATGCAATTCTGGGAACTAATCTTAGGGTCTCACACATGCAAGAAATATGCTCTACTGGGGGCTGGGCATTAGTGCATCTGGTTAAGTACACACTTTACTATGTGCAAGGACCCAAGCTTGAGCCCCTACTCCCCCATCTGCTGGGGTGAGGGACGAATGCCTCACAATCAGTGAAGGTCTGAGGTAGCTATCTCTCTTCTGACCTAATTCCCTCTACCCTCTCATTTCTCTCTTTCCTATCAAATAAAATGGAAATGAAAAAAAAAAAAAAAAGACTACCAGAAGCAGGCATAGTTTTGGCACTGAGGCCGTGACAACTCTGGTGACAAAAAAAAAAAAAAGGAAGAAAAAGAAATATACTGTACCTACTGAGAAACATCCTTAGTCACAATATTTTTTAAGATTTTATTTATTTATGAGAAAGATAGGAGAGAAAAAGAACCAGATGTCACTCTGAAGGTCTAGCTTTTGTAATTGTTTCCCTGCTGAACATGGGTGTTGGCAGGTCGATCCATACACCCAGCCTGTCTCTCTCCCTAGTAGAACAAGAATCTGGGAAGGTGAGGCTCCAAGACACATTGGTGGGGTCATCTGCCCAGGGAAGTCAGGTTGGCATCATGGTAGCACTTGGAGCCTTATGGCTGAAAAAAAGTTAAGATATAAATCAGGGGAGTCTGGCGGTAGCAGCGGGTTAAGCGTAGGCGGCGCAAAGCACAAGGACCTGGCATAAGGATCTCGGTTTGAGCCCCCAGTCCTTGAGAAATATAACATATGTGCTCAGGCAGGTGCGCCACCACCGGGCCTCCATTTGTCTGTCCTATCCAACAACAAGGACATCAATAATAACAACAATAATAACTACAACAACAATAATAAAAAAAAAAAAGGGCAACAAAAGGGAAAAAAAGATATAAAGCAGAATTTTTGACTAATGATGAACCTAAAGGCAAGAATATTGCAGATGATTTGGGGGTCTGTTTTGGAAAAAGCTAGTTGGTCTATTTTAGGTATACTCCAAGGGGCCCATGACTTCACTAGTTTTTGCCTGAGCTAATATGCATGTAGACCCAAGGTATTGTCTGGGGAGATGGTATCAGAGTTGGAAACAGGGATTTTCTAATGGATGTTTCAGCTTTGTGAAGCCAATTTGGGGGTGGGGTGGGGGTGGAGGAGAGTCTCATCAAAACTGGTAGAAGGGGCTGGGTGGTGGAACACTCAGTATAGCACACATTTTACCCTATGCAAAGAGTGGGGTTCAAGCTCTTGGTCTCAACCTTCTCTCTCTTGCGCCTGTGTGTACGTAAAAACAGACCTTTGGGGGGCCTGGCGGTAGTGCAGTAGGTTAAGCGCACATGGCGCAAAGCGCAGGGACCCGCAGAGGGATCCCGGTTCAAGCTGGCAGGAGAGTCCCTTCACAGGTGTTGAAGCAGGTCTGCGGGTGTCTGTCTTTCTTGCCCCCTCTCTGTCTTCCCCTCCTATCTTCATTTCTCTCTGTCCTATCTAACAACAACGACATCAATGACAGCTATAATAATAACCAAAACAATGATAAAACAACCAGGGTAACAAAAGGGAAAGGATGGTCTCCAGGAGCAGTGGATTCGTGGTGCAGGCAACGAGCCCCAGCAATAAGCCTGAAGACAAAAAAAATTAGACCTTCCAAGATGTTTCTCTTGAATGTAGGTTGGAGGCTGGCTGAGTGCGTGAGAAATGGTAAGTGTCCTTGGAATTTAAACTGGAGCTGATTCTGGATACCACAGGAGATGAAAGAATATACTGGGGAGAAAAAAAAAAAAAAAGCAATGTGTATCCAGGCAAGGAGCCATCTAGTGAGGAATAAGTCAACTAGCAAAGCCTCGGTGTCCATAGCAGTAAAACACATTTAATGACACTTTACTCCCACAGATTGGGTGAAGATCAAAAGTGATAGCATATAAATACTTAGCAGGGTGGGGGTAGATAATGGTTATGCAGAGGCTCTTATGCCTGAGGCTCCAAAGTCCCAGGTTCAACCCCTCCCACCACCACCACTAAAACCCAGAACTGCTCAGTGCTCTGGTTAAGAAAAAAAAAAAAATTAAAAACCAAACAATAAAAACAAACAAACAAAAAAAGCACTCAGAGGGAGCCAGGTGGTGGCGCAGTGATTTAAGTGCACACAGCGCGAAGCACAAGACCAGAGTAAGGATCTGGGTTCAAGCCTCCAGCTCCCCACCTGCAGGGAAGTCGCTTCATAGATGGTGAAGCAGGTCTGCAGGTGTCTACCTTTTCTCCCCCCTCTCTGTCTTCCCCTCCTCTCTCCATTTCTCTCTGTCCTATCCAACAACAACGCAGCAGCAACAACAATAATAATTACAACAATAAAAAAACAAGGGCAACAAATGGGAAAATAAATATTTTTTTTAATAAAAAAAAAGCACTTAGAAAGTACGCTCCTTTCCTTTCCAGTTCAGTTTCCCTAGGCGGCCCGGAAGTATCTATAAAGACAATACAATTCACTTTTTTAGTTATGCAATGGATTGCTATAAGCTAGATGTGGATAAAAAACCCTAGAAACCATGGGGCTAGGTGGTGGTGTGCTTAATAGAGCACATACATCACCACACTTGAGGAGCTGGGTTCAGGAGCCCAGTCCCCACCTGAAGAAGGTAAGCTTCAAGGGCAATGGAGCAGTGCTGCAGTTGTCTCTTTTTCTCTATGCTCTATATTTCTCTGTCTGACCTTCTATCAAAAGAAAATGGTCATCAAAAACAGTGAAATCTGGCACAAAGCACAAGGACCAGCATAAGGATCTGGGTTCAAGCCCCCGGCTCCCCACCTGTAAAGGAGTCGCTTCACAAGTGGTGAAGCAGGTGTGCAGGCGTCTGTCTTTCTCTCCCCTTCTCTGTCTTCCCCTCTTCTCTCTATTTCTCTCTGTCCTATCCAACAACAACAACATCAATAACCACAACAATGTTAAGCAACAAGGGCAACAAAAAAGGGGGAAATAAAAAAAAAAAAAAATATATATATATATATATATATATATATATATAAACAATGGGGAAAAAACAGTGGAATCATAATGGAAGCAATGAACCTCACAGACTACTCTGATGGGGATTTTTTTTTTTTTTCTAAAATCCATGAAGGAGCAAACATTTACTACTAGCTGGTTAGCTGAATTTTTCTGCTTCACTCTAGTTAAGAGTATTTGATCTCTGGGTTGGCTAGCTGCTATAATATCACCCAGGATAAACTTACAGGATTAAGTTCACATTCTCATGGGGAAAGTAGGAAAACAATTTCACTAAGTCAGCATCTTTCCAAGCCTGAATGAAGTGATTGGACTGCTTGGTCCAAAGGACAACCCTAGAGGTAGATTTTTTTTTTTTAAAGATTGTATTTATATATTAAAGAGAAACATAGGAGGAGAGAGAAAGAACCAGGTATCAGCCTGGTACATGTGCTGCCGGGGATTGAACTCAGGATTTTATGCTTGAGAGACCGATGCTTTACCCACTGCACCACCTTCCGTACCACTAGAGGTAGATTCTAACCCCATTAGAACAGGGAGAAAATGTAACTCCAACAGATTGATACACAAGGTCACTTCCAGCCCAAACTTCCCCCTCCCACCTACACTGTTTATCTTTTCATCATACTCATCTGTTTGTTTGGTGGAATTGGAGCCTCACAAATATGGGGTTTAATCTTTCCAGGTGGCTTTATTATTTAGAGAGAAAGGTAAGGAGAGGTACCAACAGCAACAGAGCACTTCCCATGTGGTATAAGGGCTTGATGTCATAGCACTTCCCATGTGGTATAAGGGCTTGAACCTGGATTGCACTCACGGCAAGGCATGTACCCTTCCAAGTGAGCTCTCCTGTTGGTGACACTGCCCCTAAGTCACAAGTGATTTCAAGCATCCCTGCCTTGGCATCTACTTCTGCTCCTCCCTTTCCTCTGCCTTGCCACCACAGAGACCCCAAGCCAGCCCTCAAAGTTATTTTACTATGAAATCTTCACTGGCTTACCCACTGGGGAGGCAAGAATAAAGAAACAACAACTGGGAGTCCAACGGTAGCTCAGCGGGTTAAGCGCACATGGCACAAAGCACAAGGACCAGTGTAAGGATCCCTCTTGGAGGACCCAACTCCCCACCTACAGGGGAGTCACTTCACAATTTGTTAAGCAGGCCTGTAGGTGTCTATCTTCTCTTCCCCTATCTGTCCTTCCCCTCCTCTCTTCATTTCTCTCTGTCCTATTCAACAACAATGACAACAATAATAACTACAACAGTGGTCCAGAAGGTGGCACAGTGGTTAAAGCATTGGGCTCTCAAGCATGAGGTCCTGAGTTCATTCTCTGGCAGCACATGTACCAGAGTGATGTCTGGTTCTTTCTCTCTCCTCCTATATTTCTCATGAATAAATAAATTTTAAAAAACTTATAATAAATAAATAAATAAATACAACAATAAAACAACTAGGGCAACAAAAGGGAATAAATAAATATTAAAAAAAAAAAAAAGAAAGAAAGAAACAACGACTTGGGAGTGGTTCATTTACTCAGTTAATTTACCTGAATTCAGCCACATACTGTGAAGTGTCCCAGTGCATCAAACAAGCAACCAACCTGACCCAGCTTGAAAATGTGAGAAGGCAGATTCGACTTCCAGAGGCGGGGCTACGAGCAGCAGATCCCTTTCTCTCCTCTCCTTTCCCGGATCAACTAGGAATACCAAAGGAGACCACCCGGGACCAAAACAAGACAGGACTAGAATGACCACAGGAACCCAGTAAATCACCGGTGAGTACAAACACATGTGGCTGGTGACAGAGA
Source organism: Erinaceus europaeus (assembly GCF_950295315.1). Classification (NCBI taxonomy): domain Eukaryota; kingdom Metazoa; phylum Chordata; class Mammalia; order Eulipotyphla; family Erinaceidae; genus Erinaceus; species Erinaceus europaeus. Next base: position 68,270,800 of record NC_080172.1, on the reverse strand, counting down.
GGAGAGAGGGGCCTAAGGAGAGATTAAGTGACTGCTAACAGTTCAGCAGTTTATCAGTTGAGACACCACCTCCAGTCTGCTCCACCAACAAGGGGACAGCTTAAGGGAGGAGAGGACTCCCCAGAGACTCACCAAGTGCAACTCTGAGTCTCCATTGCTACTACCCTCAGAATCTGGAGCAGCGACAGGAAGGGAAACCAGGGGACAGAGATCTAACCAGGAAACTCAGAAGACCTATACCTTAGTGGCATAGCAAAGGGGCTGTGAAAGTCTCTTTGCATAACCACGGGATTATCTCTGTCACACCCTGCTTTATCTCTTGGTCAGGAGTCAGTGATTAAGCTAAGAAGCCTATTGATAGTTTAAAAGCCCTCAGGTTCCCATAGCCTACAGGGAAGGAAAAAAAAAAAAGAGGCTTTTAAACCACTGAGCTCCAACTCCGGAATTGAAATAACTGTTAACTTCCACCATTGTGAACCCTTTAATTAACTTACTTAGACACAAGTCAATCCAGGCAATAGTGATCAATAATTTGAAAAGTACTGATAAAGGGAACTCAACATAATATATAAAATGGTTAAAACAACAAGAAAAAATATTGGAGACTCGAACCAGGACAAGAGTACAGCTAAAAGTCCTCCAGAGGGTGAAGGACAAAATAACGAGTTCAACATCCAAACATTAGCTAAGGAAATAATAACAGGAGTGAGTAAAGAATTTGAAAAAATTGCAATCAGAAATGCAGGAACAACAAATGAGAATATGGAAGAAAATACTAATTTTGTCATGGTTATTAGAGAGCTGAAAGCTGAAATCGCTGAGCTAAGAATGCAACTAGCTGAACAAGCTAAAACAGTATCAGAGCAGGGCAACAAAATAGATGAACTCCAGAAAACAGTAGAGGGCAGAAATAATAGAATCTATGAGGCTGAAGACAGAATTAGCAAGATTGAGGATGAATTAGAGACAACTAAAAAAGAAGTAAGAGATCTCAAAAAGAGACTAAGAAATGCTGAAAAAAACAACAGAGTCCTATGGGATGACTTCAAAAGAAACAATATACGCATTATTGGCATACCAGCAGAAGAAAGGGAAGGAGAGGAATAAAGCATTTTCCAGGCCATAGAAGCTGAAAACTTCTCTAGTCTAGACAACATAAAAGACATAAAAATTCAAGAAGCCCAGAGGGTCCCAAACAGAATTAACCCAGACCTAAAGACACCAAGACATATCATACTTAGAATGGAAAGGAATAAGGATAAAGAAAGGATCCTCAAGGCTGCAAGAGAAAAACAAAGAGTCACCTACAAAGGAAAACCCATAAGATTAGCAGCAGACTTCTCCATACACACACTACAGGCCAGAAGAGAATGGCAAGATATCTATCGAGTGCTCAATGAGAAAGGCTTTCAGCCAAGAATACTATATCCTGCTAGACTGTCATTCAGACTAGATGAAGGCATCAAAACCTTCTCAGACAAACAACAGTTGAAGGAATCAACCATCACCAAGCCTGCCCGCCCTGAAAGAAGTTCTGAAAGGTCTCCTATAAACAATCAGAGCACCACAAATAGGACATATATCAAAACACTCTAAAACTCTACAAGAATGGCATTAAAATATCTTCAATCTTTGATATCAATAAAGGTCAATGGCCTGAATTCACCTATTAAAAGACATAGAGTAGGAAGATGGATCAGAAAACACAACCCAACAATATGCTGTCTACAGGAAACCCACCTAACTCAACAAGACAAACACAGACTTAAAGTGAAAGAATGGAAAACTATCATACAAGCCAATGGCCCACAAAAAAGGACAAGAGCAGCTATTCTCATATCTGACATGATAGACTTTAAAATAGATAAGATTAAAAAAGATAGGAATGGACACTACTTAATGCAGAGGATCAGTCAATCAAGAGGACTTAACAATTATTAACATCTATGCACCCAGTAAGAAATACATAAAACATCTACTGAAAGAGCTACAGCAATATATTAACAGCAACACAGTCATAGTAGGGGACTTCAACACCCCACTCTCTCAACTTGACAGATCATCCAGGCAGAAAATCAATAAAGACATAAAGGAGCTAAATGAAGAGATAGATAAACTAGATCTATTGGACATTTTCAGAGTCATTCATCCCAAGAAACTGGAATACACATTTTACTCAAATCTACATGGGTCATTCTCAAGGATAGACCATATATTAGGCCACAAAGACAGCATCAGCCAATTCAAGAGCATTGAAATCATCCCAAGCATCTTCTCAGACCGCAGTGGAATTCAACTAACACTTAACAATCAACAAAAGATTAATAACAGTGCCAAATGTGGAAGCTCAACAGTACACTTCTTAACAACTTCTGGGTCAAAGAGGAAATCAAGGAAGAAATCAAAATGTTTCGAGACTTCAATGAAAATGAAGACACAAGCTATCAAAATATTTGGGACACAGCTAAAGCAGTCCTAAGAGGGAAGTTCATAGCTATACAAGCACACATTAGGAAACAAGAAAAGGCACAAATAAACAGCCTGATTGCACATCTTAAAGACTTAGAAGCAGAAGAACAAAGGAACCCTAAAGCAACCAGAAGGACAGAAAGCACTAGTTAGGGCAGAAATAAATAACATTGAGAATAGGAAAACCATAAAAAAGATCAATGAAAGTAAATGTTGGTTCTTCGAAAGAGTAAACAAAATCTACAAAATTTTAGCCAGACTCACAAAACAAAAAAGGAAGAAGACCCAAATAAATCGGATAGTAAATGAAAGAGGAGATATCACAACAGACACCACAGAAATTCAACATATCATGCGAGGCTTCTATGAACAACTACATGCCACCAAGCTAGAGAACCTGGAAGAAATGGACGATTTCCTAGATACCTACCAACTTCCAAAACCAAGTAAAGAGGAAGTGGATAACATGAACAGGCCCATCACAGCTAATGAAATTGAAATAGTTATCAAAAAATCTACCCAAAAATAAAAGTCCTGGACCAGATGGTTTTACAAATGAATTCTACAAAACTTTCAAAGAAGAACTAATACCTCTACTTTTAAAAGTCTTCCAGAAGATTGAAGACACTGGAATACTCCCTGCCAGCTTCTATGAAGCCAACATCACCCTGATACCAAAAGCAGACAGGGACACAACCAAAAAAGAAAACTACAGACCAATATCTCTGATGAACATAGATGCGAAAATATTGAACAAAATTCTAGCCAACAGGATACAGCAGTATATCAAAAAGATTGTTCATCATGACCAAGTGGGGTTTATCCCAGGCATGCAAGGTTGGTTTAATATATGTAAATCAATCAATGTGATCCACCACATCAACAAAAGCAAGACCAAAAACCACATGGTCATATCAATAGATGCAGAGAAAGCCTTTGACAAAATACAACATCCCTTTATAATCAAAACACTACAAAAAATGGGAATAGATGGAAAATTCCTGAAGATAGTGGAGTCTATATATAGCAAACCTACAGCCAACATCATACTCAATGGTGAAAAACTGGAAGCATTTCCACTCAGATCAGGTACTAGACAGGGCTGCCCACTATCACCATTATTATTCAACATAGTGTTGGAAGTTCTTGCCATAGCAATCAGGCAGGAGCAAGGAATTAAAGGGATACAGATTGGAAGAGAAGAAGTCAAACTCTCCCTATTTGCAGATGACATGATAGTATACATGGGAAAACCTAAGGAATCCAGCAAGAAGCTTTTGGAAATCATCAGGCAATACAGTAAGGTGTCAGGCTACAAAATTAACATTCAAAAGTCAGTGGCATTCCTCTATGTGAACACTAAGTTAGAAGAAATTGAAATCCAGAAATCAGTTCCTTTATCTATAGCAACAAAAACAATAAAATATCTAGGAGTAAACCTAACCAAAGAAGTGAAAGACTTGTATACTGAAAATTATGAGTCACTACTCAAAGAAATTGAAAAAGACACAAAGAAGTGGAAAGATATTCCATGTTCATGGGTTGGTAGAATTAACATCATCAAAATGAATATATTACCCAGATCCATCTACAAATTTAATGCTATCCCCATCAAGATCCCAAGCACATTTTTTAGGAGAATAGAAAAAATGCTACAAATGTTTATCTGGAACCAGAAAAGACCTAGAATTGCCAAAACAATCTTGAGAAAAAAGAACAGAACTGGAGGCATCACACTCCCAGATCTCAAACTGTATTATAGGGCCATTGTCATCAAAACTGCTTGGTACTGGAACATGAATAGACACACTGACCAGTGGAATAGAATTGAGAGCCCAGAAATGAGGCCCCACACCTATGGACATCTAATCTTTGACAAAGGGGCTCAAACTATTACATGGGGAAAGCAGAGTCTCTTCAACAAATGGTGTTGGAAACAATGGGTTGAAACATGCAGAAGAATGAAACTGAATCACTGTATTTCACCAAATACAAAAGTAAATTCCAAGTGGATCAAGGACTTGGATGTTAGACCACAAACTATCAAATACTTAGAGGAAAATATTGGCAGAACTCTTTTCCGCATAAATTTTAAAGACATTTTCAATGAAACGAATCCAATTACAAAGAAGACTAAGGCAAGTATAAACCTATGGGACTACATCAAATTAAAAAGCTTCTTCACAGCAAAAGAAACCACTACCCAAACCAAGAGACCCCTCACAGAATGTGAGAAGATCTTTACATGTCATACATTAGATAAGAGTTTAATAACCAACATATATAAAGAGCTTTCCAGACTCAACAACAAGACAACAAATAACCCCATCCAAAAATGGGGGGAGGACATGGACAGAATATTCACCACAGAAGAGATCCAAAAGGCCGAGAAACACATGAAAAGATGCTCCAAGTCTCTGATTGTCAGAGAAATGCAAATCAAGACAACAATGAGATAACACTTCACTCCTGTGAGAATGTCATACATCAGAAAAGGTAACAGCAGCAAATGCTGGAGAGGGTGTGGGGTCAAAGGAACCCTCCTACACTGCTGGTGGGAATGTCAATTGGTCCAACCTCTGTGGAGAACAGTCTGGAGAACTCTCAGAAGGCTAGAAATGGACCTACCCTACTAGGGACCCTGCAATTCCTCTCCTGTGGATATATCCTAAGGAACTCAACACATCCATCCAAAAAAATCTGTGTACACATATGTTCTTGGCAGCACAATTTGTAATAGCCAAAACCTGGCAGCAACCCAGGTGTCCAACAACAGATGAGTGGCTGAGCAAGTTGTGGTATATATACACAATGGAATACTACTCACCTGTAAAAAATGGTGACTTCACCGTTTTCAGCCGATCTTGCATGGACCTAGAAAAAATCATGTTGAGTGAAATAAGTCAGAAACAGAAGGATGAATATGGGATGATCTCACTCTTAGGCCGAAGTTGAAAAACAAGATCAGAAAAGAAAACACAAGTCGAACCTGAAATGGAATTGGCATATTGCACCCAAGTAAAAGACTCTGGGGTGGGTGGGTGGGGAGAATACAGGTCCATGAAGGATGATAAATGACATAGTGGGGGTTGTATTGTTAAATGGGAAACTGGGGAATGTTATGCATGTACAAACTATTGTATTTACTGTTGAATGTAAAACATTAATTCCCCAATAAAGAAATAAATTTAAAAAAAAAAGAAAATGTGAGAAGAAAATGTGTGTATGGCTTTAAGGGTTTTCCAGCACTGATAATGAAGTGCAACAACTATCAGGTGACCAGGCAACAAGATAGGACTGACCTATTCTGAACCTTGAAGAAGATAATTAACAAACACGGCAAGGCAACAATAGCTTTTGAAGAGAGAAATGGATGTAGGGTATTGCATATACAAAACTCCATGGGTTATATAAGAGCTATTCAAGAATAATTTGGAATAGAAACAAATTCTGTTTTAGTGCTAAAGTGAACATATATAAAATGCAACTCCCCGTGGGATACAGTGTGGTAGCAGAGCTAACACCTCATTCCAGTTCTAACAGATGGAAAGGCTGGATCAAAGTCCCCCGGAATGCAAACTGGTATATCCCTTTGAAAGACTGTACGGAGAATTTTTTTTTAAGTATTTATTTATTTATTCCCTTTTGTTGCCCTTGTTGAGTACGGAGTATTCTTAAATAAAAATGGAAGTGTCTTGTGATCCAGCAATATCACTCTTAGGCACCTATCCAAAGAACACTCAAACTCTAATTCAAAGGGACATATACACCCCTATGTTCATAGCTGCATTATTCACAAAAGCCAAAGAGTGGAAGCAACCTAAATGCCCAGCAACCGATGGTTGGCTGAAGAAGTTATGTGATATATATTCCATGGAATACTACTCTGAAATTAAAATGATGATATTTTGGGACAAATTGGATGGAACTGGAGGTGATTATGCTTAGCAAAATAAGTAGAGATGAAACTACTGATGGTTTCACTCATATGTGGACTCTGAGATCTTACTAACATGAACCTGCCAAAAAAAAAAAAAAAACAGGAATAGCAAGCAAACTGTTTCGAAGACTTGTGAGAACTGTGGTGGTTATCTTTGGAAGGAGGGGACACAAAAGTTTTGTGGTGGGTGTGGTGTGGAACTATACACTGTAACTTTACAATCTTGTAACCCACTGTTAATCACAAATTTAAAAAATGAAAAAAATAAATAAAATTTTCTATGCATTGACCTAGAAAAAAGAAAAGCCTTCCTAGGTCCTAGAGGCTTTCCCTGACTCACACTAACTAAAAATGGTTCCTTCTTGGTTGCCCAAGGACAATAACAGAATCTCCCTTTGTTATAGTGTCTCTCTGATTGAGGGGAATAGGCTGTCTTAGGGTTTAAGAAGGCAATAGATAGTTATTATTATAACCAAGTTGTTTGGAAATTTGGTTAACTCTAAAAATCTCATTGTTAGGATTTTCTGTATCGTACAAGACCTCACCATGATTTATGTCGTTTAATACTATTTACATATAGCTCTATCTAATACAGTGATGCAGCTAGTTGCTTCTGGTCTCTCTGGTCTAAGATTACAGGTGATTTAATTTTGTTTTTTTATTTAAGAAAGGATTAATTAACAAAACCATAGGGTAGGAGGGGTACAACTCCACACAATTCCCACCACCCAATCTCCATATCCCACCCCCTCCCCTGATAGCTTTCCCATTCTCCATCCCTCTGGGAGCATGGACCCAGGGTCATTGTGGGTTGCAGAAGGTGGAAGGTCTGGCTTCTGTAATTGCTTCCCCGCTGAACATGGGAGTTGACTGGTCAGTCCATACTCCCAGTCTGCCTCTCTCTTTCCCTAGTAAGGTGTGTCTCTGGGGAAGCGGAGCTCCAGGACACATTGGTGGGGTCTTCAGTCCAGGGAAGTCTGGCCAGCATCCTGATGGCATCTGGAACCTGGTGACTGAAAAGAGAGCCAACATACGAAGCCAAACAAATTGTTGAGCAATCATGGACCCAAAGCTTGGAATAGTGGAGATGAAATGTTAGGGGGTACTCACTGCAAACTCTAATGTACTTCTGCTTTCAGGTATATATTTTGCAGTAGTTTATAGATACATGTGAACATATGCTCTCTCTCACAGAAACTGGTGTATATCTAGGTTTTGGGAGTGATTTAATATTTTTTTAAAAGTCACTATTGTGGTCCGGGATGTGGTGCAGTGATAAAGCTTTGAGCTCTCAAGCATGAGGTCCTGAGTTCGATTCCCAGCAGCACATATGCCAGAGGGATGTCTGGTTCTTTCTCTCTCTTCCTATCTTTCTCATTAATAAATAAATAAAATCTTTAAAAAGAAAGTCACTATTAGAAATGTATTAACAATTTAGAGGGGTCGGGCAGTAGTGCAGTGGGTTAAGTGCAAAGACCAGCTCAAGGATTCCGGTTTGAGCCCCTGGCTCCCTACCTGCAGGGGGGTCACTTTACAGGTGGTGAAGCAAGTCTGCAAATGTCTATCTTTCTGCCCCTCTCTCCGACTTCCCCTCTTCTTCAACTTCTATCTGTCCTATCCAACAACAGCAGCAATGACAACAATAATAATAATGAAACAAGGGTAACAACAAGGGCAACAAAATGGGAAAAATGGCCTCCAGGAGCAGTGGATTCGTAGTGCAGGCACTGAGCCCCAGCAATAACCCTGGAGGCAAAGAAAAAAAAAGTATTAACAATTTAAACCCACAATTAAAATTCAATCAGGTTACCAATTTTTTTTTTTTTAGTTTTTATTTATAAAATGAAAACACTGACAAGACCATAAGATAAGAGGGGTACAATTCCACACAATTCCTGTCTCCGGAACTCCATATCCCATCCCTTCACCTGATAGCTTTTCTATTCTTTAACCCTCTGGGAGGATCAATTATTGGGTGCAGAAGGTGGAAGGTCTGGCTTCTGTAATTGCTTCCCTGCTGAACATGGGCGTTGACAGGTCAATCCATATTCCCAGCCTGTCTCTCTCTTTCCCTAGTGGGGCAGTGATCTGGGGAGGCAGGGCTCCCGGACACACTGGTGGGGTCAACTACCTTGGGAAGTCAGGTTGGCATCGTGGTAACATTGGGAACCTGGTGGCTGAAAAAGAGTTAAGATAGAAAACAGAGTGGTCCGGGAGGTGGTGTTGTGGCTAAGGCACTAGACTCTCTCTAATGAGGTCCTGAGTTCAATCCCCAGCAGCACATGTACCAGAGTGATGTCTGGTTCCCCCTCTCTCTCTCTCTCTTATCTTTCTCATTAGTAAATAAATATAATCTTTAAAAAAATTTTAAAAGGGGGAGTCGGGTGGTGGCGCACATGGTGCAAAGCACAAGGACCGGAGGAAGGATCCTGGTTCGAGCCCCCAGCTTCCCACCTGTAGGGAAGTCACTTCACAAGTGGTGAAGCAGGTCTGCAGGTGTCTGTCTTTCTTTTCCCCTCTGTCTTCCCCTCCTCTCTCCATTTCTCTCTGTCTTATCCAACAACGAACAACATCAACATCAATAACCACAACAATGTTAAACAACAAGGGTAACAAAAGGGAAAATAAATAAATAAATATTTTTTAAAAAAATTCAATCCTCTGCACCACCATAAGCCAGAGCTGAACTGTTAAAAAACAATTAAAAAAAAAGATAGAAAACAGAGCAAATTGTTGACTAACGATGAACCTAAAGGCAAGAATATTGTGATGTAGATTTCAGGTTACCAATTTGAATCCTTAAGTGATTAGAGTAAAGGATTATATACTCGAACTGGGGTCTATGCATCAAAAAGTTTAAGACATTCAAATCTATTTTACCTCTCATATTGATTAAACAGTGATTTATAAGATTATAAATTAATAGGAGTATATATTAACACCATTCCCACCACCAAAGGTCTCTGTCCCCACCCCGACCCTGGAACCTCTGGGGCGTGGCTCCTTTTTCAGCAGGCTTCTCTCAACTCATACCAACTGATACTGTGTCTGCTGATCTCAACCTAATTAGTGCAACCAGTACCACCTCAACATGTTTCATTTTGGACTGTGTCCACAGAAGACAGGCCTGCGATATCAACCCTTCAGCTCCAGTACTCTGACACCAAGTTGCAGATGCTACCATGGCACCAACCTGACTTCCCTGGGCAGACAACCTCACCAATGTACCCTGGAATACCATCATTCCAGATCCCTGCCCCACTAGGGAAAGACATAAACAGACTGGGAGTATGGATAGACCCAACACCCATGTTCAGTGGAGAAGCAATTACAGAAGCCAGACCTCCCACCTTCTGCACTCCATCATGATCCTGGGTCCATGCTCCCAGAGAGATATAAAATAGGAAAGCTCCAGTGGAGGGGATGGGATATGAAGTTCTGGTGGTGGGAAATGTGTGGAATTTTACCCTCTTATCCTATGGTTTTGTCTATATTTTCTATTTTTAAAATAAAATTTTAAAAAGGGGGACTAGGCAGTGGCAAGTTGGAGGGTAGACTGTCAGTTCCTCCTAAAGTCATGACTGCTTCTGTACTGTGGGAACCAATTTGAGGGGAGGAGTGAAGAGGCGATCAGAGAAGGAATTAGTTTCAGGGCATAGGGGAGGTGGATCGAAAGGGAACTTTAGGTGAAAGGAGCTTGCACAAAAGAGTCAGAGGCAAAAAGAGGACCACAAATTTCTGGGTCAGCTACCACTAAACTGGAAAAGAACTGATGATAGAATCTATGTCTAGGAGCCCTGCTCTCTTTTCTTATTTCCTCCCAGTAGGTACTTATTCTCCCTGTCCCCCCAAACCCCAAGGTACTTCCTCACCTAAGGTCCTCCTCCCTGTGTCAGCAAAAATCTTCTATGTGCAAGCCTAATAAGCACTTCCCATGTATAAGGCATTGTGCTGGGTCCTGGAGAGACAAAGATGCAAATATTCAATAGTCTCTATCTTACAAAAAAATTCCACGTTTTCTTTTCTTTTCTTTTAAATTCCTTTATTGGGGAATTAATGTTTTACATTCAACAGTAAATACAATAGTTTGTACATGCATAACATTTTCCAGTTTCCCATTTAACAATACAACCCCCACCACGTCCTCTGTCATCCTTCTTGGATCTGTATTCTCCCCACCCACCTACCCCCATCCCAGAGTCTTTTACTTTGGTGCAATATGCCAATTCCATTTCAGGTTCTACTTCTGTTTTCTTTTCTGATCTTGTTTTGCAACTTCTGCCTGAGAGTGAGATCATCCCATAATCATCCTTCTGTTTCTGACTTATTTCACTTAACATGAATTTTTCTTTTTTTTTTATTTTTATTCTTATTTATTTTTATTTATTATTTTTTTCCTTTATTTATTTATTATTATTTTTTATTATTTAAGAAAGGATTAATTAACAAAACCATAGGGTAGGAGGGGTACAACTCCACACAATTCCCACCGCCCAATCTCCATATCCCACCCCCTCCCCTGATAGCTTTCCCATTCTCTATCCCTCTGGGAGCATGGACTCAGGGTCATTGTGGGTTGCAGAAGGTAGAAGGTCTGGCTTCTGTAATTGCTTCCCCGCTGAACATGGGAGTTGACTGGTCGGTCCATACTCCCAGTCTGCCTCTCTCTTTCCCTAGTAGGGTGGGTCTCTGGGGAAGCTGAGCTCCAGGACATATTGGTGGGGTCTTCAATCCAGGGAAGTCTGGCCGGCATCCTGATGACACCTGGAACCTGGTGACTGAAAAGAGAGTTAACATACGAGGCCAAACAAATTGTTGAGCAATCATGGACCCAAAGCTTGGAAAAGTGGAGAAGAAGTATTAGGGAGGTACTCACTGCAAACTCTAGTGTACTTCTGCTTTCTTACTTTGGTGCCATACTCCAAACTCAGTCAATTTCTGCTTTGCGTTTCTACTTCTTTTTTTTTTTTTTTACATGCATAACATTCCCCAGATTCCCATTTAACAATACAACCCCCACTATTTCATTCATCATTTTTCATGGACCTGTATTCTCCCCACCCACCCACCCACCCCAGAGTCTTTTACTTTGGTGTAATACTCCAATTCCATTTCAGGTTCGACTTGTGTTTTCTTTTCTAATCTTGTTTTTCAACTTCGGCCTGAGAGTGAGATCATCCCATATTCATCCTTCTGTTTCTGACTTATTTCACTCAACATGATTTTTTCAAGGTCCATCCAAGATCGGCTGAAAACGGTGAAGTCACCATTTTTTACAGCTGAGTAGTATTCCATTGTGTATATATACCACAACTTGCTCAGCCACTCATCTGTTGTTGGACACCTGGGTTGCTTCCAGGTTTGCTATTACATATTGTGCTGCCAAGAACCTATGTGTTCACAGATCTTTTTGGATGGGTGTGTTGGGTTCTTTAGGCTATATCCCTAGGAGAGGAATTGCAGGATCATAGGGTAGGTCCATTTCTAGCAACATTTTCTTTTTTTATTTTATTTTATTTGATTATTTACTATTGGATAGAGACAGAGAGAAATTGAGATGGGAGGGGGAGAGAGAGAGGAAGAGGGAGAGAGAGAGAGGGAGTAGGTGAGTGATACAGGGAGATACTGACTTATGAGAATTGGCATATTGGAGGCTCCAACCCAGCCTCATACAGGCAGATCTCTGCATAACCTGGGATATACATATCCATTAACATATATCTCTGTTAATATATCTATATGTATCCATTAACAGGAGTTGGGAACTGAAACACTTTTTTTTTTTGCTTAAAGGAGCTGAAATTTATTATATCATAGTTCTGCAGATTAGAAGTTCTAGAAATCAAGATATTGGAGAGTTAACTGGAGTCTCAAGAAAAGAATGTTTGTCCTTGTCTTTCCCAGTTTCTTTTTGTCTTTCTTTTTCTTTTCTTTTGTCACTTTGTTGAAGTGTTAATGGTTTACAATACAGTTATGGACACATGGATACAATTTCTCATCTCACCATGACAGATGTCTACAAAACATTCTCAACCCCCAATTTAGGTCCTCTCCCATCATCAATGAGACAATTACTTTTATTTTTTAATTTTGTATTTGTTATTAATAATCTGTTACAAGGTTGTAAGACTACAGTGTATAGTTCCACACTACACCCACCACCAAAGTTCTGTATCCCCACCTTCCCACCTCCCAAAGATAACCATCATAGTTCTTATGTCTTACAGTTTGTTTGCTTCTGTTTTGGATTTTTTTTGTTTGTTTTTATTGTTTGGCAAGTTCATGTAAATCAGTTCTCTAGATCCCACATATGAGTGAAACCATCTGGTAGTTATCTTCTCTTATTTTGCTAAGCATAATCACCTCCAGTTCCAGTCGTTTGAAACAATTACTTTTACAAGACAGTCAAACCCCCTACAAAGGCCGGCAGAGAAGGGGAGAAAGAACAGAGATGGGGCCCGGGTGGTGGTAGTTGAACGCACAGCACATGTTACAATGAGCAAAAGCCTGGGTTGGAGCCCCCAGTCCCCACCTGCAGGGGGAAAGCTTTGCGAGTGGTGTAGCAGGGCTGCAGGTGTCTCTCTGTCTCTCTCCCTACCACCCCCTTTCCTCTAGATTTCTGGCTGTCTCTATCCAATAAGTAAATAAACTAATAAACAAAACACATGGGTGAAGGGGCCAGCCCTTAGTCCAGACCTTCATGTTGCCACGCCCACCACCCCATCCCCTCCCCAGGCCCCGCCTCCAACATATCCACTTCCGGTCCAGAGTGGATGCCCGAACGTTCCCTCCGCGCGCCTGCGCCTGCGCCTGCGCAGGGGCGGCGGACAGGTCAGCACGCCTGCGCACTGCACAGGTCACCGGCTGCTGCGGGCGGCTCCTCACTTCCCTTAGCGCTGGCCCGGGAGAAGGAAAGATGGTGCTGGATCTGGATTTGTTCCGGGTAGATAAAGGAGGGGACCCAGCCCTCATCCGTGAGACCCAGGAGAAGCGTTTCAAAGACCCAGGGCTAGTGGATCAGTTGGTGGAGGCAGACGGCAAGTGGCGACGATGTAAGTAGCCGGATGAGCGGGGTCGTCCCCCTTCGACTCACCCCGTCTTCGTCTCTGGCCTCGTGACTGCGCCAGAGGCCACAGCTCCCACCCCTTGTTAGACCCTGGGTACGGTAGCTCCTGTGTTTTCCTCCGTAGCCCCAGACGTACCCCCCACCCCCGGCACGCGTGCTACAGGGAGTCGCCGGGAAGGACAGGGCGCATGCGCGCCAAGACCTGTCAAGCTCCCTGAGGCAGGGACCGGCTCCGCGGGCAACTGTAGGTCCGACTCTTCATCTTTGGTCACCTCCGGCTTTTTCTCTTTTTGCTTATCTTCAACTAGGCCAAACGGGGCTGCCCCTGTTTTGATAAATTCAGAAGCTCAATCCCGAATCTGAGTCACATCTGCTGCACAAATAAGTCCATTCCGCTCAGGTTGGAATCCTTTTGGAGCTTCAGGGGATGGTCCGGGCTGAAAGCGATAATCCAGAGCTTTAGGAGAAGGTCATTTCCCCTGACCTGCTAGCATATCTTGAAAAACCAACGTAAGGCTTTTTTTGTGGTCGATCAGACATGGTCAGAGAGGTGCGGTGAGACCAGAAAGGACTTGTGGTTATTGAGTTTTGCTTAATGATGATTTTTGTTTTCAATAAAAGATAATGGTAGATCTAGGCTCAACCCTGATATTAATCCTAGCATCTTTCGTGAAGCTAAATAAAATCATAGAACCTTCTTCCTGATCACCTTTGCCTGAGTTAACTGGAGTAGTTACTGATTGGCCGGATGCTGTCAGGCACATGTGATTTCATATTGTCTGATGCAATAAGTCTGCAACCAGCTGTGAGCCAGGTTTATGACAGCACCCCGCAAAGGCAGTCCCTATCCAAGAATACGATGAGTTTCTGTTAGAAAGATTAATTTTCCTAATTGTATACCCAGTACTGGATTCCAAGAGGGTATTTAATTCAAGTTGTCTGTAGATTTTCAGTCATGTAGTGCAGTGATTTGTGAGATCCCACAACTTGAATTAAAATCAGGAGTTTTGAGTAGAAGTGCGATTAAATTAAAATTTTATTTATGTATTCATAAGAGAGAAGTAGAGAAAGAACCAGAGCATCACTCTGGCACATGAGACGCTGAGAATCAAACTCAAGACCCCGTGCTTGAGAGTTCAACAAGCACAATGCCATCCCCCAGGCCACAGTGCAATTCAATTAAATGGAAAGGAAAGCTAGGACACTGCTTTCACCAAATCAGAAGAATTAAGTTTTTATATCAGTGATTACAAAATGACTTGAATGTGTTAGCTCATCACTTGTGTGTGATGTTTACAACTGTGGGAGGTCTGTCCCTTACCCTAGAGTGGTTAGGTGGTCTAGGTATGAGTTCCTCTGTGTGTCCCAGTACTTAGAGTACATATACCTACAGGATATACATGTATACACATATACATGTAACTCCAATGACTAGCACTTCACCTTTCCTTCATAAGGCCTTGACAAAGGTTTAAATCATAAATATCTTACGTGTTTTCCCTTCTGTATGAAAAACATTTTATGCAATTTGTTTTTAGCACATTTGTGGGGGTTTTTTTTTTCCTACCATTCCTTAGTGTTCTCTTTGCAGCCAAGGGAATTAATGATTTTCCCCAAATCATTGGCTATCCCAAGTTTGACACTGACAGATCTTGGATCAGGTTCTTTTATTAAACCTGAACCTGAGATCAGAGACTGGGATTCTTCTGCCATTGACTAAAACAAGGACTTGTAACCCAGAGAGTGCCACACTAAGAACTGAGGTTGTGTTCCCCAACTGCTTCACAAGGCCTATTATGACAGTGAGTTTTCACTCAGCACTCTCAGGTGCTTTAAGCAGGACAACATATAAGGAAACTAACTTTTGCCACAAGATAATTTGATATAAATAAGAATTAAATGCCAAGGACATAAAAGTCTGGACATAAAAATGTCACCAGACTTCCCAAGTTTTTCCCAAGACACTTTTTTTTTAATTGCCACCAGGGTTATCACTGAGACTTGGTACCTGCACAATGAATCCACCCAGTTGCCTTTTTTTTTTTTTAATGTTTTTTATTATTATAATTTTTAAAAATTTTCTTTATTTACTGGATAGAGACAGCCAGAAATCAACAGGGAAGGGGGTGATAGAGAGGGAGAGAGACAGAGAGACACCTGCAACACTGCCTCACCACTTGCAAAGCTTTCCCCCTGCAGGTGGGGACTGAGGGCTCAAACCTGGGTCCTTGTGCACTGTAACATGTGTGCTCAACCAGGTGTGCCACCACCCAGCCCCGTTGCCTTTTTTTTTTTTTCCTTTCTATCTTATTTGATAGGACAGAGAAATTGAGAGGGGAGGAGGAGATAGGGAGAGAGAAAAAGAAACATCTGCAGACCTGCTTCACTGCTTATGAAGCATCCCTGCAGATGGGGGTCAGGGGCTTAACTTGGGTCCTTATGCATGGTGATGCTCAATCAAGTGCATGCTCAACCAGGTGCACCATCTCCCAGCCCCTAGACACGTACTACTAAACACTGGTTTGTATTCATTCATTTTTTTTTTTCTGACATGCTTATTCCAGTGTAGGGACTTGGGTGACTGGAGCCTATTTGGGTACATCAGGGAACAAGGTGGGGATTAACTATGAACAGGATAGCCTCCCACTGAAGGATACACTCACTCACTCATTCACTCACTTTGACTGGGACAGTTGAGACATCACTGGGACAGGGGAAGAAATTGAAGCTCAAGAGGAAACCCTACATAGCTATGAGGAAAACTCCTCACTGACAACAACCCAGACCCAGAATCAAGCCAGTTTTCTCATCAACCTCAAAATGAAGCCACAGTGAAGAAGGAACTTGCTGTGTGCGCCCTTGTCTGCCTGTAGACTTCTAGGGTGCTATTGAGACTGTGCAACATAAGAGTTTGATAAAAGTTGGAGTCAGGGAGTCGGGCTGTAGCGCAGCGGGTTAAGTGCAGGTGGCGCAAAGCACAAGGACCGGCATAAGGATCCCGGTTCGAACCCCGGCTCCCCACCTGCAGGGGAGTCGCTTCACAGTCGGTGAAGCAGGTCTGCAGGTGTCTTTCTCTCCTCCTCTCTGTCTTCCCCTCCTCTCTCCATTTCTCTCTGTCCTATCCAACAACGACAACAACAATAATAACTACAACAATAAAACAACAAGGGCAACAAAAGGGAATAAATAAATAAAAATAAATATTTTTTTTAAATAATAAATAAATAAATAAAAATAAAGTTGGAGTCAAAGCATTATATCAGAGTTTACTACCACTCTTCACTCCAAGAATTAAAACTGATTTTTTTCCCCCCTGAGATTTATTTATTCATTAACACATGTGAGGGGGAGCCAGAATATCACTCTGGCACATTTGACATCCAGGTTCAAACTCAGGACCACATGCCTTTAAGTCTAGTCCTCTAGCCATTAATGATTTCTTCTTTTTAATGCATAGTAATATAATGAGGCCATATCTGAGCATAAGATTAGCATTTGCTCTACTTCCAAAGCCACTAGATTTCCATGTATCTTAAATTTGCTGCTATCTACAGGAATTCTGTCCTCCCAACAGGTGATAATTCTGAATGGGGTTTCTCTTTACAGAGAATTGAAGATGTTATATCCTTTTAACCTTTGATGTACACACCTTGGAGTATCTTTCAATTGCTTTCTGTTTCACCTAGACCCAGACCATTCCTAGGATATATGATCTTGTTATGCAAATCTAGTAATTTCATTACCAGACTTAAGTCTTTTAGTGACATTCATACAGGAAGTGACACAGTGGATAAAGTGTTGAACTCTTTTTTTTCTTTGCCCCCAGGGCTATTGCCGGGGCTTGGTGCCTACACCACGAATCCACTGCTCCTGGAGACCATTTTTTCTCCTTTTGTTGCCCTTGTTGTTCTATTGTTGTTGTGGTTATTATTATTGTTGTTGTTGTTGCTGTCATTGGATAGGACAAAGAGAAATTGAGAGAGGAGGGGAAGACAGGGGGAGAGAAAGATAGACACCTGCAGACCTGCTTCACCGCCTGTGAAGCGACTCCCCTGCAGGTGGGGAGCCAGGGGCTCAAACCCGGTTCCTTAAGCCAGCCCTTGCGCTTTGCGCCACTTGTACTTAACCCGCTGCACTACCGACCTACTCCCAAAGTGTTGAACTCTTAAGCTCAAGGTCCCCAAGTTTGATCCTGTTATTGTGTATGCCAGAGTGATACTTTGATTCTCTCTGCGGTCTTTCTTTCTCTCTATTTAATAAAGTAAATCCTTACCAAAAAATGTAAAGAGGGACCGGGTGGTAACACAGTGGGTTAGGCACACATTGCGCAAAGCGCAAGGACCGGGGTAAGGATCTCGGTTCAAGCCCCCGACTCCCCACCTGCAGGGGGTCATCTCACAAGTGGTGAATCAGGTCTGCAGGTGTCTATCTTTATTTACCCCTCTCTGTCTTCCCCTCCTCTCTCCATTTCTCTGTGTCCTATCTAACAACAATTACATCAATAACAATAATAATAATGATAAAACAAGGGCAACAAAAGGGAAAAAATAGCCTCTGGGAGCAGTGGGTTCGCAGTGCAGGTGCCAAGCCCCAGCGCTAATCCTGGAAAGGAAAAAAAAAAAAAGAATAAATAAAAGATTTAAAAAATGTAAAGAACAGCAAATGAAATAAACTTTAATAGTGTATAAGTACATTACATGACATAATACATTGTATGTAATCAATATAAAATTATACATTATGAGGGAGTCTGGTGGTAGCGCAGCGGGGTTAAGCTCAGGTGGCGCCAAGCGCAAGGACCGAGTAAGGATCCCAGTTCAAGCCCCTGGCTCCCCACCTGCAGGGGAGTCACTTCCCAGGCGATGAAGCAGGTCTGCAGGTGTCTCTTTCCTTCCCCCTTTCTGTCTTCCCCTCCTCTCTCCTTTTCTCTCTGTCCTATCTAACAACGACATCAATAACAACAATAATAATAACTACAACAATAAAACAAGGGCGACAAAAGGGAAAATAAATATTTTTTAAAAAGAATTATACATAATGAGTGCAAAATTGACTTTTTTATGAGAGAATGCAAAAAGCATACTGTTAAGCAGTCCATTGAGTTCCATCCTGTCTTTGTTACACTCATCTATTTGACAAATTTATATCTCCATGTCACCAGCAACCAGACCAAGATCTGAGACATTTGTAATATGCCAGCAGAATGCCTCATGTTCCTTCTCATAATACACCCCTTCCAGAAATAAAGCAATATTTTTCCTTCTGTTACCAGAAATCATGTTTGCCCGATTTAAACTTCATATAAATGAATAGTTGTAGTATACACTGTTGTATGTAGCTCTTTGTCTCAAAATATCTGTAAGAATATTTCATGCTGGGAGTTGGGCGGTAGCGCGGTGGGTTAAGCGCACGTGGTGCAAAGCGCAAGGACTGGCCTAAGGATCCCGGTTCCAGCCCTGGCTCCCCACCTGCAGGGGAGTCGCTTCACAGGCGGTGAAGCAGGTCTGCAGGTGTCTGTCTTTCTCTCCCCCTTTCTGTCTTCTCCTCTCTCCATTTCTCTCTGTCCTATCTAACAATGACATTAACAACAACAACAATTAAAAGACAAGGGCAACAAAAGGGAAAATAAATTAATTAATTAAAAATTTTTAAAAAAGAATATTTCATGCTGTGGTCTGGGAGGTGGCGCAGTAGATAAAGCATTGGATTCTCAAGCACAAGGTCCCGAGTTTGATCCCCGGCAGCACATGTACCAGAGTGGTGTCTGGTTCTTTCTTTCCTGTACTCATGAGTAAATAAATACTTAAAAAAATATTTTCATGTTGGGCTAGGGTTATGCAAAAGGCTTTTATGCCAAGGCTCCAATGTCCCAAGTTCAATTCTGAGCATCACTATAAGCCATAGTTGAGCAGTGCTCTGGTAAAAATAAAATAGGAGGTGGGGCGATAGCGAGCACCTTAAGCGCACATGGCGCGAAGTGCAAGGACGGGAGCAAGGATCCGGTTCAAGTCTCCGGCTCCCCACCTGCAGGGGAGTCACTTAACAGGCGGTGAAGCAGGTCTGCAGCTGTCTTTCTTTCCTCCTTGCTTTCTTCCCCTTCTCTCTCCATTTCTCTCTGTCCTGTTAACAATGACGACATCAGTAAACAACAATAATAACTATAACAACAATAATGGCAACAAAAGGAAAAATAAATAAATATTAAAACAAGTTATAAAAATATAAATAAGTAATTGCATATTGCTGTATATAGCAACGATTGGTTCTTTTTCACTGCTGAACAGTAATATAAGTAATACCAGTTGATTTTCTTGATGGACATTGCATTATTACCATTTTGAGGCTAATATGAATATGGTGTGATGAATGTTGTTATCTTTCAGTCCACATAAACTAATTTCTTTTTTAAAAATTTTTTATATGTATTTTCCCTTTTGTTTCCCTTGTTTTTTATTGTTGTAGTTATTGTTGTTGTTATTGATGTTGTCATTGTTAGATAGGAAAGAGAGAAATGGAGAGAGAAGGGGAAGACGGGGGAGAGAAGGATAGACACATGCAGACCTGCTTCATTTCCTGTGAAGTAACTCCCTTGCAGGTGGGGAGCCCAGGGTTCGAACTGGGATCTTTATGCCAGTCCTTGAGCTTCGTGCCACGTGCACTTAACCCTCTGCACTACCACCAGACTCCCAAACACTAATTTCTTTTGGATATGATCCCAGGATTAGAATTGTTAGGTCATATGGTAGGTGTGAGTTTATATTACCAGATAGATTTCCAAAGTGGTTGTAGTGATTGATGTGTTCCTACCAGCAGTATTTTAAGTATTCCAGTTTTTCTACATCCTTTGCCCTTAATACTCAGTTCTTTTAATTTTGAGTCTTTGTGGCGGATATCAAATGGTACCTTGTGGATTTTTAATTTGCATTTTCGTTGATGACTAGAAATATTAACTTTTTCATCTCCTTGTTAGTATTCGAACAGCTTATTGTAGAATAATGTCTATTCAGATCTGTTGGCCTATTTTATTTGATTGTCTTTGTTGCTCTCAAGTACTGGAGATCAAATCCAGAGCGTTTGTTTGTTCGTTCTACAGCTGAGCCAGCTCCCCAGCTCATTTTTGCTATTTTTATATGTAAACGTTTTTAGGTTTCTTTTTCTTTCTGTTTTTATTTCATAGGACAGAGAAATTGAGAGGAAGGAAAGATAGGGAGAGAGACAGAGACACCTGCAGCCTCTTGTGAGACATCCCCCCTGCAGGTGGGCAGCAGGGGCTCAAACCCAGGTCCTTGTGCACAGTAATGTGTGCACTTAACCAGGTGCGCCACTGCCTTTTGTAGATATGTAAACTTTTAAAACTTAAAAGGAGACGAAGTTTCCTTAGTAAAGTCTTACAGATTTTAGTGTTCGGCCTGTTGAGTTTTACAAATCAGTATTCCTCATCCAGATGACTGCATTTTGGCCTTGAGCTAAGATCAGTCCTAAGGAGCCATCTTCTTACTTATTTTTATTTTTTGGTGTGGCAGGTTTTGCCTTCAGCAAATTTTTTGTGTACATGTTTGTCTGTTGGTTTTAAAATGGAGTTAGAGGGGAAGAAAGCAAGTTACCACAATACCTGCTGTGCATAGTACTCCCATGTGGTCTTGGGGGCTCTAATCCTGGCTCTGTGCATGGGAAAGTGTATGCTATCTTCTTGTCCCAAGATGGAGATACCTTCGTATGTGCATATCTTTGATGTATTCTTTGGTTCTTTATTCTTCAGGCAGATTTCGAGCAGACAACTTGAACAAGCTGAAGAACTTATGTAGCAAGACAATCGGAGAGAAAATGAAGGTAGGAGAACTGAGTGATAATCTTGAGAGTTAAGTAGAGGGATATCCTCTTGGTCTTAATATGTAATTCTTAGTTTAATACCTAATTCTAGGAGGTACTGGATTTCTTTTTTTTTTTTTTTTTTTATTGTTGTTGTATTTATTGTTATTGATGTTGTCATTGTTGGATAGGACAGAGAGAAATGGAGAAAGGAGGGGAAGTCAGAGGGGGGGAGAGAAAGATAGACACTTGCAGACCTGCTTTGCCTGTGAAGCGACTCCTCTGCAGGTGGGGAGCCCAGGGCTCAAACTGGGATCCTTAGGCTGGTCCTTGTGCTTCGCTCCACGTGCGCTTAACTTGCTGCACTACCGCCCAACCCCCAGTACTGAATTTCTTAGCAGAGGGAGAAATTTTGTTTGTACTTTTTAAGCAAGGAAGAGGATAGGAAACAGACATCTCAGAAGTTGGACTGGAGAATTCATCTTCTGTCTTTAGCTTTAGTGTCTTGGGTCTTTCAGACTGCTTTGTCTCCCAGAATAACATTAGTAGTATTTTGTAGACAAGAGGAATTTATTTCTCACAGTTTTGGCATCTGGAAAGTCCAAGATCAAGGCACCAGCACTTCTTGGCAAAGGCCCACTTCCTGGCTCATTGACAGTCTCCTCACTGTGCTCACATGGGAGGAGGAGGGGAACTCTCTCTAGGATGTTGGTTTTTTTTTTTTTTTTCAAATAAGGTCACCACTCCCATTTGTCAAAGTTCTGTCCTCATGACCCCCACCTCCAGTACAACTTTGGGGATCACATTTTTTAATTAGCATAATTTGTGGGGACACAAACATTCATCTATAGCAAAATAAGACTCTTGCCTCATTCATGGTTTCTTCTATTATAATAATAAGAATTTAAATTCCACCACTAACAGTTTTCATTTACTTGGGATCAACCTACAGTGCCAGAAAAAAGTGTGTTTGTTTGTGTGTATGTGTGTGTGTGTGTGTGTCCATCCGTCCAGGGATATCACTGGGTCTCTGTGCCAGCACTACAAATCAACTGCTCCCGGCAGACATTTTTTTCCATTATTATTGAATAGGATAGGATAGAGAGAAATTGAGAGAGGAGGAGGAGGTAGAGGGAGAAAGACACTTGCAGACCTGCTTCACCACTTGTAAAGCGACCCCCCCCCTTGTAAGTGGGGAACTGGGATCTTCGTGTGGGTCTTTGCACTCTACTGTGTGTGTTTAACGAGGTGCGCCATCACCCAGCTTTCCAGAAAAGTTTCTTAATGGCAGATTCAGATTCTTTGTCCCCATGTAGTAAGGCATTTATTTTATTTTATATTTATTTATTTTCCCTTGTTTAACATTGTTGTCATTTTTGATGTCGTCGTTGTTGTTGGATAGGACAGAGAGAAATGGAGAGAGGAGGGGAAGACAGAGAAGGGTAGAGAAATACACCTGCAGACTTGCTTCACCACTTGTGAAGCGACTCCCCTTCAGGTGGGGAGCCAGGGGCTCGAACTGGGATCCTTAAGCTGGCCCTTGTGCTTAGCTCCATGTGCGCTTAACCCGCTGTGCTACTGCTCGACTTCTGTAGTAAGGCTTTTATGAAAGAGCACAGATAGGATAGAGTCTAAATCGTGGGCTATTGGCTCTGTGACTTTAGGGAAATGGATGTTCAAGCTTCAACTTGAAAGTCATTGCACAGTTGCTCTGTGAAATAACAATACACTTCACCTGCAAAACATAATTGTGAGAACTGATGTTTTCAAAAGATGTATTTATTTTCCCTTTTGTTGCCCTTTTTTATTGTTGTCGTAGTTATTGTTATTGATGTCGTCGTTAGATGGGACAGAGAGAAATGGAGAGAGGAGGGGAAGACAAAGGGGGAGAGAAAGGTAGACACCTGCAGACCTGCTTCACCGCTTGTGACTGACTCCCCTGCAGGTGGGGAGCTGGGGACTCAAACTGAGATCGTCACGCTGGTCCTTGCACTTTGCATCATGTGTGCTTAACCCGATGCACTACCACCCAACTCCCCAATTTATTTTATGTTTTCACTTTTACTTTTTTTTTTTTGGCCTCCAGGGTTATTGCTGGGTCTTGGTGCCTGCACTATAAGTCCACTGCTCGTGAAGGCCATTTTTTTCCTATTTTTTATTCGATAGGACAGAGAGAGATTGAGAGAGGAGGGGAAGATAGAAAAGAGGAAAGAAAGATAGACACCTGCAGACTTGCTTCACCGCTTGTGAAGCGACTCCCCTGCAGATGGGGAGCTGGGGTCTTGAACCAGCATCCTTGCCCTGGTCCTTGCGCTTTACTCTACATGCACTTAACCCAGTGTGCTACCACTTGCCCCCCCAAAAAAAAGATTTATTTTATTTATTACATATGAGAGAGTTCCATTTGAAATGGGGGTGGCATGTCGCAGAGATCACTATGATACATTTGTCAATAGAGATAGAACTAAGGTGTCTAACACCAGTGCCCTACCAATTGAGCTATTTCCCACAGTGACTAATTTTCCAGCATAATGCCTGGAGCATTGTAGTTATTCAGCAATTGGGGATAATGATAATAATGACTAGTTACTGGCCTTCATCCAGTCAATCCTTCCTTAGGCTTGAAGAATGTTATGTTTCAGCACAATCCTGCTTTGGTATATAGCATAGCTTTTATTTTGAAATTTTCTTAAATAATATACTTGAATGGCATAAAAAATAAACTAAAATGTAAAAATCTCTCATGTTTAAATTATAAACTAAACCAAAAAAATTCTAAAATTTTGGAGTCTGAATCAAATAAAGAGATTTCCTTGTTCGGATTCAAGTGCCTTATGCTTCATGATAGTATGTGTCCTCTTTGATAGTATTTTGTTACAGTCTCAACTTGAGAATGAAACACTTTTCTTGTGGGACTCATGATGTTAGGTCACTTGCATGTCAGTAGTCCTACAGATATATGCTAATTCAACCATGTACCTGCCCATGTATTGAAGTGACTCACCCAAACCACTCTCATCCCATTGGCACATACCCTTGCTTCCCTGGGGATGGTAGGTTTTATATATAATGCTTACAGTGCTATTAATATTTTTCCTAACTAGTCACTTATCTTTCTATGTATTGTAGCAAATAGAACTCAGAACCTCATGCATAGGAGTGAAGTCCTCTTTGCTAAACTTTTTCCCTGGATCTGTAAAGAAAACATCAAGGAGATGACAAATATCAAGATTTAATATACTGACTTAAAGAATAAATGAAGAAAATATCATTTCCTAATATGTTAGTTGTCTTCAGGGTCTGTAGCATGGTTAGTTTGGTATGTGCTATATAACGAATAGACACTAGTGGAAAAGAGAGAGAGAGAAGAGAGAGAAAAGCAAAAAAAGAGAAGAATTAAGCTGGACGGGGGGGAGGGACTGGAATACTGGTCCAAAATTTAATCACTTGAAAATTCTTGACTCCTTTGAGGCCTCAGGTTCAAACCCCAGCACCACTATAAACCAAAGCTTGTCAGTGCAGGTCTCTTTCATATAAATAGATTAATTAAAATTTTTTTCAAATATATTAAATGAATTGATGCCAAGGCAGATAAATGAATACTTAACCATATATATATATATATATTAATTCAATAATCTAGATGAGGTTGTAATTTCAGAATTTGCTGAAATGAACCTTTTATAATCCTCATGTATTAAAGAATAGGGAAGCTTCCAGTGGGACACAGAACTCTGGTGGTGGAAACTGTATGGAATTGTACCCCTGTTATCTTACAATCTTGTTAGTCACTATTAAATAACTAATTAAAAAAAAAAAGTGAAGGGAGGCCAGGTGGTGGTGCATCTGGTTAAGCACACACATTACAGTGCACAAGGTCCCAGGTTCAAGCCCCTGGCCCCTGCCTGTAGGGGGAAAGCTTCACAAGTGGTGAAGTAGGGCTGCAGGGTGTCTCTCTGTCTTCCTCTCCCCCTCTATCTCCCCACCTCCTCTCAGTTTCTCTCTATCCAATAATAAATAAATAAAAATATTTGAATAAAGGGAAGGAAGAAAGAGAAAGAAGAAGGAAGACAAAAGACAAGAGAAAGAAAACATGGTGCTAGAACCAGTGATGGAATCCTACGGGCATAAAAACAGTCTCCTTTGCTTCTAAATTCTGAGTGAATGTCAGAGAAAGAATCACTGACCCCTGCCCATGTATTCTTGGGGGCATATATACAGATAGTATTTCATAGCAAGAAGACAGAAGTGAGTTTTTTCCTATATAATAACATTCTTTTTTTAAAAACAATAACTTTTGTTGCCCTTGTTTTATTGTTGTTGTTATTGATGTTATTGTTGTAGGATAGGACAGAGAGAAATGGAGAGAGGAGGGGAAGACAGAGAGAGGGAGAGAAAGACACCTGCAGACCTGCTTCACCGCCTGTGAAGCGACTCCCCTGTAGGTGCAGAGCCGGGGGTTCAAACTGGGATCCTTACACCAGTCCTTGCGCTTTGCGCCACCTGCGCTTAACCCGCTGAGCTACCGCCCGACTCCCACAATAACATTTTTTTCAATATTTATTTATTCATTTTCCTTTTTTTTTTTTTTTGCCCTTGTTTTATTGTTGTAGTTATTGTTGTTATTGGTGTCTTCGTTGTTGGATAGGACAGAGAGAAATGGAGAGGAGGGGGAGACAGAGAGTGGGAGAGAAAGACACCTGCAGACCTGCTTCACCACCCATGAAGCGACTCCCAATAACATTTTTATATTCCTTTTCTACTAGCTGCAAGTAATGGTCTCACTTGTTGTCCAGCAGAATAGTTCTTTTTTTTTTTTTTTTTTTGCCTTTTGCACTGGGGATCGGTGCCTGCACCACGAATCCACTGCTCTTGGAGACCATTTTTTCCCCTTTTGTTGGCCTTGTTGTTCTATTATTGTTGTTGTTGGATAGGACAGAGAGAAATGGAGAGAGGAGGAGAGACAGAAAGG
This sequence comes from Erinaceus europaeus, assembly GCF_950295315.1. Lineage (NCBI taxonomy): Eukaryota > Metazoa > Chordata > Mammalia > Eulipotyphla > Erinaceidae > Erinaceus > Erinaceus europaeus. Next base: position 68,244,544 of record NC_080172.1, on the reverse strand, counting down.
CGGAGAGAAAGACACCTGCAGACCTGCTTCACCGCCTGTGAAGCAACTCCCCTGCAGGTAGGGAGCCTGGGGCTTAAACCAGGATCCTTACACTGGTCCTTGCTCTTTGTGCCACATGCGTTTAACCTGCTATGCTACTGCCCGACTCCCAAGAATTTGACTCTTAAAATGATCTTCTTCAGGCCAGCAAGTTAGCTTATCTGGAAGCATGCCTGCTTTACATTACCTGTAACCCAGGTTCAACTGGCCTTACTATATCTGGGGAAGCCTCAATTCTGTGGTTTCCCTCCCTTTGTCTCCCTGTTTCTGTCTCTACCTGATAAGGTTGGCTAGGAACCATGAAACCTTGAAGGTGGGAGAAGACAACTTTCTCCATAACTTTGGGCAAGGATTAGAACCAGTGATTGGGGGAGTTGGGCGGTAGTGCAGTGGGTTAAGCACATGTGGCGTAAAGCACAAGGACCGGCATAAGGATCCTGGTTCGAGCCCCGGCTCCCCACCTGCAGGGGAGCCGCTTCACAAGCGGTGAAGCAGGTCTGCAGGTGTCTTATCTTTCTCTCCCTTTCTCTGTCTTCCCCTCCTCTCTCCATTTCTCTCTGCCCTATTCAACAATGACAACATCAATAAGAACAACAATAATAACTATAATAATATAAAACCAAGGGCAACAAAAGGGAATAAATAAAGATATTTTAAAAAATTTTTTTAATTAAAAAAAAAGGGTAATTTGGCAGAAAAGGCATGGGAAGAAACCAAAAGGGGATAAAGAAAAATCTAACCACAGATACACTCTGGCTATTTATGTTACGCTGCATATGTTGCTTCAAACTTAGTCCCAGGTTTTATGACTTTTTCACTAAGTTTTTGTTATCTGTAGACCAAGATATGGCACAATGGCTCTGATTCTCTCTACATATGTATCAAGTAAATAAAAAAAATGAAGGGGTGGTCCAGGAGGTGGCGCTATGATGAAGCTTTGGACTCTCAAGCACGAGGTCCCAAGATCGATCCCCGGCAGCACATGTGCCAGAGTGATGTGTGGTTCTTTCTCTCTCCTCCTGTCTTTCTCATAAATAAATAAATAAATAAATAATAAAATCTAAAAAAAGATAACCTTAAAAAATTAAGGGGTTAGGTGGTAGCGCAGCAGGTTAAGTGCACATGGTGTAAAGCGCAAGGACCAGCTCAAGGATCCCTGTTTGAGCCCCTTGCTCCCCACCTGCAGGGGGTTTACTTCATAAGTGGTGAATCAGGTCTGCAGCTGTCTATCTTTATTTCCCCCTCACTCTCCCCCTCCTCTCTCCATTTCTATCTGTCCTATCCAACAACAATGACATCAATAACAACAACAATAAACACAACAATGATAAAACAAGGGCAACAAAAGGGGGAAAATAGCCTTCAGGAGTAGTGGATTCATCACTGAACCCCAGCAATAACCCTAAGGCAAAAAAAAATTAGTTGTTTTTCTTGACTTCTTAATCTTCTGTCTGTCATGTCATCCATTTTTCCCATAAATGCTGGAGTTGTGATAAGTGCCCTGCACTAATTCCTGAGCTCCACATAGCTTCTTGTGGGCATCCCACACATTCTAGAGCTAGAGCCCATGACCTTGATAGTTTAATCCATCTGTCCAAGAGCATAAATTAGTTGTCAGAACAAGGCCTCAAAACTTTGACTTCTTACTTCCCACTCTCTTTGGTGTTTTATCTTTTACAGAAAATTGTGCAGAAAGTCCTGGGATTAGTAAATATGCATTAATTCGGTGTGCACATACAAAAACTATATCAGAAAAGAAGAAAAAACTATATCAGGGCTCATAAAATAGCTCACCTGGATAATATACCTACTTTGCCATGCATGAAACCCAGGTTCAAACCTAACCCCCATAGCCCTGGGGGAAACCTCTGTACTGTGATGTGTGTGTGTGTGTGTGTGTAAGTTGGCCTGAAGCAGTAAATCCCTGATGATGATAAAAAACAAAAGAAAATAAAAATAATCCTAAGTCAGACATTTTCTTTATCTAACATGAGTTTTCTTTTTCTTTTTTTTTTTTCCCCCTGCAGAGAAAAGAGCCAGTTGGAGATGATGAGTCCATTCCAGAGAATGCCTTAAATCTCGATGACCTCGCTGCAGACACATTAGCTGTAAGTTTCTGTCCTTCTCTAGGTGGGTTTCCGCTCTGTTAATTCTGTTCTTGGGCAGAAAGTGTCTCTGTGCCAAATAGCAATCTAGCCTCCTTGAACTTCTGCAACTGGGAAATTTCCCCTTCTGTTCTTGGTGTACTCTAGCCTTGAGTATTAGATAGTAGAGATTGATATTGATGGACTGGCAATGTCAAATGTAGGAAAAAGAAGAAGGGGCCAGACAGTGGAATACTCAGTAGAACCCACATGTTACCATACATAAGGACCTGGGTTCAAGCTCCCCATCCCTGCCCTTAAGGGGAAAGCTTCACAAGTAGTAGAACAGCGCTGAAGATATCTGTCTCTCCCTCTCTTTTACTCTCTTTCTTAAATATATGTATTTATTTATTAGGTAGAAACAGACACTGAGAGGGAAGGGGCAGATAGAGACACTTGTAGCCCTGCTTCATAGCTCTTGAAGCTTCCCCCCCCTGCAGGTGGAGAACAGGGGCTTCCACATTGTAACTTGTGCACTCTATTAGGTGCCCCACTATTTGTCCCCCCATTTCTATCCCTTTTTTTTTTCTTTCTTTTCTTTTTCTTTTTTTTTTTTTACTGCTCAGCTCTGGCTTATGATGGTGCAGGGGGTTGAACCTGGGATTTTGGAGCCTCAGGCATGACAATCTCTTTGCATAGTTATTATGCTGTCTACCCCCACTCCATTTCTCTCTTTCTCTATCAGAAAAAGAAGGGGTTGGGCTGGGTGGTGGCACACCTGATTGAGTGCACGTTACAGTGCACAAGGACCTGGGTTCGAGCCCCTGGTTCCCACCTGCAGGGGCAATGCTTCACAAGTGGTGAAGTAGTGCTGCAGGTGTCTCTCTGTCTCCCCCTTCCTCTCAATTTCTGCCTGTCTCTATCAAATAAATAGATTTCTTAAAAAAAGAAAGAAAAGGGGGGAAAAGGTAAAACAGGTGAACAACAACAACAAAAGGAGCTCAACTGTGTTTGGTACGTATGGCTCCATAAAGTCAAAAAATTTTTCAGTATGTTGAGAGAAGACCAGAGCACTGCTCAACTCTGGCCAGAGGTGGTACCAGGGATTGAACCTGCGGCCTCTAGGCCTCTGACATGCAAGTTGTTGTCCTAACAGTCTAAACTGTCTCCTAGACCTCAATTTTGAAGATTCTTTTATTTATTATTTATTTTTTGCCTCCAGGGTTATTGCTGGGATTCAGTGCCTCACTATGAACCCACTGCTCCTGGAGGCCATTTTTCCCATTTTTTGTTATTATTGTTATTGCTGTCATTGTTGTTGGATAGACACCTGCAGACCTGTTTCACAGGTAGTGAGTGAAGCAGGTCTGCAGGTGTCTTGTCTTTCTCTCTCCCTCTCTGTCTTCCCCTTCTTTCTCCATTTCTCTCTGTCCTATCCAACAACAATGACATCAATAGCCACAGCAATGTTGGGCAACAAAAGGGAAAATAAATATGAAAAAAATGTAAAAAAGGAAGTTATGGGACATATATACAGTGGAGTGCTAGTCTGTGTTTTCAAAAGATACTGTTATCATTCGGGACAAAATGAAAGGTGATTTTGTTAAATGAAATAAGTGGTGAAAGACAACTTCTGAATAATTTCACTCATATGTGGAATATTAATAACTAAAGCAAACAAACTTAAAAAAAATGTAGCCAAGCTGGCTTTTGACTTTGTGAGAACTGTGATGATTTGGTGGTGGGGGCTGGAGATAGAACTTTGGTGATGGTGCAGTGACTTACACACACATACAAATGTGAAACTGTACCCTTGAAGTCTTAAAGTTTTTCATACTACTGTTAAATTGCTAATAATGAAAATTACAAAAAGAAATCAGTACAGTTTGAAACATTTGTAATAAGGAGTACAAAATAAACTTGAGACAAGGTCTCTTGCTCCTAGTAAATGTATAGTCTTAGAGAGAACAGTCAAGTACTAAATTGGTTTAGTCAGGAAAGTGGGAAAGCACAAAGTAAGGGAAAGACTCTTAAAAAGAGCAGTAGATTGAAACTCCTGAGACAGATGGGAACTTAAGAGCAGCCAATAGCCCAGGAGGTGGCGCAACGGGTAAAGCATTGGGGTTCACAGGCACTCAGTCCTGGGTTCCCATATGCCATATCTGGCATCCCATATGCTAGAGTGGTCCTCTGGATCTTTTACCCTCTTTCTGTCATTAATAAATAAATCTAGAAATAAAGAAAGTGGATAGAATTTATCCAATTATCTGAGGCACCACAAATGAAAATACCAGTAGGTTTGTAGATTAAGAGTAATTCTCTCCCTGTATGAGACCTTCTTTTTAAGAAGCTTTTGTTTTCAATTTTAATAAGGATTATTTGTTTTCTTTCTCTCTTCTTTAAACCAGAGCACTGCTCAACTCTGGCTTATGGTGGTACTGGCATGAAAGCACAACCACTGTGTTATCTACCTGGTCCCATTCTCAGCATTTAAAATGCATTTAAAATGTTGTACATAGTCAAGTCACAAGGCGGTCGGTCATTAGAGCACAGCAGGGTTAGGGCAGCAGACTCTTACTTCTGTTTTGTCCTTTCCTTACTTTTCTTTTGGTTACTGGTCTGCGGAACTACAGAACTTGAAAGTCTCACAAATCAAAAAAGTCCGGCTCCTCATCGATGAAGCCATCCTGAAATGCGATGCCGAGCGGATACAGCTGGAAGCTGAGCGGTTTGAGAACCTCCGGGAGATTGGGAACCTCCTGCACCCCTCAGTGCCCATCAGCAATGATGAGGTAGGCGTCTGCGCCCCAGCAGGCAGCTGCCTCCCCTCCCTGGCTCTGTTAGGAAGGGGGCGGGGTAGCTGGAGGAGAGTTGAACACTGGTGCTCTCAGTACAACAGGCCTGTGTCAGAAGCAGACTCTTTGTATATTCTCTCAGCCCACCAATTGAGAATTGAAAGAGTCAGATCCTTGCCTGATTGGGAACTAGCAGAGACGACAGGTAGGAAAGAGCAGGCTGCCGGCATAGAAATCTCTTCTAAATCAGGCTGCTGTCCTCCATAGTGTGTTGCCCCGGGTAGCAGTGAGTCTTGTGGGAGGGATCTGCTAAATCAACCTCACCCCTCACCCACACCCTGCTGAGAAGCTGCAGGTTGAAGGGAAATCTGCATGATAAAAGTTTCCTGCTGAGTGGGAGCTTCCCCAGCACAAAGCTGCTCTGAGCCCAGCCTTTGTTCCCTGACACCCCAGCCATGGCAGGGCCCATCTGTGCCTCTTTCATTCATTCCCTGGTGAACATTAAACTCTGCTGGCTGGGGTGGCAGACTCAGAGGTCAGGGCCCTCAGCCCAGCTTCATGTGGCCCCCTGGGACCAATGAGAGCCTGGGGGGGGGGGGGGAATCTACATTCTCTTCTGTACCCGAGGCAATGTGGATTGTCTGAAGTTGTCTTTGTGCAGGATCTTCAAGAAGTCATTTAAAAGGATAAAACGGAAAGGGGGGAAAAGTAATAGAACTATGTCAAGTTTTGAGAGTACAGTCACTTCTAGGAATTCGTAAATTATTATTTCTCTGCTGAGCACAAATTCTCTAGCAAATTCCCTCCTAGTCTCTGTACACAGTGACAGAGTACACAAAGAATTAAGAGTTTGAGATTAAGTTAATCCATGGCTTCACAAAACTCTCTCGGTCATTCTAGGAATGGGGCTTGGAAAGGTGGGCATTGTGGAATGCAGAGACTGTATCTTCCTCTCTGGGTCTTCTTTCCTTAGGATGCAGACAACAAAGTAGAGAGGATTTGGGGCGATTGTACAGTCAGAAAGAAGTATTCTCATGTGGACCTGGTGGTGATGGTAGATGGCTTTGAAGGTGAAAAGGGGGCCGTGGTAGCTGGGAGTCGAGGATACTTTCTGAAGGTAAGACTTGGGAACCAGTGAAGATGGTGTTATAAGCAGGAACTTTGTGGCGGGGTGTGTGTGTGTGTGTGTGTGTGTGTGTGTGTGTGTGTGTGTGTGTGTGTGTGTGTGTGTGTGTGTGTGTAGAAAACATAACCTGCTTAAAGAGACCCACAACTCCACCACTTACACTCCTACTTTTGCTGCACACATACTGGCAATTAGATGTAGTTCCCTTTCTGAGATAGGAGAGTACTTATCAGCATCCCCTAGAACAAAAGCCTCTAAGTGATCCTCTATAGTGAGGGTGTTTTGCATTGAATCAGAACAGTCCTGATTTAAGGAGATCGGTGTAATTGAACAGTCAGACAAGTAACAAAGAGTCACAGTTCACTCTGATGGGTTTTTGTGGGCAGAGGAAAGTGACCCAGGCAGGCTGAGACAGAGGATAGATGAATGCAGGGAGAAAACAGGAAAAATAATCTTGGAAATTATTGTACATAATACACACACGTAGGTATGTTCCACATACAAAGATGAGTTCGTTTTTTTACAATTAGCACAAGGAGACTTTCCCATGCACCCTGGATGAGTAATTCGTTTTCCTAGTTTTGTTATTTTAAAGAAAATTATTTTAGGGGTGGGGGTGACAGCATAATGGTTATGCAGACAGACTCTCATGCCTGAGGCTCCTAAGTCCCAGGTTCAGTCCCCCACACCACCATAAGCCAGAGCTGAGCAGTGCTCTGGTGTTTGTTTCTCTGTGTGTCTCTCTCTCTGCATCTCTCTCAAAAATAAAAAAATTAATAAAAAAATTTTAAAAAGAAAATTATTTTAGCTGTGAATCTGATTCTTAGGTTGGGCATTAAGAAAGAGTCCCACGGGGCCAGGTGGTGACGCACCTAGTTGAGTGCATATGTTACAGTGCGCAAGGACCCAGGTTCAAGCCTCTATCTCCTCTCTCCCTTGTTAATAAATAAATCATATGGGGCGCCAGGCAGTGGTATACTTGGTTAAGCGCACATGTTACCATGAGCCATGAGCCAGGACCTGGGTTCAAGTCCCCATTCTTATCTCCCCTCCCCTTTTAGTTTCTTTATGTCCTCTTACTAAAGAAAAAAGAAAAAAATGGCCGTCAGGAGCAGTGGGTACACTATGCAGGCACCAAGCCCCAGTAATAACTGTGGTGGCAATAATAATAATAGGAATAAATAAGTCACTTGGGCTGATAAAATAACTCACTTGGATAGTTGGTTGCTTTGCCATGTGCACAGCCCAAGTTTGAGCCCAGCCCTACCACACTGAAGGAAGTTTTGGTGCTGTGGTCTCTTTCATTCTGCCTACCTCTCTGTCTCTGTCCAAAAATGATAACAATAAATTAAGAAACTGAAAGATAAATCAACCATGAAAAATAAAAGTCAACCGAGAGTAGTGAAGTCCCAGTGACAACAAAAGCAAAAAAAGAAGCAATCTGCTGAGAGAGTTGTGGGGGTCGAAGGTCTTTGCCAACCTCCTGTGTGCCCCTGGGTGGTCATATTCTCTTACCCCCACTGCCTCTCAGTATAAACTCCAGCAGGGGGAGCACCATGGTGAGAGGCCAGTCACATAGCTCTTTCTCTGCTCCTTTAGGGGGTTCTGGTATTCCTGGAACAGGCACTCATCCAGTATGCCCTTCGAACCTTGGGAAGTCGGGGCTATACTCCCATTTACACCCCGTTTTTCATGAGGAAGGAGGTCATGCAGGAGGTTGCACAGCTCAGCCAGTTTGATGAAGAGCTTTATAAGGTGAGTAACCAGCCATGACAGCGTGGCTGAACCGACTTCTTATATTATGGAGGTTAACACTGATGATAACAAGCAGTGCTGTCCAGCAGAACTTCCTGTATCTGTGGCTATTGAATGTTCATTATACCTAAGATGTCACATTTTAATAGACTATTGGCCACCATATGGAACTGCAGAGACATAGAGATTGTTTTGTCCTGTTACTCCCCACTCTCTCACATGACCTCCAGAATCTGTGTTTGTCTAAACAGGCACTGTGAGCTTAACTCACATGGACTTTTGTCTGTGCTATCTCTGAAATAGTTTCCTTTCTATCCCATCCCTATTACTGATTCCCCCCAGTTTCTGCTACCCAGAACTTTGGTTTGCTGGTGACTTCCTCTTGCATGGTATTGGCTCCAACTAAGACCTTTCAGCATAAACTCCCAGCACAGGCTGCGGATTTATACCAAGAAATCTCTACACCTTTTATAAAGTGAAAGAGGCACGCAGGGAAAGGGAGAGAAAAGGGGGAGGGAGAGTAACCAGTTGTTGCATAGAATGAATGAGCCAGGAGTCCACCTCAGCTTTAATAAGCAGTGACTTGGGGCAGGTTCTTTACTGCTGTGCTGCTCAGAATACCAGGCCATAGTGAGGAAAGGAGCCCACACCAGAATGTAAATCAGTGCACCACTTCTTTCATCAGTAAAGCCTCACTGTCAAAAACAAGCGCAGCTCTGAAAGCTTAGAAAAGAAACACTTGGGAGTCGGGCGGTAGTGCAGCAGGTTAAGCGCACATGGCGTGAAGCGCAAAGACCAGTATAAGGATCCGGGTTTGAGCCCCTGGCTCCCCACCTGCAGGGGAGTCACTTCACAGGCGGTGAAGCAGGTCTGTAGGTATCTTGTCTTTCTCTCTCTGTCTTCCCCTCCTCTCTCCATTTCTCTCTGTCCTATCCAACAATGACATCAATAACTACAACAATAAGACAACAAGGGCAACAAAAGGGAATATATATATATATATATATATATATATATATATATATATATATATAACTTGTATTGAGTGCTTGCACAAAAGGAAATTACAGAAGAGACTAGGCTTCCTCTGTCCTCCAGCTCCTAACCCTCGACTAGAGGCTTCCACAAGGCAGGAGGTGTTAACTTGGGATGATTGTGACTTCCTCTTGGGCCCTTCCTCAGACACAGAACATCTCCAGGAGAGCTGGAGGATTTAAGTTGAAGTCCAGAAGACCATTCTTACAGGTGTAGCACCCCTAGCGTGTGCCCCATACTTGGAATTTCTGATGTCTCCACATCAGAGTTCAAGTTGCACTTTGTCGCTCTCCTTCAAGACTGTCTGGTTCAAAGAGGACGACTTTGTTTTTATTATCTGTTTTCTTTATTATTATTATTAAGAAGGAGTTTATTTATTTTCCCTTTTATTGCCCTTGCTTTTTAATTGTTGTAGTTATTATTGATGTCACTGTTGTTGGATAGGACAGAGAGAAATGGAAAGAGGAGAGGAAGACAGGGAGAGAAAGAGAGACACCTGCAGACCTGCTTCACTACTTGTGAAGCAACTTCCCTGCAGGTGGGGAGTCAGGGGCTCGAACAGGTATTCTTATGCCAGTCCTTGCGCTTTAACCTGCTGCACCACCGCCCAACTCCCTATCTGTTTTCTTCTAAGACCCATCTGGGAGTAAGACAGCTGCCTCTGGGCTCATCTGATTTAACTTATGATAGAGGAAAGTTTAATATTGAGAACTATTTCTGTCTTTTTCATCTCAACCAAGATTGAATAATCACTAATAGAGCTTATAAGGCTGTCTTGCAGGTGACACCTGGGGGAACCTTAAATAGGAGATTGTGAGAAATACTAGGTAACAGGCTGCCTGTGTTTCTAGCATCCTCTATCTTTTATCTACTTGCTTCTTGGATTCGTACAGAGGGAGAATCACTTCTCTCCATAGTGAGACATTTCAGATGCCACTTCTTGCCTATAAAAGCTTGAGCTCATCATTTTCAGGAGCAGGGCTACTCAATAGAGCTTTCTGTAGTAATGGTGTTTTGTTTTTACCAGAGCACTGCTCAGCAGTGGCTTAGGATGGTGCCTGGATTGAACCTGGAACGTCAGAGCCTTGAACATGAATGTCTTTTTGCAAAACCATTATTCTGTCTCTTCCATCCTGAAATAATGGAAATGTTCTGTCTGTGTGATTCAACATGGTAGCCACTACTCACAAGTGGCTCTTTTCTTTCTTTCCTTTTCCTTTTTTTGTGAAAGATCGAGATCATAGCACTGCTCACTCATAGGCATTGGCTAAAGAAAACTCGTGTTGTCCTATCATCCCTGGCTGGTTTCCTACTTCAAGTTGGATCCCAGCCCCATCACTCGTAACCAGTAAAGGTCCTTCACCCTGCAGGTGATTGGCAAAGGCAGTGAGAAGTCTGATGACAGCTCCTATGATGAAAAATACCTGATTGCCACGTCGGAGCAACCCATTGCTGCCCTGCACCGGGATGAGTGGCTTCGGCCAGAGGACTTGCCCATCAAGTATGCCGGCCTGTCCACCTGCTTTCGCCAGGAGGTGGGCTCTCATGGCCGTGATACCCGGGGCATCTTTCGGGTCCACCAGTTTGAGAAGGTGAGTAGGCACCTTCCCAGGGTGATCAGGAGAGGAAGGATCTGTGTTGTTCCAGCCCATTCTGGCTCCATTCTTTTCCTCTCATTGTCTCCATTGATAAGAAGCACATGATGGAGGGACCCTAAACACAGACCCCAGAACCATGCTGCCTGTGTCCCCATGTCAGCTCCACTATCACTAGCTCTGTCACCTGGACAAGCTACTTTAGTCTGTCCATACTCAAGTTTCCTCCTCTGGAGAGAAGGAAGATGATAATAGTACCTGGCTCCTTAGGCCTGTGAGAATCCAGCTACTACTTTGGAGTAGTATCTGCCATGCACGTGCTGAGCTCCCTCCCTCATAAGTATTGCTTGTGCCAGGGGCTCAGCTTGGCTTCGTTCCCAGCAGTGGAGGAATAGGCCTTCACAGCAGAGATACACACTTTGTCCCTTTAGTTTGTTCACCAGGTCCCATTGCCACCATCTGCTCCGGTCCCTCTTTGCAGATTGAACAGTTTGTGTACTCATCACCACACGACAATAAGTCATGGGAGATGTTTGAAGAGATGATTTCTACTGCCGAGGAGTTCTACCAGTCTCTGGGGATCCCTTACCACATTGTGAATATTGTCTCAGGTATGAAACCCCCTGTGGTGTCCCCCACCCCACCCCCAAACTCTCACAACATGAGCGAGCAGCCACACAAAGAAATAGCTCACAAGCCAGTTAATTGCTGATGTTAATTAAAACATCGCACACTACTCACTTGGGAGTTACTTGCTGATAAGAATATCTGGGTGTGATTTCACTTCTGAGGAGAATATGTGAATTAAAGAATTCTTTGGGCTTGCCAAGGGCTGGCCTCCTGAATTACCACCCTCCTTCATGAATTCTAGGGGGTTTTGCTTACAGGTTCTTTGAATCATGCTGCCAGTAAGAAGCTTGACCTGGAGGCCTGGTTTCCGGGCTCCGGAGCCTTCCGTGAGTTAGTCTCCTGTTCGAACTGCACAGACTACCAGGCTCGCCGCCTGCGAATCCGATATGGGCAAACCAAGAAGATGATGGACAAGGTAACCCATGGGAAGGCGGGAGGCAGGGTCTTCTGTGCAGAGTACAGGGCTTATTTCTCGGGGCGGGGTGGAGGGGGGATAGTTTTCTAGCATCCTGAGAAAATCTGAGTGTTTCAGTCTAGACCAGACAAGGAATCTGAAAATTCCCTGAATCAGGGCCAGCAACATAGCTTGCTTAGATAGTGCACTAATTTGCCGTGTGTGTGATCCAGGTTCGAGCCCAGCCCCCAACACATTGAAAGAAGCTTCAGTGTTAAACGGTCTCTCTCTTTGCCTCTGCCTCTGGAACAATGAACTTAGAAATCTGAGTCTTAACACTAGTCTGCAAAGTGACTGTACTGCTTCTCCTCAGGGCTTTGTTTTCCTTAACCCAAGATCAGAGTGCTCTCCATTTGCCCACACAGAGCAAGTCAGAGGCAATGTCTACCTTCTCATCCAAAAAGCCTCTCTCTTCAAACCCTGTCTTTAGGTTGTAATCTTTTCCAAATCTAGAATTCAGGGGAAAAAAAAAAAAACCCTGAAAGGATTTTGTTCTCCCTCAAAGGGCCTGCCTTCCCCCTCAAATACGGGTACCTCCTGCTGTTCATGGAGACAGTAGGAATCAGCTGTTGCCCAATTTAACTGGTAGTGCCCATGCATGACTTTGACTTGGCTGGCTGCAGTTAGAGGTGGGGGTCTGGCTGAATGAATGGAAGACCAGCTGACCGTGAGGTTTAACTACTCCTTCTGGGATCTTGTCTTCACAGGTAGAGTTTGTGCACATGCTCAATGCGACTATGTGTGCCACTACACGCACCATCTGTGCCATCCTGGAGAACTACCAGACAGAGAAGGGCATCATCGTGCCCGAGAAGTTGAAGGAGTTTATGCCTCCAGGTGAGACTCTGAGCCCAGCTCACGTTTTGTCCTCTTCTCTGTCTTCATGCACTGAACAGCAGACCACTTTCCGAACTGACCAGATTTCCTTTTTCTATTATTATTATTATTACTATTTTAATTTATAAGATTTTATTTATTTATGAATGAGAAAGATAGGAGGAGAAAGAGAGAAAGAACCAGGTGTCACTCTGGTACATGTGCTGCCGGGAATTGAACTCAAGACCTGCTTGAGAGTCCAAGGCTTTATCACTCACTATTCTATCTCCCAGATCACCTGATCAGATTTCCTTACTCAAACCCAGTCCCCCCACAAACTTGGCCTATTCTTAGGTGCTAACCAATGCTGGGACAAGGCTGAGAGTAGCCAGTATAGATAGATGGAATGCTCTGCTGAAATGCAGCTGAGGCAGAAATGGAAACAGTGTCCCCCCTTTGTCCAAAGGGATGTTGTCTTGGGGAACTAACTGCACAGAGGTTTTGGGGCTCTGAAGCCTAAGAAGCCATCGGTCACTTACCTGGTTGGCTCGTCCCCTCCAGGTCTCCAAGAACTGATCCCGTTTGTGAAGCCTGCACCCATCGACCAGGAGCCATCAAAGAAACAGAAGAAACAGCATGAGGGCAGCAAGAAGAAAGGGGCGACAAGAGATAGCGCTCTGGAAAGCCAGCTGCGGAGCATGGAGGTCACCGATTCCTGAAGAGTCTTTCCAGCCTGGCAAGCTTTCATCCTGTCAGTGGGATCTCAGTGCTTGTCCACAGGCAGGGAAGCCAGGGGTTCATTCATCATCCACCCCCTCTGACTGTTAGCTAAAGGGGGGAGTGTCTGCCATATATAATGCCATGTTCCCATCTCTCCGCATGGGCATAGGAGCCAATCACTGATGACTGATGCAGCCATGTAATAAAGTATCTCTGGGGAAAGCTAGGCCTGAGGCTTGAACCCTGATTCTGACAGTCCCTTACAGCTAAACTCAGTCCTGCTAAGTAAAACGTTCACTTAGCCAGAAGAGCTGTTAGAAGGCTGTGAAGGCAGGGTAGACTGTACAGATGTAGGCGAAAGTATAAACTTTCGAGTCTTAGACATACACGCTTACAGGACAAGACCCAGGAGGCTCCTTTATAAACCAGGGCTTGTTTAAAAGAAACCAGAATTGGCACTTGGATAGTCTGCTGCTTTGCCAGGTGCATAACATGAGTTCTAGGTTGGCTCCCTCCACATTGAAGGAAAGTTCAGTGCTGTGATCTTTCTTTCATTCTCTCTCTTTCTTCTCTGTCAGCTTGCCTGGGGCAGTGGAGCATGAAACCCCAGGAGAGGACAAACCAGAACTGATCTCACAAACCTCTAAGCAATTCTCCCTAGACTGAGCTCCATAGGAGAGAGGGAAGGCAGCTATGAGGCCCCAGGGCACATGAGACTATATTTAATCCAGAGGAACCCCCAGAGTCAAGAGCACAGGCCAGGACCTTATTAACAGCTTCTCTCTAGTCATCCCAGAAGGGGAGACTAACTACTTAGCTTCCTACTGGTAGGATTCCAGGGATCCAGATAGCCAGTGGAGCAGGGGACTGGAGGCATGGAGGGCTGGAGATACTTCCTTCTCCACCTCCCACTGTTGCCTAATAGCCGGTTCACCCTTCCTCTGGAGAAGGTGATGTTTAGAGTCCTTTCATCTGCAATCTGCAAACACTGTCCTTTAATGACACACATGTTGGTGTAGCGCTTCTCTCCGAGGAGCCTAAAATACTTCATAGATGAACTCTTTTATTATTTTTTTAAATTTTTTATTAACTATATGTATTTATTCCATAGAGACAGCCAGAAATTGAGAGGGAAAGGGGGTGATAGAGAGGGAGAGAGACACCTGCAGCCCTGCTTCACCACTCGTGAGGCTTTTCCCTTGCAGGTCGACACTGGGGGCTTGAACCCAGGTCCTTGCGCACTGTAATGTGTGCACTCAACCAGGTGCACCACCACCCAGCCCCCACTCTTTTATCTTTGTGACAGTCCCAGGAGGGAGGGTGGGGACATGATTATACCATGAAAGACAGAACACAAGGTAGGTAAAGGGCAATGAGACAGCCTGGCCTATGGGAGCCTGGGGAGCTGACTCCTTGGCAGTGCTTGGCGTTTGCTGTGTCTCTTTGAGAGGGTAAGAGCAGGACTCTGCTCTGGCCGGCTTCCCCACTCCCTGGGAGGTACCTTTCCTGAGTCTTTTGGAGAGAAAAAAGGCCACGTGCATGGTTCCCACTGAGGACTTGAGGAAGGTGGTCCTGTTCATCCTGCCTGGGTGACCCCAAGGGTGCTCGTTTCAAAGGCAGCCTTGACCAGCCTGGCTCTGCTGTACCTTACTGCCCTCCCCTCTAGGATGGCAGAGCCAGGGCAGAGGACAAAAGAGCGAGCTGCTCTCTTATTCTGAAGGAGCAGAATGCACATCCTTGAAGCTTCGGCTGCTTAGCTTGAAGAAAGGCAGTTTATACAGTGAGCAGGAAGCTGGCACCACCAACACAGACACACACACTCGCTCTTCTCATTTATAAAACTCATTGGACTTTGGGGTTAGACACTTTCAGGAGGCCCCTATCTAGCCACTACAGTTGCTGCCTTTGTTCCCCATTCCTCTCCTCTCTGGCTTCTAGGGCCTGTGACCTTCCCTCCACCAGGAGGCACTGCTTTTCACTAAGGCTTGTGAACACTGGGAGGACTGAAGCTGGGGCTCTGGCCCCTGGAGAGCTCAAATCTGGCTCAGTTCTCCCCCTCCCAGCCTCCCCCCAGCACTGGTTGACTTACCTTCTCACCTGACAAGTTCTCTGGACCTGGCTGCACCTGGGACCTGGCTGCCCTGCTTCTTTAAATCAGGGAACTGGCAGCTCAGCTCCCCACAGCAGCCCCCCACACACACACTTTCCTGGAGGCTGGGTCAGGATGGGAACCTGTTTAATAAAAGGATATGAGTGGAAGCCCGGAGAATAGCTGCTGTACTGATGAGCTAGCGTTGGCAGAAAGCTCCTCTTATTCCTAAAGCCAGAGGAGACAAACCTAGAGCTTATTGGGACGGAATGATGACCCTACAGCTGAAGTCCCTCCCTTAAGATCCCACATAAGGGCACATGGCTGGCAGGCCAGAGATGCGCATACACGTTTGCTAGATGGTACCATATGGCAGGCACAATTAGGAGCAGGGGTTACAGAAACAAAAGGATGTCTTTGCTCTCAGACTCAGAGAGCTCAGTCATTGGGAAAGATGTGGCCCTCTCTCCAGGGCAAGCTGAATACTCTGCCTGGAGCAGTGGGTTGGGGCTGATGCAAACATGCTTTAGGATGAGCCAGTTGGCCTAGAAGCCTGAGCACTTGGGAACCGGCCCAGATAACCTTGACTCCACCCCGACTGTTGCCTATACAACCCACAGCTGATGTCCTCATCCCTGGCATCCCTGACCTGCCCCATCTCCAACCTCAACTCCCCCGGTTACCTCAGCAAACAATCCCCACAGGGCTCCATGAGTGAGTCAGAGCCCTGGGTCCTTCACCAACCCTCCATTCCCACACCCAGGAATTCAGGGCCCAAGAAGCAGATCTGGGTGT
Source organism: Erinaceus europaeus (assembly GCF_950295315.1). Classification (NCBI taxonomy): domain Eukaryota; kingdom Metazoa; phylum Chordata; class Mammalia; order Eulipotyphla; family Erinaceidae; genus Erinaceus; species Erinaceus europaeus. Next base: position 68,228,611 of record NC_080172.1, on the reverse strand, counting down.
TTCAAGCAAGAGGATGAGGAGGCACAGAGCCACTCTACCAGGACAGTAGAGCTAAAAGCCACACTTCCTGGGGAAAGCTTTTTAAATTTTATTTTGATATTTTTACTTATTTTGGATAGAGACAACTTGAGAGCAAGGGGAAAGATGGGGAGAGGAAAAGAGACACCTGCAGGACTGCTTCACTGCTATGAAGCTTCCGCCCCTGCAGGTGGGGACCAGGGCCTTGAACCCAGGTCTTTGCACACTGTAATGTGCGCAGTCTTCCTGTCATGCCACCACCTGGGCCCTGGGGAAAGTTCTGAGCCTGCTTGTGGGCCACCAAGAAGCCAAACTCTACCCCAGTAGTGACGCTTTTCCTGGGGACCTTCGCTGCTTTTCTGGAGACCTGCATTTTCTCCTGAGTGGCTTTTCCAGTTTACCCAGGGTCTAGAGAAGCCTCCTTCCACCCACCTACCCTCCACCTCCCACCAGGGCCTGGGGCAGCCCTGGCTGCACTCCCAAGATGAGTCTGACAAGCAGAGCTGGGCTGAGCCCCAGAGAAATGTGCTGCAAGTCAGAGCCTGCGCTTCCAAGCGGGGCCTGCTTCACCTCCTGGCGTGGGGCTTCCCCCAAAGCTCCTCCCAGATACATTTAAAAAAAAAAAGGGTGGGGTGGGGTGCACAATTTTGCATCTCCAAAGAGGGAGGTTTTGGTGGGGCAGCTTCCTCTGCCTCATTGCCCTTTTAAGAACCCCTCCTTCCTTGGGGAGGCTGGCTGCTGCTGGTCTGATTGCAGGAGCCGAATGTGCCTTCTTTGCTCTAGCCCAAGAGAAGGGAGCCCACTTTTCAACCCCTAGGTCCCTGCTCCCTGGGACATGCAGGACAGAGTCAAGGGGTCCCAGCAACCTCTGATCATGAGAAAGCGCCCACCCTTCTTTTTTTTCCAGAGCCCTTCTTGCTTGACTAAGCAGCATTGCCTTTGGGAGAGCAGATCTGGGAGCTTCCTTTGGACTTAAGCTCCCCTCCCCTGCTGTCCAGAACTGCCTTGAAAATTATTTTTATTGAGGTGTAAATTGCTGATGATAAGGTGATGTTATCTTCTGGGAGATTTGTTTTTTAACTCCAGAGGAAAAAAGAATTAAGCTCCTATTTAGAGCAGTGTTCACTCTTCTTCCATCTTTTGTCAGAAAAGAAAAAAAAAATGTTTTTTCCCTTCTAGTTTCTCCAAAAGCAGCCTTTGCTGACCCTTGCTCAGACCCCACTACTCTCCAGTGTCCCTGAGTCCCGCTCTCTCCACTCCTCTCCCTTCCCCACCTTTCCACCCCAATGCACCAGCCCGCCTGGTTACCTATCCCCATCTTTAAACCACCTCTCTGCAGTCCTGAGTCTGCTGTGGAATTCTGATCCCCTCTGATTCCTGACCCCCTAAAGTAAAGTAGGCTCTGCTATCCCATCAACATTATGGACCCTCCTGCTCTCCACTCCCTTGAGGGAAAGGTAGGGTGTTCTAGACTGAGGGAAGAGCCTGAAAGAGCAGAAAGCATCTGGCTGTCTGGAGAGCAAAGCAAGGGAGAGGAGTCTGACCCACCTTAGAGAAGCAACAGGTACAGCAGAGGCTCCTGTCTCCCTCTGCTCACCTGCCCCCCCCCCCACCATAGCCATGTAGGGCTAGCCCACCCCAGCATCCAGTCCAATGCCTTGTCTGAAACTTTTCCATTCTCCTTTGGATTTTCAGGCCCCCAGGAGGATCTGCGGGTATGTGACCTGCCTCACTGAGATCACTACTCTCTCCTGGTGGCCTATGCTCAGCTCCAGCACAGGGTTCTCTCCTCCCAGGGCCACGCACTGTACCTCAAGTCCACTGGATGGTATCACCATGATCACACCTTACCCAGCCCAAATGTGTTGGTGGCTCCTTTGACTTACCATAAAAAGTTTGTTTGAGGGGGTCGGGCAGTAGTGCAGTAGGTGAAGTGCATGTGATACAAAGTACAAGGACCCCCCCCCCAAGAATCCCAGTTCAAGCCCCCGGCTCCCCACCTGCAGGGGAGTCGCTTCACAGGCTGTGAAGCAGGTCTGCAGGTGTCTGTCTTTCTCTCCCCCTCTCTGTCTTCCCCTCCTCTCTCCATTTCTCTCTGTCCTATCCAACAACAATGACATCAATAACAATGATAATAATAACTACAACAATGGTAAAAAAGCAACCAGGTAACAAAAGGGAAAAAATGGCCTCCAGGAGCAGTGGATTCATGGTGCAGGCACCGAGAGCCCCGGCAATAACCCTGGAGGCAAAAAAAAAAAGTTTGTGTGGGAGCCAGGGAGGTGGCACAGTGAGTGGAGTGTCTGACCTGTAAGCATAAGGGCCCTGGCATCACTTGTGCCAGAGTGATTCTCTGATAACACTCCTACTTTCTCTCTCATCAATAAGCAAAAAATAATTTTTGGAATCTCCTGGATACTGGACATAGAGTGGGGGAGGAGTAATGACAGTGCTCACCCTCAAGGGGTTTATCCTCCAACTGCTCCCCCCCCAAAAAAAAATAAAAGATGAAGAAGGGCCTAGGAGATAGCTCACCTGGTAGAGGACACATTTCAGCATGTGCAAAGACCTGGGTTCAATTCAAGCCGCTGGCCACCATGTGAAAGCAGCATGCAAACAGGATGCCTCACAAGCAGTGAAGCTGGGCTATGGTGCTGCTGCTTCTCGCTCTATCTCTTTTTCTCTGCCCCTCCCCCTTTAGTTAAAGATAAATCAGTCTACCAGGAACAGTGGAATCCCGCAGGCATGAATCATCTCTGACCCCACCATCAAAAAAGAGAGTGCTATGGATTGATCTACCAGCACCCATGTCCAGCAAAGAAGCAATTACAGAAACCAGATCTTCCATCTCCTGCACCCCATAAAGAATTTTGTTCCATACTCCTACAGGGGTAAATGTTAGGAGACAATGATGAGAGGGTTCTGAACTCCAATTCCATCAGAACCCAGAGAGAAAAGGAAAACAAAAACAAAAAAAAAGACATTCCACTCATAAGTAGTAGGTGTGACTTAGGAAGAGAAGGCAGGACCATGGGGGAAGCGGGGGGGGGGGGGGGGGGGCAAATGTATATAAATATAGATTTATAGAAATAATAGTCAACCTGGGAGTCCGGTGGTAGCGCAGCGGATTAAGTGCACGTGGTGCAAAGCACAAGGACTGGCGTAAGGATCCTGGTTTGAGCCCCCTGCTCCCCACCGGCAGGGGAGATTCTTCACAGGCAGTGAAGCAGGTCTGCAGGGGTCTATCTTTCTCTCCCCCTCTCTGTCTTCCCCTCCTCTCTCCATTACTCTGTCATATCTAACAAGGACGACATCAATAACAACAACAATAATAACTACAACAACAAAAAAATACGGGCAACAAAAGGGAATAAATAAATATTTTTTAAAAAAATCAACCCATATCTGTGATCTTGGGAGAACTACTGCAGTTTCCAATGGAGGGAGTGGGGATGCAGAACTCTGGTGGAGGGAACGGTATGGAATTATACACATTATTTTATAATTTTGTAAAGCACTAGTAAAAAAAAATTTTTAAGAGAGAAAGGGAGAGATGGAAGGGATGGAAGGAGGAAAGGAGGATGGATGGAAAGAAGGAAGGAAAGAAAGTTGGGTGAGTGGAGTAAAGCAAGAATAGACAGAACACTTGAGTTGGGCAGCATGGTAGCTACTTGGTAAGATACAGGAGTTGTTGCTGCCACCGAGGAAACCAGCAAATGAATGCCTTCTGTAATGACAGATTATGACCTGTCCCTTGATGAAGGGGACATTCAAGACTGCCACCTATAGCCACTGGAAGGCAGCCAGGGGGCCCAGAAGGGACCAAAGGGAAGGAGGAAGAAGGTTGGGCCCCTTCACCACAATGAACCCCCATGAGGAAGCTGGCTTTTAATTAAGGCACAACAGAAATGCCTTTTACTGCTGTATCTTGTTTTTAAAAAAAAATGTTCTATTTTATTACTGGCTATCACCATCAATCTCTAACTAGGCCTAGTTTGCTTCTTTCTTTGCTCCTTTCTTCTTTTATATACAGAGAGGCAGAGAAGAGGGAGTGAAAGGGACTATAGCACCTCAGCTTTCTTCAATGTGGTGGGCTGGGCTTGAGCCTGGGTTGCACACATGGCAAAGTAACTCACCATCCAAATGAGCTATTTCACTGGCCACTAGGCCCAGTTTTTTTTTAATTTTCTTCTTCCTTCCTTCCTAACTTCCAGGTTTTTAAAAAAATTTTTTTTCCCTTTTGTTGCCCTTGTTGTTGTTATTGCTGTCATTGTTGTTGGATAGGACAGAGAGAAATGGAGAGAGGAGGAGAGAAAGACAGACACCTGCAGACCTGCTTCACTGCTTGTGAAGGGACTGTCCTGCAGGTGGGGAGCTGGGGACTCAAACCAGGATCCTTACGCTGGTCCTTGCACTTAATGCCGCCACCTGCACTTAACCCTATCCCACTGCACTACCGCTTGACTCCCTGGACTCAGCTTCTAAGTAACACTTAACTATGGGTGTGTGTGTATGTATGCATGTGTGTGTGTGTGTGTGTGTGTGTGTGTGTGTGTGTGTGGAAGGGAGGGAGGGGGAGAGAGAGGGGGAGAGGGAGCCTCAGTGATAACCCTGGAGGCAAAAAAAGAATTGGCAATGCCATCTTCTCCCTGTGTTGGCTCTGAACTTCATCAGAGTCTCTTCATTCATTACCCAACCCTGCTTCAAAGGCTAATTAGCAGATGGTATAATTTTTCGGAGCATTCTCCAAGCACATGGCTATTAGATGAAGAACAGAGTGCCCACGCAGCCCCAGATCCTCCCAAAATGCAGTGTCAAAGGGAGCTCTGAGAGGGTGAGGCTGCTTAAGCTATTCTCTCTGCTTCTGTAACTGCCCTTGGCCTTGCCCAGAAAGACAGGTTAACCCTAACCTCTTGCACTCTCTCTAAGGCCTTTCTCCTTGCCTTTCCTCTCAGAAGGAAGAGGGAAACCAGCTTCATTTGGGGGTCATCTTCCTGTGATCACACTGAATTTCCATGGGCCAGAGCCCCTAAGAGGGGGCATTATGGGTTTGTATTCTGTGATCCACCAAGAATCATACTACTGTGACCAGAAAGTAGTTTGGATCAGTGGGCACCTGCTTCAATGTAATTCAAACTGGGTTCAAACTCTGCTGGATGTTCAGGGGGTTCTTGATTGGGAGATCAGAGGGGTAGGGCAAGGTGTGTGTACATGTGCATGTACACACACACACACACACACACACACACACACACACCCTCTTCAGTGACACAGCACTCCTTGTATGAGTTTTCTTACTGAGGTTTCTACTTGGGGTTTCATTGGTAAAAGGTGTTCTATTGTTTTGAAAGTCACTGACCTTATTCAGTGCCCTCATTCTACAAAAGGGAAATGGAGGCAGAGGCATTTGATCAAGGTCACACAGCTAAGGAAACAGGGATGGGGTGAGGTGGGTGGATGTACCAAAAGGCCTGATTTTCCTCAAGTCAGTCATTCCTCACACCTCCTGACTGGCCTTTGCCCACCACTCAGGTGAGCTTCAGTCCCTGGATGGGAACCCCACTGGGGCCTTGAGAGAAGCGGCTCTCTTTGGATCCATCTTTCTTTCTACCAGAGCACTGCTCAGCCCTGGTTTATGTTGGTGCTGATGGTTGAACCTGAGACCTCAGAGCCTCAGATGTCCAAGTCTTTTCGTGGGCTGGGGAGATAGCATAATGGTTATGCAAAAAAAAAAAAAAAATCATGTCTGAGATTGAGGTTCCAGATTCAATCCTAGCACCACTGCAAGCCAGAGCTGAGCAGTGCTCTAGTCTCTATCTTTCTCTCTGTATCTCTCTCATTAAAATATAAAATGTCCTTTTGTATAACCATTATGCTGTCTCCCTACCTTTATGGATCACTATCAGCCTTCTCTGCCTGCCTCTTCTTCATGACCCAATTTCTACACCTGAACCCCTCCCCTCTCCCCAAGTGTTAGGTGCCTGTGAACTTGCTCTGTGGAGGCTGGGAGTCCCCTGGGCTGGGCAGGCCTATAGGTAGGTCACAAGTCTGTGGATGGAAGGGGAGGGAGAAGCAGCAGCTGGACATTCATGGGAAGGAAGAGCAGGAACAAGAGGGCATCTCTCCAGTCTGGAAACCTTACTCAGTAGTGAAGGCACAGATCTAGAACGCAGGGAATCTCCTGACCCCTTTTAAGTTTTTGCATACTCTGTCCCTAAAATCTGCTTTGACATCCCCAGCTTACTGCCCCCCACCCCTGCCACAAACACCCCCCAAGCCTTGGCAGGTGGCCAGGATGAGGTTGGGTCTCACTGGCAGAATAGCACCTTTGGACAGTGCACTGCTTTGCAATGTGTGAGACCCAGGTTCAAATCCAGGCCCCACCGCATTGAAGGAATCTTTGGTGCTATAGTGTCTCTTTCTCTTTTTAATTTTTTAAAAATTATCTTTATTTATTTATTGGATAGAGACAGCCAGAAATCAAGAGGCAAGGGGGAGGTAGAGGCTACGTAGAAGGGGAAGTAGAAAAGACAGAGAGACACCTGCAGACCTGCCTTACCACTTGCAAAGCTTTCCCCTTGCAGACAGGGAGTAGGGGCTCAAACCAGAGTCCTTGCACACTGTAACGTGTGCTCAACCAGGTGAGCCACCACCCAGCTCCCCAACCCTACCCCCCTCAAAAAGCCCTCCTTTTAAATCCCAGTGATGATGGGAGGGGCACAGGGTCATTCTGCATGGATACATAGACCCTGACCTCACAGAAGGATCATGGGGGGGGGGGGATTCAGGACCTCAGGGTGAATCTCCAGGGAGGTGGGAGGGTATTTTTGGGATCTGGGGGCAGACTCCATGCTGCTGAGCAGGTTCCTTTTAGCTCAGTCTGACCGGGACCTACAGGAGGGCACAGCTAAGAAGGCCCCTTATCAGCAGGGCGGGATGAGATGGGCACTGGGCGTGGGAGAGCCCTTCCTAACGTGTCTGGTAAATATCTAAGTTCCTTTACTGCCATGGTTATTCTCATTCAAGGTCAGATTTCTGGTTGCTGATTCCTTTCTAGGAGGTGGCAGGGATCGGGGCCCAGGGGCCCAGGGGCAGTCCTGGGGCTGGCTAACTGGAATAGGGGTTGCAGAGGCTGCAGGAATTCCAGCGCGCCCCTGCGGAGGCAGGCGCTGCGTGGGGCCCATCACGTCGGTGCGGCTGGCATCGCCGCTTTAAGGCGGTGGCGGCGCGAGCAGGTCTATGGTAATGAGCCGCCGCCGCCGCCGCGCCGCGCCGCACTGCTGGGCCGCCCGCCCGGGAGGCGAAGGAGCGCGCGGCTGGGCCCGGGCCGCGGCCACAGGCAGCTGCGGCGGCGGGAACGCGGGGCTCGAGCGGGCGGCGCGGGGCTCGAGCGGGCGGCGCGGGGCCTGCGGGGGCGGCCGAAGCCGGGCCGGGGACTGAGCGCGCGGCTCTGCGGGCTCAGGTGGGCGATCCGCAGGGACGTGGGGGGACGGCGGGGCCGGGGCGGCGCGGGGCCTGCGGGCGCAGGTGGCAGGAGCGGGGCGCGCAGGCCGGGGCGCCGGGCGGGCTCGGCAGAGGCGGGAGACCCGCACCTCCTCGGGGTGCGCAGCGCCTGGCCCCGCCGCCGCATCTCGGTGCAGGCCCCGCGTAACGCACGAGTGGCCCCCGCGGACCGGCGCTCCAGCCCGGGCATGCGGCGCGGTGGGGCCCGCAGGACCCGGAGGAGCATCTGCCGCTGTTGAGCCGGCCGGCCCGGAGCGGGGAGAGGATGCGGGGCCAGGAGGCCCGCGCCCCCCTTGCAACACAGCTTCCGTTGCTGCTGCTGCTGCTGCTGCCGCCGCTACTGGGCGACCAAGTGGGGCCCTGCCGCTCCCTGGGACCCGGGGCCGCGGGCTCCCCTGGGGCCTGCTCCCCGGTGGGCTGGCTCTGTCCAGCCTCGGCTGCCAACCTCTGGCTCTACACCAGCCGCTGCAGGGATGCGGGCGTTGAGCTGACCGGCCACCTGGTACCCCACCACGATGGTCTGAGGGTTTGGTGTCCAGAATCGGGGGACCACATCCCCCTGCCGCCAGCCCCCGAAGGCTGCCCCTGGAGCTGTCGCCTTCTGGGGATCGGAGGCCACCTCTCCCCACAGGGCAGGCTCATCTTGCCTCAGGAACAGCCCTGCTTAAAGGCCCCCCGGCTGAGATGCCAGTCATGCAAACTGGTGCCCACCCCAGGGCTCAGGACAGGGGAAAGGGCAGCAGAAGAGTCTTTGGGGGGGCGGCGGAAGAGGAACGTGAACACAGCCCCTCAGTTCCAGCCCCCCAGCTACCAGGCCACAGTACCAGAGAACCAGCCAGCAGGCACTCCTGTGGCGTCCCTGCGGGCCATCGACCCGGATGAGGGTGAGGCAGGCCGACTGGAGTACACCATGGATGCCCTCTTCGACAGCCGCTCCAATCACTTCTTCTCTTTGGACCCTGTCACTGGTGCTGTCACCACCGCGGAGGAGCTGGACCGGGAGACCAAGAGTACCCATGTATTCAGGGTGACAGCACAGGATCATGGCATGCCCCGTCGCAGTGCCCTGGCCACACTCACCATCCTGGTGACAGACACCAATGACCACGACCCAGTTTTCGAGCAGCAAGAGTACAAAGAAAGCCTTAGGGAGAACCTGGAGGTGGGGTACGAGGTGCTCACTGTCAGGGCCACAGATGGTGACGCCCCTCCCAATGCCAATATCCTGTACCGCCTGCTGGAAGGGCCTGGGGGTGGTCCTTCCGAAGTCTTTGAGATTGATCCTCGCTCTGGGGTGATCCGTACTCGTGGCCCCGTGGATCGGGAGGAGGTGGAGTCCTACCAGTTGACGGTGGAAGCAAGTGACCAAGGCCGGGATCCTGGTCCCCGTAGTGCCACTGCTGCAGTCTTCCTGTCTGTGGAGGACGACAATGACAATGCCCCCCAGTTTAGTGAGAAGCGCTATGTGGTCCAGGTGAGGGAGGACGTGACCCCAGGGGCGCCAGTCCTCCGAGTCACCGCCTCAGATAGAGACAAAGGTAGCAATGCCCTGGTCCACTATAGCATCATGAGTGGCAATGCACGGGGACAGTTCTACCTGGATGCCCAAACAGGGGCTCTGGATGTGGTGAGCCCTCTTGACTATGAGACGACCAAGGAGTACACCCTCCGAGTTAGGGCACAGGATGGCGGCCGCCCCCCTCTCTCCAATGTCTCTGGCTTGGTGACGGTGCAAGTCTTGGATATCAACGACAATGCGCCCATCTTTGTCAGCACCCCCTTCCAGGCAACTGTCCTGGAGAGCGTCCCCTTGGGCTACCTGGTCCTCCATGTCCAGGCCATTGACGCTGATGCTGGTGACAATGCCCGCCTGGAATACCGCCTGGCTGGGGTGGGGCATGACTTCCCCTTCACCATCAACAACGGAACTGGCTGGATCTCTGTGGCTGCAGAGCTGGACCGGGAGGAGGTGGACTTCTACAGCTTTGGGGTGGAAGCTCGAGACCATGGGAGTCCGGCCCTGACCGCCTCGGCCAGCGTTAGTGTCACCATCCTGGATGTCAATGACAACAACCCAACCTTCACCCAGCCTGAGTACACGGTGCGGCTCAATGAGGACGCGTCTGTGGGGACCAGTGTGGTGACCGTGTCTGCTGTGGACCGAGATGCCCACAGTGTTATCACCTACCAGATCACCAGCGGCAACACTCGTAACCGCTTCTCTATCACCAGCCAGAGCGGCGGGGGGCTGGTGTCCCTCGCCCTACCCTTGGACTACAAACTGGAGCGGCAGTACGTGCTGGCTGTCACAGCATCTGATGGCACTCGGCAGGACACAGCCCAGGTAGTGGTGAATGTCACGGACGCCAACACCCACCGCCCTGTCTTCCAGAGCTCCCACTATACAGTGAATGTGAACGAAGACCGGCCAGCGGGCACCACGGTGGTGCTCATCAGTGCCACTGATGAGGATACAGGTGAGAATGCCCGCATCACCTACTTCATGGAGGACAGCATCCCCCAGTTCCGAATTGACGCTGATACAGGGGCCGTCACTACCCAAGCCGAGCTGGACTACGAGGACCAGGTCTCCTACACATTGGCCATCACTGCCCGGGACAATGGCATCCCCCAAAAGTCTGACACCACATACCTGGAGATCCTGGTGAATGATGTGAATGACAATGCCCCCCAGTTCCTTCGGGACTCCTACCAGGGCAGCATCTATGAGGACGTACCCCCCTTCACCAGTGTCCTGCAGATCTCTGCCACAGACCGTGACTCCGGCCTGAATGGCAGGGTCTTTTACACCTTCCAAGGGGGCAACGATGGGGATGGTGACTTCATTGTGGAGTCTACATCGGGCATTGTGCGGACACTGAGGAGGCTGGACAGAGAGAACGTGGCCCAGTACGTCCTGCAGGCTTACGCTGTTGACAAGGGGATGCCACCAACCCGCACACCCATGGAAGTGACGGTCACCGTGCTAGATGTGAATGACAACCCTCCTGTCTTTGAACAGGATGAGTTTGATGTGTTTGTGGAAGAGAACAGCCCCATTGGGCTGGCTGTAGCCCGGGTCACAGCCACGGACCCCGACGAGGGCACCAATGCCCAGATCATGTACCAGATTGTGGAGGGCAACATCCCTGAGGTCTTTCAGCTAGACATCTTCTCTGGGGAGCTGACCGCCCTGGTAGACTTGGACTATGAGGACCGGCCCGAATACGTCCTGGTCATCCAGGCTACATCTGCCCCTCTGGTGAGCCGGGCCACAGTTCACGTCCGTCTGCTTGACCGCAATGACAACCCCCCGGTGCTGGGTAACTTTGAGATCCTCTTCAACAACTATGTCACCAACCGCTCCAGCAGCTTCCCTGGGGGTGCCATCGGCCGAGTGCCCGCCCACGACCCGGATGTCTCAGACAGCCTGACCTACAGCTTTGAGCGGGGTAATGAGCTCAGCCTAGTCCTGCTCAACGCCTCCACGGGCGAACTGAGGCTGAGCCGAGCGCTGGACAACAACCGACCTCTGGAGGCCATCATGAGTGTGCTGGTGTCAGGTAAGGGAGGGGTCAGATGGCACTGGGAAGGGCGGGGCTTAGGGTCTGGATGCTCATTTGGGGTTGTGGGGCCCTGCTCATCCAGCTCTGCCAGGTGTCTGGCACAGAGATCGAGGGGCAAGAAGCAGCTTGGGAAGAAGACCCAGGAATCTGGCAGCTGGTGTAGGCTGCCTCGCCTGGCTGTCCTCTGCTTACCAGCTTGTAATGACAGAGGCAGTGGGGAGTAGTGCCCTGAAGGAGGTCCTGGCTTTGGCCGCCAAGAACTGTAGAGAAAAAAAAAAGGCCTGTGGAAGATGGGGGTGGGGGCAAGAAAGCTGGGGAAAGGGCAGAGAGGACTGGAGCCTGGGTTGGGGGAGGTTGCCCCATCATGTCCGGCTGGTGAGTCCTCTGATCTCACACAGCCTCTGGTGGGCCCAAGGGCCACAGGGCACAGGGCTGCCGCCAAGGGGTCAGGACCCCACGCTTGGGCCTCTCAGGCTCCTTCTGGCTCCGGCTGAGCCCCAGCCCAGCTGAGGGAGACTTTGTCTGATGCATTCTTATCCCTCCAGGCAGAAAGCCTGGCCGGACTCCCCCTTCAGAGCTCCTGCAGGAAGTGAGACCAGAGCCCATTGTCTCTGTCCAAACAGACCCCACTGTCGAGAGCCGGGCTGCAGTTTGGGGTCCAACTTGGGGGAGGGAGTTGATGTGAAGTCAGGGGCTGGCTTAGGCTTCCTGGGGTCCCTGCATTCCCTATGAGTTGCTCACAGGACCGGACACCGGGCCTTCCCTGCTGACTGTGACCAGTTGGGGCTGGTTAGGATGGAAGGAAGAAGGGGAACCAGAATGGGCAATTTCTGGGCTTCCAGGACAGAATCTCCTGATCCCATGAGGAAACGGGCAAGCCCTGGGGTGTGGGAGTCTGGCCAGGACCCAGGCTCAGCATTCCTGCTGCTTGGCCAAGCGCTCAGCCTGCAGACTCCCTGGACAGAAGGCTGGGGGTGGGGGGAAGGTGGTGGTGGAAACAGGAGAGTGGAGTTGTGGGCTGGGACCTGGGGCCCTCTTGTCTCAGCTAGAGGGAGTAAGTGGAAATGGCAAGGAGAGGGACCAACCCCACATCTGAAAATAACTGGGATCCTTATGGGGGCCCACTGTTAACTACACCCCAGGGACTGGTCAGGTACCCCTTGCCAGACAGGCTCCAGACACATGGTTGGGGGAGAGAGAATTGACAAGCCTCCACTTTCACTTGGGGAAGTGCGGCCAGACAAGATCTAGGTCCCGCAGAGATGCTTTCCCTGTCCATGTGTGTGGCTCCAGCAGCTAGGGCACAAGAGTTTTCCCAGGTCTGGACAAGGCTCTTGAAATGTCAGTGTCCCCAAGACGAGGAGGAAGTGGGAGCTGGAGTTGCTGAGGCCCCTCTTCCTGTCTGTACTGGGGAAACTGAGGCAATGGGGAAGGAAAGGCCTCCCTGACTACCCCTTCCTGGCTCCCACCCTGCCCTCAGCAAGCATGGTGGTTGTGGAGGGGTAGAGATGGAGGAAGGACCTTACCATGGCAGAGCCCCAGACCCAGGCTTCCCTCGGATAGGGGAGTAGGCTCCTGGCCAGCCCCTCAGCCCCAGTCCCACTGCTCTTCTCTGCTCTGACCCTTGGAGGCAGTCACCCCGGCAACCCCAAAGTTCAGGGAGGCTAGGGTGAGGGGGAGTTGACTCCCACTGCCCCTTTGTCTCTTGTTCTTTGTCTGTCTGTCTTTCCCCGCCTCTGCCAGGGGAGGTGTGGGGGGCTCCACTCTGACCTTCCCTGCTGCCCTCGCTCTTTCTCTTTTCCTACTTTCTCCATTGCTGGTGCTTTTCCTGCGTCTTTGTCTTCCTGCCCTCTTTGGTCTCTGTGTTTCTGCCTCTCTGACTTGCCCCTCTCTTGTTCCCAGCTCGGGCCAGAACTTCCCCCCACGCCCAGGCTCTCCCTGCCTCGCTCTCACTCTGCTGGGACACACGGGGCCCCTGTCCATGGCCTGGCCGGCCCCAATGCCGAGATTCACACACACGCCCCCCACTGTCACACCTGCCAGGGTACTGAAGTGTGGAGTCTGATTCTGCCGGAGTCTGGGACCTGGCACTCTCCCATGTGTATGGCTGGGCCCCAGGAACAGGTGGTGTGTCTGGGGCTCACGGTTCAGCTCTTTCCTCTCCGGGAGGACTGCCCCACTGCAGCCTCTGCACACCTGAGGGGCCACCAGGTCAAGGCAGGGGGGAAGAACAAAGATAGAAGAGAGCACTGGGTTGACTGCTAGGGGAGGGGGAACAGAGGGGGCAGGTGGCCACAGATGGTGGGCCAGATGGGAAGCAACAGAGACATACTGGGCAAAGCCACAGGCTGGACCTGCGACAGTGGAGGGTTGTGGGGTGGGGGACACAGGGAGGAGTGCAGCTTCCCAAGGATGAATGGAGAGGTTCCTGGCTGTCCCCTCCCCTCCCCAGTCAGCTGGGAGCATTCTGTGTGAGTGCCAGAGAGGCTCTCCCATGCTAACCCTGGTGGCAATAAAATTAAAAGAAAAAAATACAGGTCTAAAAATAAATAAACAAATATATATAGTGAGATATGTTAGGGTGGAGGGTAGATAGCATAATGACTATGCAAACAGACTTTCATGCCTGAGGCTTCATAATCCCAGGTTCAATCCCTACACTTTCCTCCCCCATTTTAAAAATATTTTATTTTAATGAGAGAGATATAGAGAAAAAGATCCAGAGACCAGCGCACTGCTCAGCTCTGGCTTATGATAGTGCTGGGGATTGAACCTGGGACCTCGGAGCCTCATGTGTGAACATCTTTGCATAACCATAAACTGTCTCCTCAGCCCTTCATCTATGCTCTTTTCTTTCTTTTTTCCTTTCCCTTTTCTTCCTTCCATCCTTCCTTTTTTTTTTTTTCCCCCCCCATACATTTATTTATTAGCATGAGAGAGAATCATAGCATCAGTCTGGCACATGTGATGCTGGGGCTCATGCTTGGGACCCCATGCTCTAGGCACTGTACCACCTCCCAGGCCACACTCTCACCAGCATCTTAGTATTTACAGATCACCTATCATGTGTAAGACATGGCAGTGAGTAACAATCTGAATACCCTTATAGCTTTGCTAAGCCATTTCCCCTTTCCTGAGACTCCATTTTAGACTTCATTCCCATGTTGGTATGCATTCAGGTGTGCACACTACTCCTGGATGAGGGAGCCATTTAGTAGTAAGTGTATGGCCCGGGGCTGGGATGGGGGTGGGGTGGCAGGCACTCCTAATGCCATGAGCAGAAAGGGGCTGAGTAGCTAGAGACCTCAGTACCAAAGGAGATCAACCCTGTGGGACTCTAGCTGGGATCTTGGGGTGGAGCAACATCCAGGCCTTTCTGTTTCTACCCCACAGCCACCACTGGCCTCCACCCCCATGCACACACAATATCAGGGCAGTGGGTGGCACTGCCACTGGCAAGGTGGCTCAGCTGGATTTCTTGGGGTGGGGCCCCCCTAGGCTGCCCCTTGCAGCCCAGGGAGTTGGGCCGGAAGAATGTTTTGTGTAGGGCGTTGCCATGGGGACAGCAGGCCTGTGCCCAAGCAGCCTTGGAGCTCAGTGGGAGGCGAATTGGGTGGCCCACTGACCCTGTTCAGCCCCCTACCCCACCCCCGCCCCCATCTCATTCTGACTTGGTAGGGAAGAGGGGAGCACAGTCAGGGTCAAGGCTATAGTAGTTGAGATAACTGAGGCTCAGGGGTGGGGCAATATTTCTGGGTCTCTCATGATACTTGAGGTCTAAAGAAAGAGGCTTAATAGGATTCTTATTGCAGGCAAGCTCCCAGGCTGCGGCAGGTGCAGGGAAAGGTGTGCCATCATTGGAACAGGAAGTGCACTATAGGCCAGGGCCTAGAGGAATATGCAGTAAACACTTCTTATTTAAGGGCTTCTGGGGGTTGACCCCTCAAGGAATGGTTTGCTCACAGGATACACAGCATGCTCCTTGGGCACTTTTTAAACATTTTTATTTAAAGATGTATTGAGGGCAGAAGAGATAGCACAGTGCTTATGCAAAAATACTATCGTGCCTGAAGCTCTTAATTCCCAGGTTCAATCCCTGGCACCACCACAAAAGAGAGCTGAGCAGTGCTCTGGTAAAAATCAAATACAAGGGAGTGGGTGGGTGGTGGCATACCCAGTTAAGTGCACATAGTACTAAGTGCAAGGGCCTGCACAAGGATCCCGGTTCGAGCCCCTGGCTCCCCACCTGCAGGGGGAACACTTCACAAGTGGTGAAGCAGGTCTGCAGGTGTCTATTTTTCTCTCTCCCTCTCTTTATCCTCTTCCTCTCTCAATCTGTCCTATTCAATTAAATGGGAAAAAAAATGGCCACCAGGAGCAGTGGATTTGTAGTGCAGGCACTGAGCCCCAGCAGTAACCCTGAAGGAAAAATAAATAAAAGTAAAATAATTATTTTTCAGACCAGAAAAATAGCTCACCTGGATAGTGGACCTGCCTTGTCATGACCCAAGTTCAGAGCTGGCCCCACTGCACTGGAGAAAGCTTTGGTGCTATGATGTCTTTCTCTCTCTGTCTCTCTGAAAGAAAAAAAAAGTCCCTGAAGGGCTGAAGGCTCAGAAGCAGAAAAAAAATTTACTTATTTATAGAAGAGAGAGACAAGCAGAGCATCACTCTGGCATATGCGATATTCAGTGTCAAGGGTAAAACTCAGGACTTTATGCTTCATTTTTTTATTTTATTTTATTTTTTTGCCTCTAGGGTTACACTGGGGCTCGGTGCGGTGCGGGCACTACAAATCCACTGCTCCTGGCGGCCATTTTTTCCTCTTTTCCATTTTATTAGACAGGATCGAGTTACTAAGAGGGGTGGAGGAGATAGAGTGGGAGAGAAAGGCACCTGCAGACCAGCCTCACTGCTTGTGAAGCGTCCCCCAAGAGATGGGGAGCGGGGGCTCGAACCCGGGTCCCTGCACAAAGTACTATGTGCGCCTAACCTGGTGCGCCACCGCCCGGCCCCCAGGACCCCCTGTCCCCAAGTCCCTCCCTCCTGGGCTGCCTTCCGGGGGCGCCACCGCCGGCGGACTGCGCAGGGCAGGAGCGCAGGTTTGGACAGCAACCGGGATCTGCGGCGGGCGGGTTGCTGACGCGTCTTCTGTCCGTCCGCAGACGGCGTGCACAGCGTGACCGCGCAGTGCGCGCTGCGTGTCACCATCATCACGGACGAGATGCTGACGCACAGCATCACGTTGCGCCTGGAGGACATGTCGCCCGAGCGCTTCCTGTCGCCGCTGCTGGGCCTCTTCATCCAGGCGGTGGCCGCCACGCTGGCCACGCCCCCCGACCACGTGGTGGTCTTCAACGTGCAGCGCGACACGGACGCGCCGGGCGGCCGCATCCTCAACGTGAGCCTGTCGGTGGGGCAGCCGCCGGGTCCCGGGGGCGGGCCGCCCTTCCTGCCGTCCGAGGACCTGCAGGAGCGCCTGTACCTCAACCGCAGCCTGCTGGCCGCCATCTCGGCGCAGCGCGTGCTGCCCTTCGACGACAACATCTGCCTGCGCGAGCCCTGCGAGAACTACATGCGCTGCGTGTCGGTGCTGCGCTTCGACTCCTCGGCGCCCTTCATCGCCTCGTCCTCCGTGCTCTTCCGGCCCATCCACCCCGTCGGGGGCCTGCGCTGCCGCTGCCCGCCCGGCTTCACCGGCGACTACTGCGAGACGGAGGTGGACCTGTGCTACTCGCGGCCCTGCGGCCCCCACGGGCGCTGCCGCAGCCGCGAGGGCGGCTACACCTGCCTGTGCCGCGACGGCTACACGGGTGAGGCCCCCGCCGGCCGCGCGAGGGCGGGGCAGCGGGGCTGCGGGGCTGCGGGGCAGCGGGGCAGTGGGGCTGCGTCCTCCCCAGCGCGAGGTCCAGGGCTGCTGGCCCGCAGCTCTCTTGACAGATTACAGAGGAAGGTGGGGGAAGCCCCCAGCCCCCACACAGTGTGACCCAGGTCAGCCCTCACTGCATTTTCTTTTGTTGTTATCTTTATTAAGTAGAGACCGCCAGAAATTGAGAGAAAGGGGGAGACAGAGGGAGAGAGATACCTGAGGCACTGCTTCACCACTTGTGAAGCTTTCCTCCTTCAGGTGGGGGCTGGGGACTCGAACTTGCATTGTAACATGTGCACCTGCCCCCCCTTAATATTTCACTTATATATTAATGAGAGAAAGGAGAGGGGAACAGACACATGTGCTGCCAGGGATTGAACCTGGAACCTCATGTTTGAGGGAGTCTGATGCTTTATCTACTGTGCCACTTTTCAAACCACTCCCCCCCCCCTCGAATGAGACAGACAGAGAGAGAGAGACCACAGTACCAAAATTTCCTTAGTGAAGTGGGGGCCACACCTGAACCCGAGTTACATATGTGGTGATGCAGCGCACAATCTAAGTGAGCTATTTAACTGGCACAGCACTAGCTCTAGAGTCAGTCTGGTTGGGTTTGTAACCCAGCTTAGCCACTAGTCGCTGTGTACTTTGAGTATTTTCAAGTGGAGGTCACAACTCCAGTTACATGTCAGACTATGAGGACTGATTTCTTTTTTTTCAGGCCATTTTTATTTGTGATTAACAGTGGGTTACAAGATTGTAAGATCCCACACTGCTCCCATCACCAAAGTTCTGTGCCCCCACCCTGTGAGGGTCAATTTAATAACTAGAATGCTGCCTGCTGGGAAGTGCAGACTTGTTGCCAGTCTCCTGGCGCTTTGGTTAGGGCCAAGGCTAGTTTCTGGACCCAGCCTTTCCAGCTGACATAGTTGCCTTTCTTCCAGGCGCTGAGGGGAGGGCATAGAAGAACCACCAGAGCAGAGGGAAGGGACCCAGTGCAGGGAAGGGGCTGTTTCAGATCATTGCATCTGTGCCACCCTGAGCAGAAGAGCCCCTCCCTGTCCAGGTGCTAATTAAAGAGAGTCCTGACCGTATGGCCTGTCCACGACTAGGGTCTTTACACATCCTGTCTCAGTCTGTGCTCTCTGCCTCTGCTTTGTGCTCCTGGCCCTGCCTGCAGGATCCTGTTTCTCCCCAGGACAAATCCTTCTCTCCTCCCAGGCCCTCCCGCCCCAGATGCCCCAGGACTTCCTCTGACCACAGAGCCTTCCCCTGGGCTCTGAGGCAATGCAGGCAGGCTCCCCAGCCTCCCCTGCTGCATCTTCCTACCCTGAACTTGCCAGACTTGACTTTTCTCAGCTGCTGCTGTGGGCAGGGTGGCAGAGAAGGGAGGGTTGGGAGGAGGGGAGGGGAGTCTTTGTCCAGAAGGATGGGGAAGGGGGGCTGCTTAGAGTAGGCGAATAACAGTTTCCATGGAAACAAGAGCCAGTCACTAGGCACAGGAGCTGAGAACCTATCTCTAGAATCTGGGGATGGGGAGGGAGAGGAAGGGTGGATTTCCCCCATTCTGGTGTCATTGGAATTTTCAGCTCTGCCAGTGAATGAAGCATGATGCACTCCCTGGGCTCTGTCCCCCTACTTGGCATCACCCACAGGCACCAAGGTCTTCAGTCTGGACCTTGGGGCTCTGGGTGGGAGTTCCATGCTCCATTGGGAGTCCAGCTCCCCCCCCCCCCCCCACTCCTCAGTGACTCCAGCAAATCCAAGCGGAAACCAGTTCTTCTCCCCAGGGAGGGAGAATGATCTCTGTGCTGAACAGGGACAAATGCATCCATGGGAAGGAAGGGGGCATATGGCACCACCCCTTCCCCTGCAGACCACTCCTTCCACACATGTTCACCCTTGCAGGGACTGGAATACCCCAAAGCTTGTTGGCTTGCTGGCTAGCTTTGGCACCCAAGATGACTAGAACTAGGACCCTATGTGCAGTTCTTTTTTTTTTTTTTTGCTTCCAGGGTTATTGCTGGGCCTGCATCATCAATTCACTGCTCATGGAGGCTTTTTTTTTTTTTTTACATTTTTGTTGCTCTTGTTGTTATTATTATTATTGTTATTGTTGTTGGATAGGACAGAGAGGAGGGGAAGATGGGGAGAGAAAGATAGACACCTGCTTCACCACTTGTGATGCGATCCCTATGCAGGTGGGGAGCCGGGGGCTTGAACTGAAGTCTTTGTACCGGTCCTTGCTCTTAGAGCCATATGCACTTAACTAGCTGTGCTACTGTCCATCCCCCAGGATGTGTTCTTGAGGCCCAAAAGGATGTGAAAGAGGCCAGGAGCTTCGGGCAACTGTGTGGGGTTGTGGCAGGTCCAGCATAGCCCCTCCTGCCCTTCCACACAGAGGCCTGATGGGAAGGTGGGGACCCACGAAAGTCAGGGAGAAGTAGGAGGGTGGTAGGAGACAGGCATCACTGGGCAAGGAGGAGTCCCATCCCTCCCCACCAACCCCCCACACCTGCCCCTGGGCTCTTGGCACGGATTCACCTGCCTTTCTTCTCTGCCAGGTGAGCACTGTGAGGTGAGCGCTCGCTCAGGCCGTTGCACCCCAGGTGTCTGCAAGAACGGTGGCACCTGCGTCAACCTGCTGGTGGGTGGCTTCAAGTGTGACTGCCCGTCAGGAGACTTGGAGAAGCCCTACTGCCGAGTGACCACGCGAAGCTTCCCAGCCCGCTCCTTCATCACCTTCCGAGGTCTGCGCCAGCGCTTCCATTTCACCTTGGCCCTCTCGTGAGTGGTGGGGCCCCAGGGGTGGTGGGGAGGGGCAGCGTGCTGGGAAGATGGGGTGGCCCTTGTTCTACATACAAGTAGAGCCATCAGAGCAGGCTTTCAGCAGAGCGGGGTCTGCGCCTCCTCTCTCCCATGGGCCTCTCTTGGCCTCCTCCTCCCATCCCACCCCCCAGCCCCCAAGCCTCTAAGGCCTTGCTTCTGGCTTGTGGCCAACTGCCACACTCCAGCCCCATGTCCCACAGCCTTGGCCAAGCTGATAGTTCTCTGTAGGGACCTGAGTAGGACCAGGCACGCCTTAGGTGGCCTGGGGTGCTGGCATCCAGGCAGGCACCCCCACTCCCTGCCCACACCCCCAACTCTCATTTCAGGTTTGCTACCAAGGAGCGTGATGGTCTACTGCTGTATAACGGGCGCTTCAACGAGAAGCATGACTTTGTGGCCCTCGAGGTCATCCAGGAGCAGGTGCAGCTCACCTTCTCTGCAGGTAATTCTGGGGCATGTGGGCCTCACCCATCCCCCAGCTTAGAGTCTAAGTCATGGGCTCTCAGCCACAGCCAAGCCCAGCCCCCACTGGCAGTACCGCCTCCTCACTTCTTCTGGGTCCTTTCCCCAGGGGAGTCAACCACCACAGTGTCCCCATTTGTGCCAGGCGGTGTCAGTGATGGCCAGTGGCACACGGTGCGGCTGAAGTACTACAACCAGGTGTGTGGGGGAGGGCGTGGGGAGTGAGGTGTTCTGTCCCTGCTGGGGTGCTCACTTGGGTGTCACATGCCGCCTCCTGGGGCATCCCCCTCTCTTGAGTAGTCACCATGCCAGGCGCGTGCATATGTGTAGGTGTACACTGATTGTGTGTGTGTGTGATCTTTGTACCTGGCTGGTGTCCCTACCCAGTGGGCTCCTCCTGTCCACTGCTCCTTCCCACCTTCTCTTCCACAGCCGCTGCTGGGTCAGACTGGGCTCCCACAGGGCCCCTCTGAGCAGAAGGTGGCCGTGGTGAGCGTGGATGGCTGTGACACAGGGGTGGCCCTGCGCTTTGGAGCTGTGCTGGGCAACTACTCCTGTGCTGCCCAGGGAACCCAGGGGGGCAGCAAGAAGTGAGCAGGGGGAAGGCTGTGGGTGGGCAAGGGGCTGGGTGGGGCAGAGAAGATGGGAGGTGCTTCCTCCTTGCTCCCCTTCAGTGGGTAGGTGGGAGAGGGTGGACACACGGGAGTGGTGGGGCAGGCGCTAGAGCAGGATGCAGCTTCCTCATGCCACTACCCCACTGACCTCCAGGTCTCTGGACCTCACGGGGCCCTTGCTGCTGGGCGGGGTGCCCGACCTGCCTGAGAGCTTCCCGGTCCGCACTCGGCACTTCGTGGGCTGCATGAGAAACCTGCAGGTGGACAGCCGGCACGTGGACATGGCCGACTTCATCGCCAACAATGGCACCGTGCCGGGTAGGAGCACCAGGGGCAGTCCAGGCTCCGGGCTTAACACAGATAGGAGGCGCTGTGCCTGAGAAGGGTACAGCTAACTACACGTGGAGGTCTATTTTTAATAAAAATATTTACTTATTTATTCCCTTTTGTTGCCGTTGTTTTGTTGTAGTTGTTGTTATTGATGTTGTCATTGTTTGATAGGACAGAGAGAAATGGAAAGAGGAGGGGAAGACAGAGAGGGGGAGAGACCTGCTTCACTGCTTATGAAGCCACCCTCTTGCAGGTGGGGAGCCAGGGGCTCGAACCAGGATCCTTATGCCGGTCCTTGCGCTTTGTGCCACCTGCACTTAACCCACTGCACTACCTCCCGACTGCCACATGTGGAGGTTTTAAAGCACCCCCCACACACACACACACACACACTCCACCAGCCTCTGCAGGGGCCTTCTGTTTGAAGTCCCCCTGAGTCACTTGCTCCCTTCCCAGGCTGCCCGGCCAAGAAGAATGTGTGTGACAGCAACACTTGCCACAATGGAGGGACCTGTGTCAACCAGTGGGATGCTTTCAGCTGCGAGTGCCCCCTGGGCTTTGGAGGCAAGAGCTGTGCTCAGGGTAAGAGAGGCTGCCGTCCAGCCAGACTGGGAGCTGTCAGCAACTGGGAACACTGGCAGGGCCGGGGGAGGCACTGGGCAGGGCCCAGCTGAGCTGGGCTGTGGTGGGTGGAAAGCGTGTCTGGGCAGAGCCCTGAGGGCAGCATGGGAGACAAAGGGCCCAGTCAGAGGCAGGCCTGGGCACAGGGTGGGGTGGGTCCAGGGCAGGTAAAGACTCTGGGGGGCGGGGCTGGACGGGTGGGCGCTAGTAGAGTGCCCTGCCTCTCCCAAACCACCAACTCTGGGTACCTCCTCTCACACCTCCCCACCCCATCCCCCAGGCACTTGACTGTTCTTCCCCTCAATGTTGACCTTTCTCTGCCTCCCCAGAAATGGCCAACCCGCAGCGCTTCCTGGGCAGTAGTTTGGTGGCCTGGCATGGCCTCTCACTGCCCATCTCCCAGCCCTGGCACCTCAGCCTCATGTTCCGTACACGCCAGACCGACGGCATCCTGCTGCAGGCTGTCACCAGGGGGCGCAGCACCATAACCCTGCAGGTGATGACAGGAGTGGTGGGGGGCAGGCTGGCTGCCCTAGCCTCCTGGGGGTCTGTGGGAGAAAGGATTTTCTGTGAAAAGTAGAGCCTGCTAGATCCAGCTGGTGGGTCACCACTGTCATCTAGTGGGCATGAAGGGAATAACAGCACTGCTCCCTCTGGTCACTGGAGAGACCAGTGAAGGTGGCCTCCTCACTCCTCTTCTCTCCTCCTGTTGCCAGCTGCGGGCAGGACACGTGGTGCTGAGCGTGGAGGGCACAGGGCTCCAGGCCTCTTCTCTGCGACTGGAGCCAGGCCGGGCCAATGATGGTGACTGGCACCATGCACAACTGGCACTGGGAGCGAGTGGGGGCCCCGGCCATGCCATCCTGTCCTTTGACTACGGGCAGCAGAGGGCAGAAGGCAACCTGGGCCCCCGGCTGCACGGGCTGCACCTGAGCAACATTACTGTGGGGGGTGCGCCCGGGCCTGCTGGCGGGGTGGTCCGAGGCTTCCGGGGCTGCTTGCAGGTGAGTATCCTCCCCTGACTTCCCAGCTGCCCTCTGGAGGCACCCCCCACACCACCACCAGAGAGCAACACCTCCCTTGTGCCCCCCCCCAAGGGTGTGCGGGTCAGTGAGACGCCTGAGGGCGCCAGCAGTCTGGATGCCAGCCGTGGGGAAAGCATCAATGTAGAGCCCGGCTGTAGCCTGCCAGATCCCTGCGACTCGAGCCCCTGTCCTGCCAATAGCTACTGTAGTGATGACTGGGACAGCTTCTCCTGCAGCTGTGATCCAGGTATGACAAGCACCCAGGGGAAGGGGCAGGTCTGTGGGCGCTGGGGTTCTCATGCTATGTGACCTGGGTCTAGTGACATCACCTCTGTGAACTTCAGCCCCCGGTACTAGAAAGTCATTGGGCACTCAGAGCAGAAGGAGGTGGAAGAGGGAAGATTGGTAGAAAATGCCTGTGCGAGAAGGGTGGGGAATGGTCCTATCTTTTTTTTTTAATATTAATTTTCCCTTTTGGTTGTAATTATTATTGTTGTTGTTATTGATGTCATTGTAGGATAGGACAGAGAGAAATGGAGAGAGGAGGGGAAGACAGAGGGGGAGAGAAAGATAGACACCTGCAGACCTGCTTCACCGCCTGTGAAGCGAATCCCCCACAGGTGGGGAGCTGGGGGCTTGAACTGGGATCCTTACGCCGGTCCTTGTGCCTTGCGCCTCATGCGCTTAGCCCGCTGTGCTACCGCTTGACTCCCAGAATGATCCTGTCTTGTCCTTCTGGCCCCAGGTTACTATGGTGACAATTGTACTAACGTGTGTGACCTGAACCCCTGTGAGCACCAGTCCACATGCACCCGAAAGCCCAGTGCCCCTCACGGCTACACCTGCGAGTGCCCCCAGAATTACCTTGGACCATACTGTGAGACCAGGTGCGTGGACCAGAGCCGACAGCAGCAGGTGCGGTGATGCCTGTCCATCTCTGGTTGGGATCAGAAGAAGCACATGCCACTATGCCAGTGGGGGTAGGGGGTGGGGAGTGGCACAGAGAGCTCAGGCCATATTGGGCCTCTCTCTCTCCAGGATTGATCAGCCTTGTCCCCGAGGCTGGTGGGGACACCCCACTTGTGGTCCCTGTAACTGTGATGTCAGCAAAGGCTTTGACCCAGACTGCAACAAGACAAGCGGCGAGTGCCACTGCAAGGTGACAGCCCCAACCTACCCCTCCATTGCTGCCCCTGCCCCATGCCTCATAGGTCCAAGGGCGGGGAGGGGGGTGTCAGTGGAAAGAATCTTCCTGCAGAGCCACGTGTCATTTGCTCCAATGGGGTGGGCCAGTGGCAGCTTGGCTTCATGTGTCCGGGTTGTGGGGCTCCCAGGACCCACACTCAACCACGAGCCCCAGCTCACTGCACTGGGTATTTGTTTCTTGTCCTGACCAGCTAACGTCTCAGGCATGGCTTAGACTCCAGGTCTCTACCAGTTTATCCATTCATTATTATTATTGTTATTATTTTGGTTGTTGTCACTAAGGCTTCACTACTCTGGGACAACTTCTTTAAGATAGAAAGAGAGAGACAGGGCATCTGGAAAGTGCCTCAACCAATAGAGCATGAGACGTTCATGTTTGGTATGTGCCAGTATTCCTGTCTTTCTCCCTCATGTGATTTTTCTCTCTCATTGTAATGAGTAAGATGAATCTTTATTTAAATTTATTTATTTATTTATTTTGGATAGAGAGGGATACACTTGCAGCCTTTTCACCACCTGAAGCTTACCCCCTGCAGGTGGGGAATAGGGGCTTGAACTCTGGTCCTTACTAACTGTAATGTGTGCATTCAAACAGGTGTACCACCACCTGGCCCCAAGATAAAGTTTTAGAAGGAACAAAAGAGAGAAAGGAAGGAAAGAAAGAAAAGGTCTAAGAGGTGGTGCAATGGATTCTTTTTTTTTTTTTTTTTGAAATTAAAAAAAAAATTTTCTTTCTTTATTCCCTTTTGTTGCCCTTGTTGTTTTATTGTTGTAGTTATTATTATTGTCATCGTTGTTGGATAGGACAGAGAGAAATGGAGAGAGGAGGTGAAGACAGAGAGGAGGAGAGAAAGATAGACACCTGCAGATCTGCTTCACCACCTGTGAAGGGACTTCCCTGCAGGTGGGGAGCTGGGGGTTTGAACTGGGATCCTTCTTCTTCTAGCGTTTGCCACCGGGATCCTTATGCCAGTTCTTGCACCTTGCACCACCTGCGCGTAACCTGCTGTGCTAGCAATGGACTCTTAAGTATAAGTTTCTGAGTTCAATTCCAGCATCCTGTGTGCAGAGTGATACTCTGGTTCTCTCTCTCCCTCTCTCTCATTAACAAATAAATAAATATATTTAAGAAAGAAAGAAAGAAAGAAAGAAAAGAAAAGAAAAGAAAGAGCTGAGAGTGGGGAGTGGGTGAAGGCACATAGCACCAAAGCTTTCTCCAACACTTTGGGGACTGTGCTCGAACCTGGGTTGTGCATATGGCAAAGCAACACACTATGGCATTATCCAAATTAGCTATTTGCAGACCCACTTAAAATATTTTAAATATCACTCATGGGGGTTCTGAGGCCAGGGAGACTCTTTCCAAGGGGCCCTAGCTAGGAATACACACACAGCCTGGAAAGCAGGCCTAAGCCAGAGGCCCACACCCTCCCTTTTCAGGAGAACCACTACCAGCCTCCTGGAAGCCCCACCTGCCTCCTGTGTGACTGCTACCCCACTGGCTCTTTGTCCCGTGTCTGTGACCCTGAAGATGGCCAGTGTCCCTGCAAGCCTGGCGTCATTGGGCGCCAGTGTGACCGCTGTGACAACCCTTTTGCTGAAGTCACAACCAACGGCTGTGAAGGTGGGGCTTCCTGGGTGGTCAGCTGCCAGGAGGGCCCTGTGCCCCAGGAGACCAGTGCTTGCTGCAGGCCTGAGGCTGCTGGGAGAGGGCAGGGGGGCCTGGGAAGAGGTGCTGGGGATCAGCTACTCTCTAGTGACCCTCGTGTTTTCCTGCAGTGAACTATGACAGCTGCCCACGGGCAATTGAGGCTGGGATCTGGTGGCCACGGACCCGCTTCGGGCTGCCTGCTGCTGCCCCCTGCCCCAGGGGCTCCTTTGGTAGGTGCTGCAGGTTTAGAATGCAGTGCTGAGGTCTTGGCTCTCTCCTTTGTGGGTTGAGGGTGGGAGAATCTCACCCCATCCTTCCTTGGAGCACTGTTCCCTCCCTCCGAAGACCCCCCTGATGAAGGGTACCCACAGTTTGCAAGGTGCCCAGCATGAAGGTGAATGCTCGAGAGTTGAACAGAAATCACAGTGACTTCCTAACCTCCACACAATATCTGGAACTGGAGTTCTCTACCAGAAAGTAACTCTGGGGAGCTAATCTAGGTGCCCAGCCCCAGACCAGTAACAGACAGAGTGACAGAGGGTACAGGGTGGCTGAGGGTGGCAATAGTGTCCAGGAGCTTGAAGGGGCAGTGTCTCTTGCTTTTGTGGGTCCCATGAGAGCTAGTCTTGCAGGGACTGGAGCTCTGGTGTCCTGCCCACCTGTCCTCCTGTTTTTGCCCAAGCTGCAGGAGGGCAGGACCTTGCCTACCTGCCTCTGTCTGTGGCTCACAGAAGACTGGCCCCTACCAGACTGCTCATCTGGTCTGGGGTCCCTTTGTCTTTCCCCAAGGCCACCCTCTGGGTTTCCTCCTACAGGGACTGCTGTGCGTCACTGTGATGAGCACAGGGGGTGGCTCCCCCCAAACCTCTTTAACTGCACGTCCATCACCTTCTCGGAGCTGAAGGGCTTTGTAAGTGAATTCCTTGATCTCATCCCTCTCTCCCCACCCCACACCTTGGAGAAAGCTTTTTCTAAAATTCAAGTTTTTTTTTTTTAAGTTTTATTTAATGATTTTTTTTTTTTTTTTTTTTTTACTTTATCTGACAGGACAAAGAGAAATTGAGAGGGAAGAGGGGTAGAGAAGGAGACAGAGAGGACTGGGAAGATAACATAGTAGTTATGCAAAAGACTGTCATGCCTGAGGGTTTGAGGGCCCAGGTTCAACCCCCAGCACTACCATAACCTAAAGCTGAACGGTGTTCTAGTAAAAAATAAAAAGACAAACAGAAAAGCACTTGTAACACTGCTTCACTGCTCATGAAGCTTTCCCCTGCAGATGGAGAAATGGGCTTGAACCCAGGTCTTTACACATTATAACACGTGTACTTGCGGTCTTTAACGTTATAACATTGCCTGGCCCCTGGAGAAGGAGCTCTGTGGTCTCGCTGAGGAGGCCATTGTCCCCTTTCCTGGGGCCCCTTTACTCCCAAGTTCCAACCTCACTGCTTCCTGTTTCGCTTTCTTCCCATTATCTGTCTCTGCCCCAGGTTGAGAGGCTACAGCGCAATGAGTCCGGCCTGGACTCAGGGCGCTCCCAGCGGCTGGCCCTGCTCCTGCGCAATGCCACACAGCACACGGCCGGTTACTTTGGCAGCGACGTCAAGGTGGCTTACCAGCTGGCCACCCGACTGCTGGCTCACGAGAGCGCCCAGCGTGGCTTCGGGCTGTCTGCCACGCAAGATGTGCATTTCACTGAGGTGGGCTGGGGAGGTGGCTGGATGGCTGGCTGGGGTGGGGGGGGGTCAGTGAGTGGGCAGGTTGGGCACACAGCCCACCCTTCCTTGTGGCACTCCCACCTGGCTGGAGGCTCCAGGGAGTCCCCACAGTGATGCAGAGCACCTTTCCCATAACAGTGTCTGCAGAGAAGGTCTGTAGTCGGCCCTGGTCTCTAGGCTTTGCAGCCCCTGTGCCAGGGTGGGGAGGAGCCGGTGTCTACTACAGCTGGTCCTCACTTTCCGACCTGCTTGTTTCCTCACATGCTGAGCCCAGCTCCCCCTACCGCCTCTGAGCAGGGGATCTTGTGGCAGTGGACAAGAACTGTGTTCATGGGAAACAGCAGTTCAGTTTCAAGCACCTCATCTCCCAACACCTCTCAATCTCAGTCTCGTTCCCACAGTTGGTTGGTGACACTAGACTAGCATTTTCTGTTTGTACAATTTTTTTGCTTTCTTTTTTTTCTTTTTAGCCAACACAATGCCTATACAGGACTCTACCTGACAGTCTTTTTCCTTTTCTTTTTCATTATTTTTTATGGTAGAGAGAGAGAAATAGAGAGGGGAAGGGAGAGAGGAAGTGTGAAATTTGTGAAACTTCCTCCCTTCATGTGGGAACCAAGGCCTCAAACCTGAGTCCTCGTGCATGGTCACCTGTGCACTATATGGAGTGTGTCACCACCTTGCCTCCTAGACTCAGCTTTTTTTTTTTTAAGACTTTTTTTTAAACTTTTAAATTTTATTATATTTATTTTCCCTTTTGTTGCCCTTGTTGTTTTTATTGTTGCTGTTGTTATTGATGCCGTTGTTGTTGGATAGGACAGAGAGAAATGGAGAGAGGAGGGGAAGACAGAGAGGGGGAGAGAAAGACAGACACCTGCAGACCTGCTTCACCGCCTGTGAAGTGACTCCCCTGCAGGTGGGGAGCCGGGAGCTGGAACCAGGATCCTTATGCCGGTCCTTGTGCTTTGCGCCACGTGCGCTTAACCTGCTGCACTACGGCCCGACTTTATTTTTTTACCAGAGCACTGATCAGCTCTGGCTTATGGTGGTGCAGGGATTGAACCTTGGAATTCGGAGTCTCAGGCATGATAGTCTATTTGCATAACCATTATGCTAGCTACCAATGTCTGCATCTTTTTCATCTATATATTTCTACTTTATTGTATACCCATAGTATAATTTATTTCCTCTTTCTTATAAGTTATTTTTCCTTTTCTTCTTTTTGCCATCAGTGTTATCTTTGGGACTTAGTGCCTGCAAAGGACTCCACAGTTCCGAGAGGCCATTCCTCATGCCCTTCTCTTTTGCTTTCTTTCTTTTTTTAAATATTTATTTATTTATTTTCCCTTTTGTTGCCCTTTTTTTATTGTTGTAGTTATTATTGATGTCATCGTTGTTAGATAGGACAGAGAGAAATGGAGAGAGGAGGGGAAGACAGAGAGGGGGAGAAAAAGATAGACACCTGCAGACCTGCTTCACCGCCTGTGAAGTGACTCCCCTGCAGGTGGGGAGCCGGGGGCTCGAACCAGGATCCTTACGCCAGGTTAAGGCACTGCGTGCCTTAACCCGCTGCACTACCACCTGACACCCACCCTTTTCTTTTTCTTTTTTTTTTTTTTTTACATGTGGTCATTTCTATCATCATTCCTGGGCCACACAGAATCACCCACTTGAAAATGCACACTTGTGTTGCTAGGAACAAAGCTCCTAGATTTCCTGGACTCCAAGCCCTGCCTGCGGCGGCCGAGTCTCACACCAGTCCTGCTACTGCTGAGGTTTACATGCTGGGCTGTCACGACACACCTCTGCCAGGAAAACACAGAAAAACGCACCATAGCTTCTGCAACAACCCACTCGTTCCGTAGGCAGGCCTCGTTCAAACAATTATTTTTACCTGTGGCAAAGCTTTCCTAGCAGCACTTGCTGTTTTACAAGGAAGAAACTGTCCTGTGGGACTCAAACCCCCGGCTCCCCACCTGCAGGGGGGTTGCTTCGCAGGCGGTGAAGCAGGTCTGCAGGTGTCTGTCTTTCTCTCCTCCTCTCTGCCTTCCCCTCCTCTCTCCATTTCTCTCCGTCCTATTTAACAACGATGACAATAATAGTAGCTACAACAATAAGAAGAAACAAGGACAACAAAAAGGAATAAGTAAATAAATAAATATTTAAAAAATGTTCAATCACTACCTTGTAACTAAATATGGCTCTTTATAAAAACTAGTGGATAATTAGGGACATCCAGAAGAGATCATTGAGAGGGGGGCCAGGTGGTAGTGTACCTGGTTGAGTGCACATGTTACAGTGCTCAAGGAGTTTCAGAGTGAAGGTGAGAGAGAAGAGAGAAGGAGAGAGAGAGATAAGAAGAAGGAAGAGGGAGAGAAGAAAAAGAGAGATACCAGAGCACTTCTTTTTCTTTCCATTATGCTAATTCCCCAGCCCAATAAGTTTTTTTTAAATTTATTATCTTTTTATTATTATTTTTTTAAATAATTTCTTTCTTTATTGGGGAATTAATGTTTTACATTCAACAGTAAATACAATAGTTTGTACATGCATAACATTCCCCAGATTTCCATTTAACAATACAACCCCCACTATGTCATTCATCATCTTTCATGGACCTGTATTCTCCCCACCCACCCACCCACCCCAGAGTCTTTTACTTTGGTGTAATACTCCAATTCCATTTCAGGTTCGACTTGTGTTTTCTTTTCTAATCTTGTTTTTCAATTTCGGCCTGAGAGTGAGATCATCCCATATTCATCCTTCTGTTTCTGACTTATTTCACTCAACATGATTTTTTCAAGGCCCATCCAGGATCGGCTGAAAACGGTGAAGTCACCATTTTTTACAGCTGAGTAGTATTCCATTGTGTATATATGCCACAACTTGCTCAGCCACTCATCTGTTGTTGGACACCTGGGTTGCTTCCAGGTTTTGGCTATTACAAATTGTGCTGCCAAGAACATATGTGTACACAGATCTTTTTGGATGGATGTGTTGGGTTCCTTAGGATATATCCCCAGGAGAGGAATTGCAGGGTCATAGGGTAGGTCCATTTCTAGCCTTCTGAGAGTTCTCCAGACTGTTCTCCACAGAGGTTGGACCAATTGACATTCCCACCAGCAGTGCAGGAGGGTTCCTTTGACCCCACACCCTTTCCAGCATTTGCTGCTGTTACCTTTTCTGATGTATGACATTCTCACAGGAGTGAAGTGATATCTCATTGTTGTCTTGATTTGCATTTCTCTGACAGAGACTTGGAGCATTTTTTCATGTGTTTCTCTGCCTTTTGGATCTCTTCTGTGGTGAATATTCTGTCCAAGTCCTCCCCCCATTTTTGGATAGGGTTATTTGTTGTCTTGTTGTTGAGTCTGGCAAGCTCTTTATATATGTTGGTTATTAAACTCTTATCTGATGTATGGCGTGTAAAGATCTTCTCCCATTCTGTGAGGGGTCTCTTGGTTTTGGTAATGGTTTCTTTTGCTGTGAAGAAGCTTTTTAATTTGATGTAGTCCCATAGGTTTATACTTGCCTTAGTCTTCCTTGTAATTGGATTTGTTTCATTGAAAATGTCTTTAAAATTTATGCGGAAAAGAGTTCTGCCAGTATTTTCCTCTAAGTATCTGATAGTTTCTGGTCTAACATCCAAGTCCTTGATCCACTTGGAATTTACTTTTGTATTTGGTGAAATACAGTGATTCAGTTTCATTCTTCTGCATGTTTCAACCCATTGTTTCCAATACCATTTGTTGAAGAGACTCTGCTTTCCCCATGTAATAGTCTGGGCCCCTTTGTCAAAGATTAGATGTCCATAGGTATGGGGCCTCATTTCTGGGCTCTCAATTCTATTCCACTGGTCAGTGTGTCTGTTCATGTTCCAGTACCAAGCAGTTTTGATGACAATGGCCCTATAATACAGTTTGAGATCTGGGAGTGTGATGCCTCCGGTTCTGTTCTTTTTTCTCAAGATTGTTTTGGCAATTCTAGGTCTTTTCTGGTTCCAGATAAACATTTGTAGCATTTGTTCTATTCTCCTAAAAAATGTGCTTGGGATCTTGATGGGGATAGCATTAAATTTGTAGATGGCTCTGGGTAATATATTCATTTTGATGATGTTAATTCTACCAACCCATGAACATGGAATATCTTTCCACTTCTTTGTGTCTTTTTGAATTTCTTTGAGTAGTGACTCATAATTTTCAATATACAAGTCTTTCACTTCTTTGGTTAGGTTTACTCCTAGATATTTTATTGTTTTTGTTGCTATAGAAAAAGGAACTGATTTCTGGATTTCAATTTCTTCTAACTTAGTGTTTGCATAGAGGAATGCCACTGACTTTTGAATGTTAATTTTATAGCCTGACACATTACTGTATTGCCTGATGATTTCCAAAAGCTTCTTGCTGGATTCCTTAGGTTTTTCCATGTATACTATCATGTCATCTGCAAATAGGGAGAGTTTGACTTCTTCTCTTCCAATCTGTATCCCTTTAATTCCTTGCTCCTGCCTGATTGCTATGGCAAGAACTTCCAACACTATGTTGAATAGTAATGGTGATAGTGGGCAGCCCAGTCTAGTACCTGATCTGAGGGGAAATGCTTCCAGTTTTTCACCATTGAGTATGATGTTGGCTGTAGGTTTGCTATATATAGACTCCACTATCTTCAGGAATTTTCCATCTATTCCCATTTTTTGTAGTGTTTTGATCATAAACGGATGTTGGATTTTGTCAAAGGCTTTCTCTGCATCTATTGATATGACCATGTGGTTTTTGGTCTTGCTTTTGTTGATGTGGTGGATCACATTGATTGACTTACGTATATTAAACCAACCTTTCATGCCTGGGATAAACCCCACTTGGTCATGATGAACAATCTTTTTGATATACTGCTGTATCCTGTTGGCTAGAATTTTGTTCAATATTTTCGCATCTATGTTCATCAGAGATATTGGTCTGTAGTTTTCTTTTTTGGTTGTGTCCCTGTCTGCTTTTGGTATCAGGGTGATGTTGGCTTCATAGAAGCTTGCAGGGAGTATTCCAGTGTCTTCAATCTTCTGGAAGACTTTTAAAAGTAGAGGTATTAGTTCTTCTTTGAAAGTTTTGTAGAATTCATTTGTAAAACCATCTGGTCCAGGACTTTTATTTTTGGGAAGATTTTTTGATAACTGTTTCAATTTCATTAGCTGTGATGGGCCTGCTCATGTTATCCACTTCCTCTTTACTTAGTTTTGGAAGTTGGTAGGTATCTAGGAAATCATTCATTTCTTCCAGGTTCTCTAGCTTGGTGGCATATAGTTGTTCATAGAAGCCTCGTATGATATGTTGAATTTCTGCAATGTCTATTGTGATATCTCCTCTTTCATTTACTATCCGATTTATTTGGGTCTTCTCCCTTTTTTGTTTTGTGAGTCTGGCTAAAGGTTTGTCGATTTTGTTTACTCTTTCGAAGAACCAACATTTACTTTCATTGATCTTTTGTATGGTTTTCCTATTCTCAATGTTATTTATTTCTGCCCTAAATTTAGTGATTTCTGTCCTTCTGGTTGCTTTAGGATTCCTTTGTTGTTCTTCTTCTAGGTCTTTAAGATGTGCAATCAGGCTGTTTATTTGTGCTTTTTCTTGTTTCCTAATGTGTGCTTGTATAGCTATGAATTTCCCTCTTAGGACTGCTTTAGCTGTGTCCCAAATATTTTGATAGCTTGTGTCTTCATTTTCATTGAACTCTCGAAACATTTTGATTTCTTCCTTGATTTCCTCTTTGACCCAGAAGTTGTTAAGAAGTGTACTGTTGAGCTTCCACATTTTGGGACTATTACTAATCTTTTGTTGATTGTTAAGTGTTAGTTGAATTCTACTGTGGTCTGAGAAGATGCTTGGGATGATTTCAGTGCTGTTGAATTGGCTGATGCTGTCTTTGTGGCCTAACATATGGTCTATCCTTGAGAATGATCCATGTGGATTTGAATAAAATGTGTATTCCAGTTTCTTGGGATGAATGACTCTGAAAATGTCCAATAGTTCTAGTTTATCTATCTCTTCATTTAGTTCCCTTATGTCTTTACTGATTTTATTCCTGGATGATCTGTCAAGTTGAGATAGTGGGGTATTGAAGTCCCCTACTATGATTGTGTTACTGTTAATATATTGCT
Organism: Erinaceus europaeus; assembly: GCF_950295315.1. Taxonomy (NCBI): domain Eukaryota; kingdom Metazoa; phylum Chordata; class Mammalia; order Eulipotyphla; family Erinaceidae; genus Erinaceus; species Erinaceus europaeus. The sequence continues at coordinate 68,195,051 of NC_080172.1, read as the reverse complement.
GTAGCTCTTTCAGTAGAAGTTTGATGTATTTAGATGGATTCTCATTGCGTGCATAGATATTAATAATTGTTAAGTCCTCTTGATTGACTGATCCTCTGAGCATTAAGTAGTGTCCATTACTATCTTTTTTAATCTTATCTATTTTAAAGTCTATCATGTCAGATATGAGAATAGCTGTTCCTGCCCTTTTTTGTGGGCCATTGGCTTGTATGATAGTTTTCCATCCTTTCACTTTAAGTCTGTGTTTGTCTTGTTGAGTTAGGTGAGTTTCCTGTAGACAACATATTGTTGGGTTGTGTTTTCTGATCCATCTTCCTACTCTGTGTCTTTTAATAGGTGAATTCAGGCCATTGACATTTATTGATATCAAAGATTGAAGATATTTTAACGCCATTCTTGTAGAGTTTTAGAGTGTTTTGATATATGTCCTATTTGTGGTGGTCTGGTTGTTTATAGGAGACCTTTCAGAACTTCTTTCAGGGCAGGCTTGGTGATGGTTGCTTCCTTCAACTGTTGCTTGTCTGAGAAGGTTTTGATGCTTCCATCTAGTCTGAATGACAGTCTAGCAGGATATAGTATTCTTGGCTGAAAGCCTTTCTCATTGAGCACTCGATAAATATCTTGCCATTCTCTTCTGGCCTGTAGTGTTTGTATGGAGAAGTCTGCTGCTAATCTTATGGGTTTTCCTTTGTAGGTGACTCTTTGTTTTTCTCTTGCAGCCTTGAGGATCCTTTCTTTATCCTTATTCCTTTCCATTCTAAGTATGACATGTCTTGGTGTCTTTAGGTCTGGGTTAATTCTGTTTGGGACCCTCTGGGCTTCTTGAATCTTTATGTCTTTGGTATTGTCAAGACTAGAGAAATTTTCAGCTATTATGGCCTGGAGAATGCTTTCTTCCTCTCCTTCTCTTTCTTCCTCTGGTAAGCCAATAATGCGTATATTGTTTCTTTTGAAGTCATCCCATAGGACTCTGTTGTTGTTTTCAGCATCTCTTAATCTCTTTTTGAGATCTCTTACTTCTTTTTTAGTTGTCTCTAATTCATCCTCAATCTTGCTAATTCTGTCTTCAGCCTCATAGATTCTATTCTCTCTGCTCTCTACTGCTTTCTGGAGTTCATCTATTTTGTTGCCCTGCTCTGATACTGTTTTAGCTTGTTCAGCTAGTTGCATTCTTAGCTCAGCGATTTCAGCTTTCAGCTCTCTAATAACCATGAGATAATTAGAATTTTCTTCCGTATTCTCATTTGTTGTTCCTGCATTTCTGATTACAATTTTTTCAAATTCTTTACTCACTCCTGTTATTATTTCCTTAGCTAATGTTTGGATGTTGAACTCGTTGTTTTGTGCTTCACCCTCTGGAGGACTTTTAGCTGGACTCTTGTCCTGGTTCGAGTCTCCAATATTTTTTCTTGTTGTTTTAACCATTTTATATATTATGTTATGAGTTCCCTTTATCAGTACTTTTCAAATTATTGATCACTATTGCCTGGATTGACTTGTGTCTAAGTAATTTAATTAAAGGGTTTACTGTGGTGGAAGTTAACAGTTTTTTCAATCCCTGAGTTGGAGCTCAGTGGTGTAAAAGCCTCTTTTTTTTTTCTTCCCTGTAGGCTATGGGAGCCTGAGGGCTTTTAAACTGTCAATAGGCTTCTTAGCTTAATCACTGACTCCTGACCAAGAGATAAAGCAGGGTGTGGCAGAGATAATCCCGTGGTTATGCAAAGAGACTTTCACAGCCCCTCAGCTATGCCACTGAGGTATAAGTCTTCTCCTGAGTTTCCCGGTTAGATCTCTGTCCCCTGGTGTCCCTCCCTGTTGCTGCTCCAGAGTCTGAGGGTAGTAGCAATGGAGACTCAGAGTTGCACTTGGTGAGTCTCTGGGGAGTCCTTTCCTCCCTTCAGCTGTCCCCTTGTTGTGGAGCAGACTGGAGGTGGTGTCTCCACTGATACACTGTTGAACTGTTAGCAGTCACTTAATCTCTCCTTAGGCCCCTCTCTCCTCTCTGTCACCAGCCATGCGTGTTTGTACTCACGGGTGATTTACTGGGTTCCTGTGGTCATTCTAGTCCTGTCTTGTTTCGGTCCGGGTGGTCTCCTTTGGTATTCCTAGTTGATCCGGGAGAGGAGAGGAGAGGAGAGGAGAGAAAGCGATCTGCTGCTCGTAGCTCCACCTCCGGAACAGGAAGCCTTCTTTTTCTAATTATGATAGAGACACAGAGAAATTGAGAGACATCTGCTTCACCACTTGTGAAGCTTCCCCCTACCAGTAGGGACCACAGCCTTGAACCTGGTTCCTTGCATGTGGTGCACTACTGCCTAGCCCATATTTCTGCTGTGTCTTTTTTTATTACAGTACAATATACAGTATGCTACTGAACAGACATTAAATTTTTTTAATGTTGTAAGGCTCTCAGATGCCCATTCCCTCTCTCTGAGGCCTCCCTCCCTGTAGCTCACCTCAAGCTCCGCTTGTCAGGATCATAGTTGTGAGGGAGCAGCCCGGTCAGGGTGCGGTAGATGATGACGCTGGCCACTGCCTCTCCCTGGCTCAGCTCTGGGTGCCGCCGCTGCCTCCGGGCCAGCTCCTCTTGCTTCACCACTTGTGAAAGGGGGACATTAGACTACTTAAAGGTGGTTGACAAGCCTACTCTCAGAACAGCACACTGCCTGAAATTCGCTTATTCACTATTTTTCAGGAACTAAGTGAGGAACACCTGTATGCCTGTGTGGGCGCAGGCACAAGTGGGGACCTAGCCTCTGGAAGGGGTGCGGTGTGTGGGCAGTCATGGCCTGGGGAGGGGGAAGCAAGGGGCTATGGACATATCCCACGATGACCATGCCCACTCCTAGAACCTGCTGCGGGTGGGCAGTGCCCTCCTGGATGCGGCCAACAAGCGGCACTGGGAGCTGATCCAACAGACAGAGGGTGGCACGGCCTGGCTGCTGCAGCATTATGAGGCCTACGCCAGCGCCCTGGCCCAGAACATGCGCCACACCTACCTGAACCCCTTCACCATCATCACGCCCAACATCGGTGAGGCCGTGCCTGGGTTGGGGTGCTGCATGCAGGGAGGGGCCACCTCTGGTGGTTGGTGGTCTGACCACGTGTCGCCCCACCCCCAGTCATCTCTGTAGTGCGCTTGGACAAGGGGAACTTCGCGGGGGCCAAGCTGCCTCGCTATGAGGCGCTGCGAGGGGAGCGGCCCCCAGACCTTGAGACAACAGTCATTCTGCCTGAGTCTGTCTTCAGAGGTCAGTGGGGCCAGTGGGCTGAGGTGAGGGCCCTGGGCATCCCTGCAGGGCCCCGCTGAGCAGACTGTGTCGCACCCCCAGAAACACCTCCTGTGGTCAGGCCTGCAGGCCCAGGGGAGGCCCAGGAGCAAGAGGAGCTGGCCCGGAGGCAGCGGCGGCACCCAGAGCTGAGCCAGGGAGAGGCAGTGGCCAGTGTCATCATCTACCGCACCCTGGCTGGGCTGCTCCCTCACAACTATGATCCTGACAAGCGGAGCTTGAGGTGAGCTACAGGGAGGGAGGCCTCAGAGAGAGGGAATGGGCATCTGAGAGCCTTGAGGGACGGGGCCAACTGTGCTGACTGTGTGCCAGAGTCCCCAAACGCCCGGTCATCAACACACCCGTGGTGAGCATCAGCGTGCATGACGATGAGGAGCTGCTGCCCCGAGCCCTGGAAAAGCCGGTTACCGTGCAGTTCCGGCTGCTGGAGACGGAGGAGCGCACCAAGCCCATCTGCGTCTTCTGGAACCACTCCATCCTGTGAGCCTGCTGCCCTGTTCCTGCCACCCTGGGGCCCGAAACTCCCACACCCTATTCTCCCTGCCCCTGACACAGCCTTCCCCCGCCTCCTCCATGCAGGGTCAGCGGCACGGGGGGCTGGTCAGCCCGAGGCTGTGAGGTCGTCTTCCGTAACGAGAGCCACGTCAGCTGCCAGTGCAACCACATGACGAGCTTTGCAGTGCTCATGGACGTGTCCCGGAGGGAGGTGGGGCCACCTGAGGGTTTGCTGGGTGAGGCAGGAGGGAGGGGGCCAGGGCTCAGGGCTAGGTGCTTAGGCCCTCATGTTGCCAACTTCCCTGGGCCTCTTCTGCAGAATGGGGAGATCCTTCCACTGAAGACGCTGACATATGTGGCTTTAGGGGTCACACTGGCGGCCCTGCTGCTCACCTTCCTCTTCCTCACTGCCCTGCGCACCCTGCGCTCCAACCAGCACGGCATCCGCCGGAATCTGACGGCTGCTCTGGGCTTGGCCCAGCTGGTCTTCCTCCTCGGAATCAATCAGGCTGACCTTCCTGTAAGAGGCTCCTCTTCACCCAGAGACCACCCCAGCCCTCCCTCCCAAATCTCTGAGGCCTCCCCAGAACCCTGCTCTCAATCTCCCTTCCTGTGGCTTGCAGTTGAACAAGTGAGAGCCCAGCCCAGCGCTCAGCTCACAGTTTCTGCTGCTAATTTTTTTTTTATAAACATATACTTATATAAAATATTTTATTTATTTTGGATAGAGACAGAGAAATCAAGAGGGTAGGGGGAGATAGAGAGAGAGACACCCACAACACTACTTTACCTTTTGTGAAGCTTCCCACCTGCAGGTGGGGACTGAGGATTTGAACCCTTGTCCTTGTGCCTGGTAATGTCTTCACTTTGCCATGCACACCAGTTTCTGCTTCTGTAGTTTCCACTGAAGGTCCCCTAACCCTGGAAGTGTCTTTTGGCTCAGACACAACCTGAAGCAGCCCCCAACACCCAGACCCTCCTCCCATGCTTGCGGGAGCAGAGCCCAGGCTATGGGCTGTCTCTGACCCGCCGGCCCTGCTCAGTTTGCCTGCACAGTCATCGCCATCCTGCTGCATTTCCTGTACCTCTGCACCTTCTCCTGGGCACTCCTAGAGGCCCTGCACCTGTACCGGGCGCTGACTGAGGTGCGAGACGTCAACACTGGCCCCATGCGCTTCTACTATATGCTGGGCTGGGGCGTGCCTGCCTTCATCACAGGTATTCCCACCCACTCTGGCCTCCAGGCTTAGCTGGGGGCTCTCCACACCACATTTGCTCCCATCCCACGCCCAGAGGCACCCCCCCACACACACACCAAGTCCCAAATTCTCCCATTTAACTCCACCCCACCTAGGGGATGGGCCCCCCAGCTGGATGGCCCCCCTTCATCCTCTGGGTCTGACCCAGGGAACCGATTTGACCACCTGCCCGAGTCCCAAACTCTTGAGCGCCCATCCCGTTGCTGTCCCTATCCTCCTAGGTCTAGCGGTCGGCCTTGACCCTGAGGGCTATGGGAACCCTGACTTCTGCTGGCTCTCCATCTACGACACCCTCATCTGGAGTTTTGCCGGTCCTGTGGCCTTTGCCGTCTCAGTAAGTGCCAGGAAGGGGGGTGTGTGGCTGATAGAGCTGGCCTAGAGTGTCCTCAGGGACCCTTTAGCAGTGGCTAAGGCTATGGCCCCATGGTCCCCTCACGCCTCCCCCTCCTCCCTGCTAGATGAGTGTGTTCCTGTACATCCTAGCAGCTCGGGCCTCCTGTGCTGCCCAGCGGCAGGGTTTTGAGAAGAAAGGCCCCATGTGAGTGTGGGCTGGGGTGTTGGGCAATGGGTGGGAGGGCAATGGGTTGGGAGGGCAATGAGTTGGGCAATGGGTGGGAGGGCCTCTGTGCAGACTCTCAGCCATCCACTTCCCCAGCTCTGGTCTGCAGCCCTCCTTCGCGGTTCTCCTGCTGCTGAGTGCTGCCTGGCTGCTGGCCCTGCTCTCCATCAACAGCGACACCCTCCTCTTCCACTACCTCTTTGCCGCCTGCAATTGTATTCAGGTACCCCCCTGGCCCACGCCTTGTGGGGCGCCCCAAAGAGATGGCAGGGGCAGCCTGGCTTGTGGGGTATCTGAATATGCCTGTGGACAGTAGCTACCTCTTGCCTGCCAGGGCCCCTTCATCTTCCTCTCCTACGTGGTGCTGAGCAAGGAGGTCCGAAAAGCACTGAAGTTTGCCTGCAGCCGTAAGCCCAGCCCTGACCCTGCTCTGACCACCAAGTCCACCCTGACCTCGGTGAGGACATCTGGGGTCTTGGGGGTAGGGGAGTCTGCACAGGTTGGGGTGCAGGTGGGAGGGCACAGGAGGCCCCAAAAGTCTATGCTTTGTGCTCTGCATCCTTTTCTTCCATCCTGTCCTAGGAGGAGGAGGGAGGGATGGTGGAATGGTCCCTGTGGCTGGGGGGGTAGGGGGCCAGGGTCAGGGAGGAAGGAGGGCACTGGGTGAGACAGAGGTGGAACTGGGAAGAGAAAGGTAAGGAAGTGGCTGGCGCAGATAGGCAGGTGATAAATACCTAGCACCTGTGAGTCCCTCCCACATGTTAGAAATCCTTTGTGACTCCCAGGATGATCTCAGGAGGCAGTGGCTGGCCTTATCTTGTGCCAACAGGCCCTTACAGAGCTGAGGCCAGCGTGATGGTTGACAGCACCACCACAGGCCAGCTCTGTCCAGGATCTCTTTCTCCCAGACCCAGGCTAGGGGAGCTACAACGAAGGGCAAGCTCCCTGCCTCTTCTCTTCCCCAGCCTGCTCCTCCATTTACTGTTTCCTCTCTGTCCCCTGCCTAGTCCTACAACTGCCCCAGCCCCTATGCAGATGGGCGGCTGTATCAGCCTTACGGAGACTCTGCTGGCTCCCTACACAGCGCCAGCCGCTCAGGCAAGAGTCAGCCCAGCTACATCCCCTTCCTGCTGAGGTGAGCCCAGCATGGGAGGGTCGGGAAGGGGTGGCCCAGGCCAGAGACAGCTGGGGGTGTAGTTGCACACACTGTGACAAACATGGGCAGTAGTTTACACTAGAAGCAGTAAGAGACGGGTGCAGGGGCTAGGGATCCGGAAGGGAAGAGAGTGGGGCTGGGGGTGAGCCAACCTCTCTAGCATGGTCTCATCTCCTCAGGGAGGAGTCCACTCTGAATCCTGGCCAAGGCCCCCCCGGCCTGGCAGATCCCAGTAGCCTGTTCCTGGAGGGTCAAGACCAACAGCACGGTGAGAACGTAGCCCCTGTAGGTGGAGGAGTGTTGTCCAGCTTTTGCTGGTGGGGGCAGATGGGCTCTGATCCTGCCCTCACCCTCCAGATCCTGACACGGACTCTGACAGTGACCTGTCCCTGGAAGACGACCAGAGTGGCTCCTATGCCTCTACCCACTCGTCAGACAGTGAGGAGGAGGAAGAGGAAGCTGCCTTCCCTGGAGAGCCAGGCTGGGACAGCCTGCTGGGGCCTGGCGCAGAGAGGCTGCCCCTGCACAGTACCCCCAAGGGTGGGCTAGCACCTGGGCTGGGTTGTGGGGGTGGCAGCGTGAGAGTAAAGGGTCTGAGAGTCCCTGAAAGCAACACCAGGCTGGGGGCTCTTCTAGGGCTGCCCACCTTCCTGAGGCCTCACCCACTTTTTTCTCAACCAGATGGGGGCCTGGGGCCTGGGAAGGTGCCCTGGCCGGGAGACTTTGGAACCTCAGCCAAGGAGAGCAGTGGTGGTGAAGAGCGGCCAAGGGAGAATGGAGAAGCCCTTCCCCGAGAGGTGTGCTTGGGCCCCCTTCCGGGCCCTTCCGCTCAACCTCACAAAGGTAAGCAGGGTGTCTTGAGCTGTGCCCCCATCTCACACCTACCCTGTGGCTGGAAGGCACTTTGGGGTGCCTATCTCCCCACCCCCATTGCTCCTCACAGTGCCCGCTCTCCTGGCCACAGGTATCCTGAAGAAGAAGTGTCTACCCACTATCAGTGAGAAGAGTAGCCTCCTCCGACTCCCCCTGGAGCAGGGCACAGCTTCCTCCCGGGGCTCTTCAGCCAGCGAGGGCAGCCGTGCCATGCCCCCACCACGCCCCCCACCCCGCCAGAGCCTCCAGGAGCAGCTGAACGGCGTCATGCCCATTGCCATGAGCATCAAGGCAGGCACAGTGGATGAAGACTCATCGGGCTCTGAGTGAGTGTGCTGGGGGGGCAGGACCCCTGCAGGCTGTGGGTCTCGGCTGCCCCAGGCTGCTCTGGGGTGGCCGGCAGAGGACACGGGCTGCATGCATCTGGGTCGGCCCAGCCAGCATGCACCAGGCCAAGTGCCAGGGAAGGTGGGCAGGCTGGGGGTGCCTTTCTGTTTCCGTCTGCTGGTGAAAGCTCCTTGCTGTCTTCTCTCCGACTAACCCTCTGCCTGCCTTTTCTGTCACTTTCCCTTTCCTGCCTCTCCAGATTTCTCTTCTTTAACTTCCTGCATTAACCCCGGGCTGCTGGTTCCTACACCCCGAGGCTCCTTTACCTTCCCCAGCTGCACTCATGCCCACTCCTGTCTTGTGCTTTATCCTGCCCCTGCTCTCACCACCCACTCGCCTGCCTACTCGGCCGGCCCGCAGCAGCGATGGAACGTCCATCTGAGGAGCCTGGGCCTTGCCAGGAGGGAAACTCCCCTCCCACAAGGCCACCTAGTGCCAACTCCCTCCCCTGTCCTGCCCCCCCCACCCCCGTTGCACTTTGGACCCCTGGGGCCAACATCTCCAAGACAAAGTTTTACAGAAAAGAGAGAGAAAAAAAATTGAAAAAAAAAAAAGGATCTCCACTCTTCATGACTTCAGGGATTAATTTTTTTTATACACTGGAAACTGACTTCCCTTGCCCTTCCCAAAGAGGCTCGGACCTCCCAGGACGCATCCCAGCCTCTCCTCACGTTCCCATCTGCTGTGCCTCTGGGAGGAGAGGCTCTGGGGGCCCCTGTCCCCTCATTTGCCATCACCAAAAGGAAAGGACAAAGCCACATGCACCCAGGGCATGAGCCCTGTGGGCTGCCCCGGACGGCGGGCCTCAGCCTGGTGAGGGCATCCAGGTGGAGGGCATGCCTCGCCTCCCAGGAACTGAACAAGCCCTGTCTGGAGAGGGGGCAGAAGGACTCAGCGCCCCTGCCCGGATCCCCAAATGCTGCATGAACACATTGTGAGGGGAGCCTGTGCCACAGGCGGTGGCCGGGCCTCCCCAGCCCTCTCCTGCCCCTGGACCTTGGCCCTGTGCCACCGCCCAGGCATTTGCTCAGTTGCTGACCCAAAAGTGCTTCATTGCCCGGCCAGACCCGCCCAGGAAAGGCCAGTCATGTGTTAAGTTGCGCTTCTTTGCTGTTGTGTGGGTGGGACGGGAAGGAAAAGGAAGAACTGCAGAGCTGGCTCAGTTGCCCCAAGCGATCTCAAGCACAGGGTTCAAGTCTGGGTTTTGGTGTCCACTCACCCCTGCTCCCCAAGACTAGATAAACCCCACTTTGACCTGCTGTGGCCTCTGAGACATGTTCTATTTTTAACCCTTTCTTGGAATTGGCTCTCTTCTTCAAAGGACCAGGTCCTGTTCCTCTTTTTCTGCCCCTCCTGATACCTTTCCCAGCTCCTTGTGAAGAGAGAGTTAATATATATTTTTAATTTATTTGCTTTTCTGTGTATTGGGATGAGTTCCAAGGGGCCTGACGTGGCTATCACAAGCAGGGTGTGAATTCAACACTCTGGCGTGGGGGCCCGAGACCCTTCCCCTTCCATCCAAACTGTCATCTCCCCACTTCACCCCTCCTCAGTTTTGCCAGCTGCTATTCATTTTGAGTCACCATTTACACCAAGCATGTGTTCCCAACTGTCCCCAAGTTTCCTCTGGAGCAGGTAGCTGAGCAGTGAGACTGGGCAAAAGATATGCTCTTTTTTCTCACTGTCCTCCAGCTCTTCTGCTGTGGACCCCACTCCCCAGCCTCCCCTCCCCCCCAGCCCTCTACCCTCAACAATTCCTACAAAGGGTTAAAAATGGAACTGGTTTTTACTACTGAAGACTTGACTTTAAAAACACAAAGATGCTGGATGCTAACTTGATACTAACCATCAGATTGTACAGTTTGGCTGTTCCTGTAAATACAGTAGGGTTTTTGTGTTTGTGTTTTGTTTTGTTTTTCATTTCCCCATACTACTGAATAAACTAGTTCTGTGCCGGTTGGGTGCTGTCTTCATGTGTCTGTGTGGTGCCCCGTCCTTCCAGAGGGAGGGAGACCTGGTTTCTCTGCAAGACAAGATCAGGCAGGTCTCTGGAAGGTTCCAGAAGCCCCCTGCCAGAAGATCAGTGGACTCAGATAACAAGTGGCACCAACCAACACTTCCAACAGTACTTCCTAAAAACCTCCAGTAAAGGGGCCAGGTAGTGATGTGCCTGGTTGAACACAAATACTACAGTACACAAGGACCTGAGTTCAAGCCCCCATTCCTACCTGCAGGGGGGAAAGCTTCACAAGTGGTAAAGCAGTGCTGCAGGTAGGTGTCTCTTATCACCCATCCCCCTTTCAATGTCTGTCTGTATTACAAATAAAACAAACAGAACAACCCTCCCGTAATACTTCCTCCAAGGGCTACTCAGCACAGAGCCTGTGTCCTGGCCTTTCACAGGAAGATGCAGCAGGTGGTAGGAAAGTGCCCTTTTCACCAGGGTCTGAGGGATATATGTGGCTGGGGGGAGGGTGGGGAGGGAGAAGCACAGCTCAACCCCTGAGATCTAGATCCTAGGGATGGACATGATTCCTGGGGGGCAGGATTCAGTGAGCAGCGAGGGCTGAGTTGAGGCACTGGTGGGAATCACAGTGCCCAGTGATGAGGTGTCTCCCAATGCCGCTTCCCTGGGTCCCCTGACCTCTCCCCAGGAGAAATGAAGCCATTACTCACACTCTGCACCCTCCCTGTTCTGTTTTCCAAAGGTGTGTTCAACAAGCTAAATGGGGCATCCACATAGGGGCAATGAAGTCTGGTGATTAAGAACAGAAATCGGGAGTCAGGTGGTAGCGATGTGGGTTAAGCACACACACCTGGCGCAAAGCACAAGGACCGGCATAAGGATCCTGGTTTGAGCCCCCGGCTCCCCACCTGCAGAGGAGTCGCTTCACAGGTGGTGAAGCAGGTCTGCAGGTGTCTATCTTTCTCTCCCCCGTCTTCCTCTCTCCATTTCTTTCTGTCCTATCCAACAACAACGACACCAATAACAACAACAATAATAACTACAATAAAAAAATAACAAGGGCAACAAAAGGGAATAAAGTATTTAAAAAATAATAAAAAACAAATCCTGGAACTACAGGAGTGGCAACCTCTTTGAACTTTTGAATTTTTCTACCTGAAAACTGAGGATAATAGCATCTGCCTAATTGAGCTTTTATGAGGACTAAATGAGTTAACACATGCTAAGTGCTTAGAACAGTTCACAGTGCATACATAATAAGAGGCCAATAAATACTGGTTCTCTCTTGCTGCTTCTGGTTAGTGGTCGAAGTAGAATGCATAAAGAGCAAAATCAATCAACCAATCAATCAATAAGTAGAATGTCATACCAAATCTAAGGGAGAGAGTGGGTGCCTCATCAAGAAGGCAGTGGGCCTCTAGCTACTATGACCTACTGCCTAAAACAAATTGGAATTGGGGGGGTGGGGTGTCCTTTTCCTCTCTGGCCACCAGGGGGCACCAGCACACGAGCCTGCAACTCAGGCCACACAAGCGTGCCATCTGCTGGCCACACTTAAGTGTGCCTACACTGGCTCACCTGACAATGCTGCTGCCACCAATAGGCCCTGTTCAAAGGTACCAGTGTAGGACACAGTAGAAAAACACACTGGAGCTTTCTTGCCTCTGTCAAACTTCTCCAGCATTAAATAACTGAGTGTTTTATCTTCACACACCCCAACCCTAACTCAATTCTTGGAATCCCAGACTGCAGGAAGCTCAGGATAAGGCAAGGGACTGGCTGTTGTCACAGTTATGTAGGTGAATGTGTCTAGTGAGCCTTAAAATCAGGTATACAAAAAGAAGGGGCCAGGTGGTGGCGCACCTGGTTAAGCACACATATTACAGTGTGGAAGGACCAGGGTTCAAGCCCCTGGTCCCAACCTGCAAGGGAAAGCTTCACCAGTGGTGAAAACAGGGCTGCAGTTGTCTATGCTTCGTTCCCTCTCCTCTCAATTTCTCTCCGTCTTTATCCAATAATAATAAAAGATTTTTAAAAGTATGTAAAAATAAAAGAGAAGAGGGAGTTGGGTGGCTATGCAGTGGGTTAAGCGCACGTGACATGAAGTGCCAAGGACCAGCATAAGGATCCCGGTTCGAGCCCCTGGCTCCCCACCTGCAGGGGAGTCGCTTCACAGGCGGTAAAGCAGGTCTGCAGGTGTCTTTCTCCTCCTCTCTGTCTTCCTCTCCTCTCTCCAATTCTCTCCTATCCAACAACGACAACAACAATAACTACAACAATAAAACAAGGACAGCAAACAAGAATAAATAAATAAATATTAAAAATAAAAAATAAAAGAGAAGAAAGTGGAGGCTCCAGTCCAGGGGACAAGTCATGTGCATTAGTACCTGAGGAAGGTGCTTATGGGTCTGAGTGATGTGGGTGCATCTAGAGAAGCACCAACTGCCACTCCTCTTTTACCCAGATGCCCCCTGGCTTTTAAAAGGCATGGCCTGATTTATCCAAAAGATAGAAAAACACTGAGTCAAAGGGACAAATGCACCTCCAGGTTCACTGCTACATTATTCACAATAGCTAATACAGAAGCAGTCTAAATGCCCATTAGCAGATGACTAGAGAAAGATGTTATCGGATATATTCTCAGTGGAATACTTACTACTCAGCTGTTGTTTTATCCGGGCCCAATGTAAAGCAACATTCAGCAATTTAAAAAGATGCTGTTGTGTCCTTTGGGACAAAATGGATGGAACTGGAGGTTGTCCTTGTGTATGGTGACACACTGGTTGCACCACTAGCACTCAATCCCCCTAATTTTTATTTTAGATAGAAGCAGAGGGAAAGGGAGGGAGGGATGTAAGGGACACAGAGTGGGAGAGAGAGAGAGGGAGAGGGAGAGAGGGGGCATAGTACTGGAGTTTCCTTCAATGTAGTAGGGGCCAGGGTTGAACCTGGGTCATGTTTAAGAAAAAGCAACACATTATCCAAGTGAGCTATTTCACCAGCCCTTAAGAGAATTTTTTTTTTTTTTTTAAGTTTTGGTCTGACCTTTGAGGAGGGAAGTTCCCTCAGAACTCACAAGGAACTGATTCTGCTTCTGGTTGCCAAGTGTCAAAGGCTGTGAGAAAGGGGAGACCCTCTGCTGAGTCTGTTAATTGAGCCCTTGTCATTCACTCAGAAAACATCCTTTATCTCACAAATGGTTTTCAATAAATGGGTGGAATTCTCTACTACACACAAGTGACCACCTCAGGTACTGCAGAGGTATGTGACTCCTGGTGCCAGTTGTCAAATTCTATATGGAAGATTAAGCAAAACAAATCACCAATTCTGATCCAGAAGGAAAAAAAAAGCCACAGAGTTCTTAGGAGGCTGGGAGTATGGACTGACCTGTCAACATCCATGTTCAGCGGGAAAGCAATTACAGAAGCCAGACCTTCCACCTTCTGCATCCCATAATGTCCCTTGGTCCATGCTCCCAGAGGATAAAGAAGAGGAAAATTATCAGGAGAAGGGATGGGATACAGAGTTCTGGTGGTAGGAATTGTGTGATGTTGTACCCCTCTTATCCTATGGTTTTTATTAGTGTTTCCTTTTTATAAATAAAAATAATAATAATAATAATAAAAGACAACTAGTCTAGCCAGCTCCCTGTCTGGGAAGCCTATATATACTGGTCTATATATACTATATACTGGCTTCATTGAGATTATACCAGAATTTATTCCAAATCTGTCAGAAATTAGGACAGGGACTTTTACATTTAAAGAGCATAGAAAAATACATTCATTTTATTTTTAGCAAAACATAGACCATGAGAGGAAGCTTATCATAAACTGGTCTGTTAGGGATCACAGGATTCACAAGGAACAAGATCTGGAGCTTGCCTTTCCCCCTCCAGACAGGCCCACGTCCAAGAGAAAATGTGATTCTGAAGGCTGGCACCTCGGAGAGCAGGGAAGCTAGCCACATAGGGCAGACACAAGGAAGTGTCCAGTGAGCCCACGCCTGGGAATCAGCTCAAACTCCTGGCAATGAGCACATGAGTGAGTGGGTGAGTGAAGACAAGCCACCTGCCTGCATCTCTCATCTTCTGCTCACTGCATCGCTACCAAGGTAACCTCACCTCCTTAACCTCCCAACCTAGAGAGTTGGAGTTCTCTCCAGTTCAGCTCTAATCTAGCCATCTCCCCATGTCTCTCCTCCTGGGAAACTAGCCCTGGCAGAATTTCCTCCTCCTGTCCCTGGGCCAGGATTGACTGAAGTTCAGGCCTGCCTTCAACAGCAGGGCTTGGGAGGCTGAGCAGAGGTGAGTCCAGGCAACGGCTGTAGTGGTTTTCTACTGAATTCTTGCTTGCTGCCCTGATCTCTTTACCTAAAAAGACAAGAGGAACTGTTTTATTTATTTATTTTTGCCACCAAGATTATCATGTGGGGGGAGGAGAGGGCTGTCAAAGCCTACATGCCTTCACTGTTGCAGGTGATCATTTCTCTACCCCTCATCCCCCACCTAGCTCCACTGCTCGTGAAGCTTCCCGCATGTTGGTGGAGACTGAGGTCTGGATCCAGGTTCTCAAGTGTGCTCTTCTGAGTAAGTCACCACCTAGCCTCAAGAGGAACAATTTTAGATTGTCCCTCTTCCTCAAGTCCATTTGTCACCCAGCTGACTTCAAGTTCCTCAGATTCTAAGGTCCCTTTCTCCTCCCCCTTTTGCTACAAAGGACTCAGGTGACAATCAGGAATCCCTGATGACGGGGGAGAGGGAAGGCACCTCAGCCTCCCTTACCTGGTAGGTCCCGGAGCTGCAGTTTTCCTGGGGGGCTGCAGACTGCTGCGAGGTCCACCAGGGATGGGAAGATTTGGTCTCTGGGAAACAGGAACTGGAGGATCACAAACAAATTAGCAGATGGGGGCTGGGGAGATAGTGCCATCAGGAGCACAACAGACTTTCTTTCTTTCTTTTTTTTTTTAATATTTATTTATTTATTCCCTTTTATTGTTGTTTTATTGTTGTAGTACACAACAGACTTTCATGCCTAAGGGACCAGGTGTCCAGGTTCAAGCTCTAGACACCACAGGCCAGAAGTAAGGAGTGCTCTGATTAGAAAAGAAGTGAGGGGGTCGGGCGGTGGCGCAGTGGGTTAAGCGCATGTGGCGCAAAGCGCAGGGACCGGTAAGGATCCCGGTTCGAGCCCCCGGCTCCCCACCTGCAGGGGAGTCGCTTCACAGGTGGTGAAGCAGGTCTGCAGGTGTCTATCTTTCTCTCCCCTTCTCTGTCTTCCCCTCCTCTCTCCATTTCTCTCTGTCCTATCCAACAACGAATTGTGTCAACAAGGGCAATAATAATAACCACAACGAAGCTACAACAAGGGCAACAAAAGGGGGAAAAAAATGGCCTCCAGGAGCGGTGGATTCATGGTGCAGGCACCGAGCCCAGCAATAATCCTGGAGGAAAAAAAAAAAGAAAAAAAAAAGAAAAGAAGTGGCCAGGGCCGGGCAGTAGCGCACTGGGTTAAGTGCACATAGTACAAAGAGCAAGGACTGGCTGAAGGATCCCGGTTTGAGCCCCCAGCTCTCCACCTTCAGGGGGGGGTCACTTTGCAAGCAGTAAAGCAGGTGTGTAGGTGTCTGTCTTTCTCTCCCTGTCTCTGTCTTCCCCTCCTCTCTTGATTTCTTTGTCCTATCCAACAACAACAACAGCAGCAGCAGCAACAACAACAATGGAAAAAAGCTGGCCTCCAGCAGTGGATTTGTAGTGCAGTCACTGAGCCCCAGCGATAACCTTGGAGGCAAAAAACAAAATAAGTGGTCTAGGTGGTGATGCAGTGGATAAGTTGTTGGACTTTCAAACATGAAGTTCAGACTTTGATCCCTGGCAGTACATATGCCAGAGTGATGCTCTAGTTCTCTTTCTCTTTCTCCTCTTCCTTCTCTCTCTCTCTCATTAACACATAAAATCTTAACAATAAATAAATTAAATGAAAGAAAATTCAAATGTCTCTCCACCCCACCCTCTTTTGATGGAACTGAGAACTCACAAATGCATCATTTCACCATTCTGGGCAACTTTTTCATTCAGATGGTGTATTTGAGGGGGGGCGGGGGAGTTGAAGCACAGACACCATAGCACCTGAGCTTCCTGTGATGCCAAAGCTCTTCACATATGGTACCAGGGCTTAAACTTGGGCTTTAAACAAGGTAAACCCTACACCTCCACCTGGTGAGCAATTTTCCAGCCTGTAAATGATTTTTTTTTAGGAAGAAACACTGGATGAAAGCAGAGTGAACTTGGGATCAGTGTCCTTCCTCCCAGCCAAGGTAAAAGACATCAAGCATCTGCAAACCAAGGCCCCAGCCTCCCCCGGCCCAGTCTCTCCTTAGCTCAATCACCCCATGCTCAAAGAGTGATGCAGTAAAGATGGGGGAAAGGATCGTTGTACCAACTCTGAGATGTGACAGTAAACCCATTCTCACTTACCTCTATGTCCTATGGTGGTTGGTCTTGGAAGTCCTTTCCGGGTTGGCAAAGCCTCTGGAGACAAGGCCCCTTTGCTGGGCGCTGCACTCCGGCTGGTGAGTAGGTTTCGGCCGGCTGGCCTGGGGATGGCTGAGGGAACAGGCAGCCGACTGGAAGGCTTAGCAGTTGCCCCTTGTGGCCGAGACAGACGCTGAGAATTGCTGGTAGAAGGCTGAGAGGCCAAGACTGGCCTGATGGGGTTAGGTGGACCTGGTAGACAGGAGCAAAGAGTTTTAGGGTAGAAGATACATCTTCCCTCCCCCATCCACCCACAGCCTTACTGCCCCCGTTTGCTCACTGGTGGTGGTTCTCCCACCGGGTCCAGTTTTCCCTCGGATTGGAGGAGTTGATCGGACTGGGGGAGAAGATCGCACTGGGGGAGAAGATCGCACTGGAGGAGAAGATCGCACTGGAGGAGAAGATCGCACTGGGGGAGAAGATCGCACTGGAGGAGAAGATCGCACTGGAGGAGAAGATCGCACTGGGGGAGAAGATCGCACTGGAGGAGAAGATCGGATCGGAGGAGTTGATTGGGCAATAGGAGAAGATGCTGGGCTTTTGGATATGGGGAACAGATTGCAAGTGGGCGACTCCTGAAACACACAGAGGAAAAAATAAAGCTTAAAATGGAGAATAATCTGTTCTGCTGGCAAAAGAAAGGGTAGAGGTAGTTAGTTGCTTAGATCCCAGTAAGCAAGGGCAGATATTAGCTGCCTTTATCATCATTTATTTAGTTATTTGATGAGAAAGAGAAAAAGAGGAGGAGAGAGAAAGTAGAGCACCATCTTGGCACATGCAGTGACAGTGATCACACTCGGGACCTCATTCCTAAGTCCAATACTTTATCCATTGTTCCACCACTGGAGTTGTCAATATCATTTACTAAGAGCTAATTATAGACATTATCATGCCTATGCACAGGGTCAGCAAACTAGCTCACCTGGATAGTGCATCTGCTTTGCCATGCAAGTTACTCAGCCCTCAGGGTATCTGAGGAAGTTTTGGTGCTGTGGTCTCCCTCTCCCTGATAAAGTCCAGTGATGACAAAACAAACAAGTAAGTGATAATACAAAAAAACCTAGATCCTATGCACAGACACAATAGTGCTCTGCTTATGGCTATCTCATTTAATTCCAAGAATCTATGTGACAGGTCTTTGCTGTCCTCATTCTGCCAGTGAGGAAAACTGCCCTGTGCTGTACTGTGTCATGCCCTGCCCCTGGCTATATCCTGTTCCCCCTCAGGACTTACCCTCTTCGTGCTGGAAAGCTTCTTTCCAGAAGTTGTTCTAAGAGCCCTGGCAGGCCCCTTCCTGTCGCTGCTCCGGAGTCTGGGTGTCAGGCTGCTTGGGGAAAGGGTGCTCCGAGCCAAAGGGCTCACAGTGGGCAGCAGGTCTCGGACAGGACTGTCCTTCAACACAAAGGTCTCCCGCCGAGGGCTGGGCTTCACCCTGCGAGGCCCCGGGCCCTCAGCCACATTCTCCCGCTCCTGAAGGGCGCACTGTTCCAGCTGAGCGGCCAGCCGGTTGGCCTCGTCTAGAATCTCCTCCAGCTTCTCTGGGCTGAGGGGGCCTAAGCTGAGCCTCAGGCTCAGGGGTGCAGGGGCCACTGCATTCAGGTCACTTCGGTGGGAGAGGCCCCGTCGGAGAGGTTTCTCCGGAGTAGCAAACACTGCTATGTCTTCCTCCTCACGACTGGGACAGAAAACAAATCAGCCACGAGACCCGCACAGAAGACAGCAGGAGACTGTGCAAGGGAGGCAGCAAAACCCACTGCCAGAGCCCCAAGCCCTGATGGCCAGGCTGTCTGTGAGCTCTGGTCTTGATGTGATGAGACACTGGTCCCACCGGGCCTAGTGTTTTCTTTTTTTAAAAAAAATTTTTTTTAATATTTATTTTTTTATTTTCCCTTTTGTTGCCCTTGTTGTTTTTTATTGTTGTTGTAGTTATTATTGTTGTCGTCATTGTTGGATAGGACAGAGAGAAATGGAGAGAGGAGGGGAAGACAGAGAGGAGGAGAAAGATAAGACACCTGCAGACCTGCTTCACCGCCTGTGAAGCGACTCCCCTGCAGGTAGGGAGCCAGGGGCTCAAACCAGAATCCTTACGCTGGTCCCTGCACTTTGCACCACCTGCGCTTAACCCGCTGTGCTACTGCCCAGGGCCTAGTGTTTTCTAACATAGGAGATCCTGACAGGCTGAAGACGCAGCAAATCCACTAACCCTTCTTAACACCTTGCAATCTCATGCCAGCTTTTCCCTCATCGCCATCTCCCACCTCCAGCTAAGTTAGAGGCCCAGGTCAACCAGTTACCTAGTGGTGACTTGCTCAATTCCCAACCCTGGCTCCAGAGGCCAACAGTTCAACCCAAGGGGTCAGAGACAAAAAAGGCAAGGCTGGAGGAAAGCAAGCAAGTGGGAAAAAGAAGCCATACCTGTCGTATGGGGACAGTCCTCTGAAGTCCAAGGTCTCGTCCACAATGAATTTCACATCTGAAGGGGAGGACACAATGAACGCCTGCCCTGGGCCCCTAACACCTTCACAATGGCAGGGCCTCGTTTGCATTTGAGGGGCCTTTAGGGTCTCCTTACCTTCCTCCAAATCATCCATGTTCCAGACAGCAAGCGGAGGAATCAGTTTAGACCTGAGCTGTACAGAAAACACAGCTTTGCTCACATCTCAATCCTCAACCCCCTCCCCCCCAGGCTCGCAGCCAGATTCGGGGTGCAAGCCACGGGTGAGGGGTTACACGGGAGGTCAAACTGCAGTCCAAGGAGAAGCATCTGTCCCAGTTAACTACCTCAATCACCTCTGGGGGAGGTTAGAGGGCTCCCCTGGACCCCAACCCCACCCCACCCACCCCACCCACCCCACCCACCCCGTTCAAAAATGGTCCTCCCGCCCGCACTGCGACTCGGCGGCAGTCTGCGCGCCCCATCTCTCTCCCCGCCACTCTCCTCCGGTTCCTCCTCTCCCCAGGGCGCCTTCCCACTCTCCGCGGCACCACACCCACGCCACACCTCTAGCTCACCTCCAGCCTCCACTTGCAGCTCCTACTCACCTCCTGCAGAAAGGTGCTTTTCCTCCCATAATCTAGTTGCCGAATCAGCCCCGAGGGGGCGGGGCTCCTTTCGAATCTCTCAGGCCCCACCTATCCCCACTCTAAGCGCACTGTGATTGGTGGATCTCAGCATTCCCTAGCCCTCGGAGGGTGGGCCCCGGCGGCGGGCAGTCGGCCGGAAGTCTGCAGGTGGGGCCGCGTGCCCAGCCGCTTGAAAGGCCCCATCCCTCTCGAGGGCCCGAGCCGGGCTCTGCGCGCGGGACTGGGAAGCTGCATTTGGCTCCCACGTCCGGAGCTCAATGGAGCTGGCCTGGAAGGGGCGGGGCCTCGTGGCGGCGCGCGCGGGAAAGTACCAATGAGTGTGGGCTTTGCGTCCCTTTTCCCCGCCCACACTCCTCCTAGTCCTGCGCCTCCCACCAACGCTCAGTTTAAAGAAGTTCGCCCCATATTCTCCGCTTGTGTGTCGGATCTCCTGAATTGTGATTTCTTTTTCTTCCAGGCTTATGGAAACACCTAAACATGGATGTTTGACGTCCTCCAGGGAGTCCCTGACCCTTTAACTTTTTAAAGAACAACATTCAGGCTGTACCTCTGTGCTTCCTAATTAGGAGACTGCCAAGTCAAGCATTGTTTAATCAATCACGCCCAGGAGATAGTTGCAAGTGAAAAAGTAAAATAAAAATAAAGCCAGAAGGGCAGGGCTGGGGAGTCAATATACTTTTATGCAAATACACCCTTATGCCTTAGGCTCTGAGTTCCCAAATTCAATCCCCAGCACCATCATAAACCAGAGCTGAACAAGTATTTTGGTAGAAAATAAAAAAGATAATAAAAAAAAATACATTCAGAACCAGAGACAGCAGACTCTTCAAACAGGGAGTGGAGAATGAGATTTAACCTTGACTCGTTTTACAAGCTAACTAAGATTAAATCTCTCTCACCTCTGTGCTTATTACATTTGACCCCTTGCTTATCTGTGAAATATGGTATGTATGTCTGAGGGTCATGACCCTCATGGTTACAGAGGTTAGGAGGGTAATTATGAACATCAAGTTTTACACTGTGTTGTTGTGCCTTAGGGCTCTGAGTGGGTGTTGTAACCAGCCCGCTTTAAAAAGCTGTGTTTGAAACATGCGTCAGCCTTCATACTAGGGGTTTTCTCTGTTGTTTACAAATGTTTCTTGAGAATAGACTGGGACACCAGTTAACAGAGCTTCCTAGGAATCTTCTAAAAATTTAATGTAGAATGACCATAAAAGAATGATTGCGGGGGCCGGGGGGGGGGGGGGGGGGGACGGCGGTAGGGCAGCGGGTTAAGCGAACACGGCGCGAAGCGCAAGGACCGGCGCAAGGATCCTAGTTTGAGCCCCTCTCTTCCCCTCCTCTCTCCATTTCTCTCTGTCCTGTCCAGAAATAACAATAGTGGTGACAACAACGATGAGCAACAAGGGGAAAAAATAGCCTCCAGGAGCAGTGAATTCTTAGTACAGGCACTGAGCCCCAGAGATAACCCTGGAGGAAAAAAAAAAGATTGAGGGTTTTTCCTGACCTTCAGCACCCAAGCTTTTGTCTCCGGTATTTATGACTAAATTTTTGATCATTTATAGGTTTTTTGTTTACTTCCTAGATTAAAAAAATATTTATTCCCTTTTGTTGCCCTTGTTGTTTTATTGTTGTTGTTATTGATGTCGTCATTGTTGGATAGGACAGAGAGAAATGGAGAGAGGAGGGGAAGACAGAGAGGGGGAGAGAAAGATAGACACGTGCAGACATGCTTCACCACCTGTGAAGGGAGTCCCCTGTAGGTGGGGAGCCGGGGGGCTTGAACCTGGATCCTTCCACCGGTCCTTGCAGTTTGCGCCACCTGAGCTTAACCCGCTGTGCTACTTACTGCTCGACTCCCATACTTCCTAGATTTTAACTCTGAGTTTGAGGTGGTGAGGTTTGCAGGAGTAAGATGTTGCTGTAATAAAAGTCACAGGAAGCAAAGGAGACTTGGAATTTAGTGGTGTAATAAAGATAAGGGTGGAGAAACTCAGAATTTGCCAGCTTTTGTGGAGAACAGCAGAGAGAAGCAGACTGTCTCTTTTTTTCCATGGACTGGCTAGCTGGCAGGCAAAGGTGGGTATAAAGATGTTGTAGGATTCAGCTTCTATGGAGGTGGGGAAGTGAAATGCAGTAGCAGTAGTGCCTCTCTCCAGGCAGGTAGTGGCAAAGTGGAGATCAGAGGGAAGAGGCTATTAATTAAATGCGTTCCTTCTTCCCAGCTGGAAGCAGCCTGAACAGATTCTCCTTCTCCTCCTTCTCCTTCTCCTTCTCCTCCCCTCCCCCTCCCCCTCCTCCTCTCCCCCTCCTCCTCCTCCTCCCCTTCTCCTTCTTCTCCTCCCCCTCCTCCTCCTTCTCCTCCCCCTCCTCTTCCTTCTTTTTCTCCACCTTCTCTTCTCCTTCTCCTCCTTCTCTTCTCCTTCTCCTCCTTCTCCTCCTCTTCCTCCTCCTTCTTCTCCTCTTCTTCCTCCTCCCCCTCCTTCTTTTCCTCTTCCTCCTTGCTCCCTGCAGGTGGGGACCAGGGACTCGAACCTGGGTCCTTGCGCACTGTAACATGTAGGCTCAGCCAGGTGCACCACCACCCAGCCCCTCCCTGAATAGATTTTTTTCATCCACCTTTAGGTGACATGGGGAGGAAATTTTCCCACTATAATTCTAATAAAATTATAATTTAAAAAATTTCTTTACTGGGGGATTAATGTGCAGTCAACAGTAAAATACAATAGTTTGTATATGCATAACATTTCCCAGTTTTCCACATAACAATACAACCGCCACTACGTTCTCCTCTGCCATCATGTTTCAGGACCTAAACCCTTGCACTCCCCCCCCCAGTCTTTTACTTTGTTGTAATACACACAAAAATTATAATTTTGAAATCACTTGCAATACAGGGGTAGAGGCTGAAAGGAAAAAAAGGAGGGGCCACTTCTCTATCAAATTGAAAATAAAGCCAGAAAAGAAAGTAAAAAAAAAAAAAAGTCAGGCACAGATTGACAAAATGACCCACTTGAGTAGTAACTACTTCACCAAGCTGATCCCTAAGACATTATGATGCAAGCTCCAGTGCTGTGGTTTCTTTCCCTTTCTCTGCCTCTCTGTTTTGCTCTGTCTGAAAAAGTCAGCCTAGAGCAGTGAAGCCTTTTTTCACATAGGAAAAAAAAAAATTCAGACAGCAGAATCCTTCACTCAGCATAACCATTAATTTTGGAAATATTTGTCTCCAGCTCTGCTCTGAAATATTTATGAACAAGTGTTTAAGTTTCTGGGCAAATACTGAATAAATTAATGAAGGAATACACACCTTCCCAGATACATGAGACATCTTTGCTCAGAAGATTCTTCATATGCTACATGTATACATGAAAAAAAAAAAGTAAGGATTCTTGTGCAGTTTTCCTTGCATGAAAGATTAACTGACATGTTGAGTATTTAGATTTTATTCCATAATTATAAGGGCTGAAAATACACAGACACTTTTTAAATATTTATTTGAGGGGAGAAGCACCAGAACATTATCCTGGCACATGTGATGCCAGGGACTGAATTTGTGCTAAAAAATCCAGTGTTCCAGTCACTGAATGGGTCATAAGAATATATGAACTCTAGGGAATTGGGTAGTAGCACAGCAGGTTAAGCGCAGATGGTGCAAGGCACAAGGACCTGCGTAAAGATACCAGCTCAAGCCCCTGTCTCCCCACCTGCAAGGGAATCTGTCTTTCTCTCCTTTCTGTCTTCCCCTCCTCTCTCCATTTCTCTCTGACCTATGCAACAATGACGACATCAATAACAACAACAATAATAACTACAACAATAAAATAAAGGTAACAAAAGGGAATAAATAAATATTTTTTTAAAAAGAATATATGAACTTTAAATGATGGCTCTAAGATACTTCAACAAACAGCAAAGGTATTGAGATGTGGGCTAAGGTTAAACATCTAACTGAACCTTAGAGCACTGCTTCAGCAGGAGGGAGGTCTTTATTTACACACACACACACACACACACACACACACACACGCACACGCACACACACACACACACGTGCACACATGCACGCACACACACATTTTTTTACTACATATTCTGGACTTTGATTCCTTTCCCCTCCAACATTCTCAGTAGGGTTTGTAGAAGCTCCCTACACTGGAATTCACTAGGGCTGAAGGTCTATCTAGCCATGCACCTTGAGGACCATGGTGCTGACTGGCAGTTGGGATATTTGGTTGTTTCCACATCACCTCTCATAATTTAAATCTTTTCAGAGATTCCCACAGAGGAGCTAATTTTCAAAGGCAAAAGCAGAAACTGCTAGACTTCTTAAGGTCTTGACCTAGAACTTTCACAATATCTATGCAAGAAGATCACAAGGGGAAGGGAAATATACTTCAACTGTTGGTGAAAAGAGTACCATATGCACACAAGGATGGGAGGAAATGTTGCTATTTCCTGCAGTTCCTTCATTTAAGCCTTCCATATCTTGTTTGTTACAAGAATGAAAACAAGGGTCATAGAGACAGTATAATGCTCATGCAAAGGACTACCATGACTGAGGTTCCAAGGTCCTAGATTTAATCTCTGGCACCACTATAAACCAGAGTTGAGCAGTGTTAGCAGTATTCCGGTCTCTTTCTCTCTTTCTCTTATTTTTTATTTTTATTTTTTTTTACCAGAGCACTGCTCAGCTCTGGCTTACGGTGGTGTGGGGGATTGAACCTGGAACTTGAGAGCCTCAGGCATGAAAGTCTCTTTGCATAACCACTATGCTATATCCCCACTCATTGTGCTATACCTCCACCCCCTCTCTCATTTTTTAACAGCTTTTTACAATTTTATTTATTTATTTATTTTCTTTTGTTGCCCTTGTTGTTGTAATTATTATTGTTGTTGTTGTTGTTGGATAGGACAGAGAGAAATGGAGAGAGGAGGGGAAGACAGAGAGGGGGAGAGAAAGACAGACACCTGCAAACCTGCTTCACTGCCTGTGATGCGACACCCCTACAGGTGGAGAGCCGGGGGCTCAAACCGGGATCCTTACGCAGGTCCTTGCGCTTCGTGCCACGTGCACTTAACCCGCTGTGCTACTGCCCAACTCCCTCTCTCATTTTTTATTAGTGATTTAATATTGATTTACAAAATTACAAGATGACAGGGGTACGACTCCACACAGTTCCCACCATCAGATTCTGATTCCCCAATCCCTTCACTGTAAACTACAGTAGTTCTAAGGTTGCAGATATGGGTTAATTGTAATTTCTACAGCTATCTGTCCATATTTGTATATATTTGCCCTTTTTTTAGGTCACATCTTCTCTTCCTTCCCAAGTCACACATACACCTATTACTACATCCAAATAAATGTCTCTCCCTTTTCCTCTTCTCTCTCCAGGTCTTGATGGAGTTGCAGTTCAGAGCCTCTGGTCATTATTTCCCTATCGTTTCTCCCCCACTAGAGTATGGATCAAAGTTTTTTTGGGGGTGCAGAAAGTGGGAGTTCTGGCTCCTGTAATTGCTTCTGGACATGGGCGTTGGCAGGTTGATCCACACCCCCATCCTGTTTCTGTGTTTCCCTAGTGAGGTAGGGCTTTGGAGAGGTGAGGCCTACCCAGGGAGTTAAGGATGAAATCATGCTAGTGTCTGCAATTTGGTGGCTGAGACTGGATGTCTCAGTTGTAGTTGGTGGATTTTTGTTCATATCTATACTACTATAGTTGTAGATATTTGTTGTTTGAGGGGAGATTACCTCCATTCCCTGCTATGCCTCTCCGAAGTCTCTCTTTATTTTTCCTTCTGTATTTTCAAGAATGAAAACAAGTGGAAGCAAGATCCTCTTATATTCTTTCCCCTGGATTTAATGGCACTCTGCTCCAATTTATTCAGTGTCTCCCAGCCCTAAGGTCTTAGTTCTCTACCCATAACTATCTATGCATTTATGCATCCTGATGTCTGTGTTTCTGTGATGGATGTGTGGCCTGCTATTCAATTTACACTAGCCAGTAAAAAAGAAGAAGAGAGAGAGAGAGAGAGAGATTAATTTTCAGCATTTCTTTTTTCTTTTTGCACCTGGTACTGGGTAGAGTTTCACTGAGCTAAAGAAGGGGCTCGGGGCAAGAGGGTTAAAATATAGACATGGGAAGAGAAAGAGGAGTTAGAGAATCCTGAGATTACATTCCTTCTGGCTAAAGAATTCCAACTTCCTGAACATTTTTCCCCAAAAAGAAAGGCTCAAAAGATGAATAATTATGCACTGAAGTTCCACACATTTATTTAGACTAGTCCAAGTCAGACGCTGTACTGAAGCTCCTTAAGTGCATGATCTGGCTTCCTGGAGGGGCAGAAAAGAGAGTCAGTTGTTGCCAGCACAGCAAACAGTGGGAATACAACCAGGACATAGGACAGAGGTCAGGAGAGTTTCTTCTTTGTGGGTCCTGTGCTATGACTTCTTTACTTACCTGCTTCTTGCCCAGGTGCTGGCTGGGAGAGAGGTACAAGGGCAGCTAATATGAATGAATGAAGAAAGGAAGCTAAGGCCAGCACAACATACCATCAGCACAGAAGAAATTGAGAGAGGTGGAGAGAACATCTTGGGAAGCCAACTGGCAAAGATGGCTTCAGAAGCCAGTGCTCTTAGTGCATTCTTTAAGAGCTTCATTTGCTATATATCAAAGATAGATCTAAGTAAATGGCTGCTGGGATCAGATTAATTTTCAATTGTTTTTTTCTTTGTCAGCTAAGTGCTGTGTCAGAAGTAAAAGAAATCCTATTTTTGTTATTTCTTCCAATGATAATTTTTATTATTTATTTTTTCTTGTTGTAGCATGAATATCAGAAATGTTTATAAGACCTCACAGTGCGAGTCCTATAAAAAAAAGTAAAATGCAGGTGACTTTAAAAAAAAAAAGATCTGTAAGTCAGAGGAGATACTGGGAACTGGTTCTCTTTGATTCTTTTCTTTTTCTATACATTTATTTAGTATTGGATAGAGACAGAGAGAATCTGAGAGAGGAGAAGGAAGTAGGGGGGAAAGGACAGAGAAACAGCTGCAGCCTTGCCTCACTGTTTGTGAAGTTTTTGTCCTGCAGGTGGGGACCAGGGACTTGAACCAGGGCCTTTGCACATTGTATTGTGTGCACTTAACCAGGTGCATCACTGCCTGGTTCCCTTTTTGATTCTTTTATGAGCTTATTTTTCATCTCAGTCATCTGTGTGTACCTAACTACCAAAGATTTACTCTGTGAATGACGTAGTGTCTGCAGGAGCAATCAAATTCTAAGTGATGATCTGGGTTTCTATTTGCCAGTAAGGTGCTGCTTGGAACTATATACTCAATTATCTCATTATTATTGACAATAAAAACAATGGTGGTAGGGCCAGGTGTTGGTGCACCTGGTGAAGTGCACACATTACAGTGTGCAAGGACCTGGGTTCAAGCCCGTGGTCCCCATATGCAGGGGGAAAGCTTCATGAGTGGTGAAGCAGGGTTGCAGGTATTTTTCTGTCTCTCTCTCTATCTCCTCCTCTCCTCTCAAGTTCTCTCTGTTTCTATCCAATAATAAATAAATAAGAATATTTAAAAAATAATGGTGGTTTTCTTCTCTTAGAAGGAGAATACATAATATTCAATGTAAAAAAGCAAAACATGGCTGGAGAGACAGCATAATAATTATGCAAAAAGACTTTTATGCCTGAGGCTCTGAGGTCCCAGGTTCAATCCCCAGTATTGCCATAAGCCAGAGCTGAGCAGTCCTCTGGTAAAAAACAAACAACAATAACAAAACAAACTAATCTGTTTCTCTCCTCACTGATAATATTGAAAGAGAAACCCAGAGTTTCCAGAACATTGTTGTTCTTTCTCCTATCTGACACTGTTACTATATGTGGTGGTGACCCCATGTCCACCTGCTACTCCTGATTGTCTCCTCAATGTCTTATAGTATCTGTCCACCCCATCTCAACAACCTCTCTCATAGTCAGGTGGACAATATCACTCTTTTTCCCCCCCAAGAGGCTATTAATTGGCCTATCATTAACTTGAGAGCATGGTGTATAGAAGAGATTACTGAAGTTACCTTCATCTCTACTACACTCAGGCCACAGGGGTGATATCATTAGTTAACCAAAGAGTGCTTAAAAGAAAAGTGGTCACTAGTGATTGAAAGGCCTAGGAATATACATCTGCCCCAGACTCAGTAACACTAGCCCCAAACATGACAACTGCTTTCAGATAACCTTCACCACTTTCCTTACCTTTATTGGATGACCCACATTCTTTTCAGGCGTCTCAGTGAGGAGCTGCAAGAATTGAGGCAGTTCCCAATGTTAATATCTCAGAATTCGATGGGAATTTTTGAAGCATTGGGGAGGGATATTCTGTCTGAGGTTTTCTGCAGTCTGTCATGCAAATTAGGAGTCTCTTGATAAGGAAGACTATAACATAGAATGGCCCTTTCATTCTTTATTCATGATGTACATTTTTTAGAGATTGTCCTCTTTGTATTAAAAAATGGACTAGGAGAGGGCTGGACAAGTGGCACACTTAGTTGAGCACACATGTTAACCATGCGTAAGGATCTAGGTTCAGGATCTGACTGCAACATCTGTCACCCTATTGATCACCAGGGTTGATTCGGCTGATCTGGCTGGCTAGGTGGGTATCCCCTTCCTCCCTAACCGCTGCATTTGTGTCCCTCCCAAAGCTGCATGGTGGGTCAAAGAGGATGGCCTTTCCCAAATAGAGATAACCGGTCTTTGGTTGAGGGTATACGAGTAGCTTCACTCCTCAGCTAGAACCTCCAAACAAGCTCTTGAGGATCTAGGTTCAAGCCCCTGCTCCTGGCCTTGAGGGGGAAACTTCATGATGAGTGAAGCAGTGTTGCAGGTGTCTCTCTGTCTTCCTTTCTACCTCACCTTCCTAAATTTCTCTGTCCTAGCTGATTAATAAAAATTGAAAAGATTTTAAAAAGGAAAAATGCCTAACCCAGGGGGGAAAAAAAAAAGAAAAGAAAAGATGGCTGCCAGGAGTGGCGTATTCATTGTGCAGACAACGAACCCCAGTCATAACCTGGGGTTATGCAAATAAATGAATAAATAAATAGATAGGAGCTAGAGCCTGGGCTGGGGAGGCTCAAAGGAAAGTAAGCAAGTTGGAGTAAAACTGGGGAGACAGCATAGTGGTTCTGCAAAAGCCTCTCAAGCCTAAGGCTCTGAGGTCCTAGGTGTAATCCCCAGCACCACCATAAACCAGAACTGAGCAGTGTTCTGGTCTCTTCCTCTTTCTCTCTCTCTCCATATCTTTCCCTATGTATTTACTCTTTCTAATTAAAAATAAAATAAACAAAATATTAAAAAGCATTAAAAAAAATAAAGTCGGACAGGGTTTACTGTGTTAATGTATTACACTCTGACTCCGGAGTCAAAGGACTTTGGAGAAGGAGAAGGGAGTGGAGTACTGGGGCATGAGTTCTCTCTCTCTCTTTAGGTTTTCTTTTCTCTTTTCTTTTTTAAAACCTCTTTTTTTTTTCCTCCAGAGTTATTGCTGGGGCTTGGTGCTTGCACTACACAACCTGAAGGCTATTTTTTTCCCTTTTGTTTATCATTGTTGTTGTTAGGACAGAGAGAAATGGAGAGAGGAAGGGAAGACAGAGAGGGAGAGAGAAAGATAGACACCTGCAGACCTGCTTCACCACTTGTGAAGTGACCTCTCTGCAGGTGGGTAGCCAGGGGCTTGATTTAAAATCTTTTTAAAATTATTTATTTATTTATTTTCATTTATTTATGATATGCCGGGCTGAGCTTCACTCACGGGAGACAGACAACCCGGGACTCATGGCTGGGTTGTACGCAGTATCTCTTTATTCATGCAGAACGCAGCGCAATCTACGGCCAAACTAAGCTAAACTAAACTAAAAATTTAACTAAACTAAAAAGACAATCCTATATACACTCGCCAAGTAGGGCGGAAACAGGATGTGACACAGAGAGGGTGGAGCGAAAAGTGACTGGTGCAAATCAGGGTGTACTACAAGAGTGGGTGGAGCAAAAAGACATCATGAACCAGTGGGGATTAAACCAATGCCCTGCAAGCATGCTAGTGCTTAGTTATGTAAATAGAATACAGTGTTAACCAGGGGGGGATTAAACCAAATGAAACAGAAGGGGTTTTTAGAAGCAGAATGAGAAGCATACCAACAATGATACAGAGAGAATCTGAGAGGGGAAGGAAGACAGGGAGAAAGAGAGACACTTGCAGCACTATTTCACCACTTTTGAAGGTTCCACTCTGCAGGTGGGGACTGGGGACTTGAACCTGGGTCTTTGTGTAATGTTAATATGTGTGCTCAACCAGTTGCACCAACACCTGGTCCCCCATTTTTAAATCTTTATTAATTTGTTTATTTATTTATTATTGGGTAGAGACAGAGAGATAGCTGGGGACTAGGGACTTGAGCCCAGGTCTTTGTGCACTGTAATGTGTGTGCTTAACCAGGTGTGCCACTGCCTGGCCCCTCTCTCTTAAAAAAAAAAAAGTCTTTTCCCATATTTGGGAGCTACTCTCTTCCCTGATCCAGCTTTCTGGTCCTTTTTCCAGCCATGACATTATTTCCCCAGACAATAACTTGAACCCACCTGTATATCAGATTTCAGGCTCAGGGAAACAAACAAACAAACAACAACAACAACACAAAGCACTAGTATAGCCACAGGCCCTTTGGAATATAATTAAAATATGCTACTAGCTGTATACAAAATGGAGGGCCCCACAACTCTTCATCTGCACTATTCCAGCCTTTAGGTCCATGATTGGTCAACAATCTGTTTGGCTTTGTATGTTAACTCTATTTTCAATCACCAGGTTCCAGATGCTAGCATGATGCTGACCAGACTTTCCTGGACAGACAACCCCACCAATGTGTACTGGAGCTCTGCTTCCCCACTAGGAGAAGAGAAAGACAGGCTGGGAGTATGGATCAACTTGTCAACGCCCATGTTCAGTGGGGAAGCAATTACAGAAGCCAGACCTTCCACCTTCTGCATCCACAATGACCCTGGGTCCATACTCCCAGAGGGTTCTTCTAGTGTTTGCCCTTCTTCCGTAGCCAGTCAACAGCGTCAGGTTGAGCCTGATGTAAAGTTTCGAGAAAGCCGGAGTCAGGCAGTAGTGCAGCAGGTTAAGTGCTGGTGGTGCTAAGCACAAGGACCAGTGTAAGGATCCTGGTTCGACCCCCCCTCCCCACCTGCAGGGGAGTTGCTTCACAGGCGGTGAAGCAGGTCTGCAGATGTCTATCTTTCTTTCCCCCTCTCTGTCTTTCCCTCCTCTCTCCATTTCTCTCTGTTCTATTCAATAACTACAACAAGGGCAACAAAAGGGAATAAATACATAAATAAATAAATAAAAAGAATAAAAAGAATAGGAAAGCTATCAGGGAAGGGGATGGGATACAGAGTTCTGGTGGTGGGAATTGTATGAAGTTGTATCCCTCTTATCCTATGGTTTAGTCAATATTTTATTTTTATAAATAAAAAATTTTAAAAGCCTTTTATGCTGCGGAGACAGCATAATAGTTATGCAAATAACTCATACTTGGATTGTTAGAGGTCCCAGGTTCAATTCCCTGTATCACCATAAGTCAAAGCTGAGCAGTGCTCCCCCCTCTCTCCTCACATATAATTTATTTTATTAAATAAATTTTATTAATTTTACCAGGGCACTGCTCAGCTCTGGCTTATGGTGGCACAGGTGGTAAACCTGGGACTTTGAAACCTCAGCCATAACAGTGTCTTTGCACAACCATTATCCTATCTCTTCCCACCCAGTATTAAATATTTTTAAAGACTTTATTTTTATTTATTTTTTTTCCTTTTGTTGCCCTTGTTTGTCATTGTTGTTATTATTGTTGTTATTATTGCTGTCATTGTTGTTGGATAGGATAGAGAGAAATGGAGAGAGGAGGGAAAGACAGAGAGGGGGAGAGAAAGATAACATTTGCTGCTTGTGAAGCAGGTGGGGAGCCGGGGGCTCGAGCCAGCATTCCTTGCGCTTCATACCATGTGTGCTTAACCTGCAGCACCATGGCCCAACTCCTTTTTTTTTTTTTTTTTAAACCAGAATACTGCTCTGCTCTGGCTTGTGGTGGTTCTCAGAAATGAACCTGGGACCACTAATGCCTCAAGCAAGAAAGTTTGTTGTGTAAAGCACTGTGCTATTTCGCCTAGCCCCCCTGTATCACTGAACGTTGATGGAGAGAAATGAGATAGTGGATAATAAAAACAGGTCTTTAGGTACACTCTGATGTTATAACCATGATGAGAGGAGGTGAGGGGCAAGCAACTCTGCAGCACTGTTTCACCATTTGTGAAGCTTTCTCCTTGTAGATGGTGTCCAGGGACTTAAACTTGAATCCTTGTGATTGTAGCATGTGCACTTAACCAGGTGTGCCACCACCTGGCCCCTCAGCCCCAACATTCTCATGTGAGGTGAGAGATGATTCCACTCCCAGGCATGTGTTCTCTTACCCTTACCTTTCACATCCACTCGACAGTCCACAGATGCCTCCCCCAGGTGGTTAACGGCCTTGCAGGTATAGATTCCCCCATCAAAGGGCCCAGGTTTGCGGATTTCTAGGGAGCAGATTCCCAGTTGAGTAAGAGCTCTGTACTTGGGGTTACCTTGGATATCAATCTTGTTCTTCAGCCAGATGATCTTGGGCTGGAAGATAAAGATAAATGGACATCAAGGGCTGGTATAAACTAATTCTTTCTGTACTCAGGCTCAAGGCTTAGGGATGTAGCGGTCAGAGAAGTAAAGGGAGAGGAGTGTTTTGTGTTTTTACCAGAACATTCTTCAGCGCTGGCTTATGGCGGTGTGGGAGATTGAACCTGGGACTTTGAAGTCTCAGGCATGAGAGTCTTTGCATAACCTTTGCATAGTCTTTGCTATCTACCCCTGCCCAGGAGTGCTTTAAGATCAGCTGGTATGGGGATCTAGAAAAGATTGACCTTCTGGAAAGTTCTCCAGCCACTCTGTTATGAGAAACTGTTCCCTTTCTAGTTCCCTCAATCATTTCCTTCTCTTGGTGGAAAAGAACTCCTGAAACCTCGTCATTAAGTACATCTGACTAGCAGAAAGGTGGTGATTTCTGTCCCTTCCTGTTCAAGCAGCCCCTTCATAGATCAGAAGTTCTGGGGATCAGCGCTCCTTTTTTTTTGCCTACACATTATTGAATCTTTCATATTTTGTTCCCACTGTGGCTCTGGAAGTCATATGTGTCCTCTCTAGTTAGGAAGTCATTTCTAGAGTGCAATTCTTATTCTGAAATGTTATCTCCATGTAGTCTGGTTTAGGACTCACAAAAGGTACTTGGTAAAAAAAAAAAGTGATGATTCATGTCATATATATAATTCTAGATTGTGAGTAGCCAGAGAGCCCTGCTCAGGGTTGTGGCCAAAGATACAATTTTAGGCTGCTCAAATGTGTGTGACCCAGATCAGATAATGTCTGGGAGTGTGGTGCAGCTGAAGAAAAAGAAACCATCACCTCTCCCAGGGCAACAACTAGAAGCATAAGCCCAGGGCCAGGGAATTAGCATAATGGTTTTGCTAAAGAGTTTACTTAATCTTTTTTTAAAAAAACTTCTAATTAGAGAGAGAGACAGAACACAAGTAGCACTCTGGCACATGTGATTCTGGAGATCAAATTTGGGACCTCATGCTCAATAGTCAAATGCTCCTCCCATGCCACTGCAAAAGAATTTCTTTTTCTTTTTTTTCTTAAATTCTTAAAAATATTTATTTATTCCCTTTTGTTGCTCTTGTTTTATTGTTGTAGTTATTATTGATGTCATTGTTGTTGAATAGGACAGGGAGAAATGGAGAGAGGAGAAATGGAGAGACAGAATGGGAGAGAAAGATAGACACCTGCAGACCTGCTTCAGGGCTTGTGAAGCGACTCCTCTGGATGTGGGCAGTTGGGGCTCGAACCCGGATCCTTACACCGGTCCTTGTGCTTTGTGCTACATGTGCTTAACCCGCTGCTCTGCCGCCCGACTCCCTTTTTTCTTTTCTTTTTAAATTTCAGAGAGATGGGGGACACACAGAGATAGAGAAGAGAGACAGAGATAGAGAGATACACAGAGACACCACAGCACCAAAGCTTCCTCCAATTTGGTGGGGGCTGAGCTTGAACCAGCATATGGCAAAGCAGAGTACTAGCCAAGTGAGCTATTACGTTGACCCCTTGCAAAAGACTTTCATGCTTGAGGCGCCTAGATACCAGATTCAAGCTCTTGCCCTACCTTAAGCCAGAGCTCAGCAGTGCTCTCTAGTGGAAGGGGGGCTGGGAAGAAGGGGAGGGGAAAGAAGGGAAGGGAAGAAGAGAGGAGAGGAGTGATGAAAGGAGGGAAGGAAGGAGAGAGACCTAGCTAAACGCCAACAGGTCATTCCTTCACGCATGAACTATAAACTTTAAAAGAAAGACTGGAAACCGCATCTGCATCAGTGTGCCTTGGCCTCCTGAGCTGGTTTCTACTCGCCCAGCTGCAGGAGTGATGGGATGGTGGTGGGACAGTTGTCTCTGCTAGAAGCGACCTGAGGGTGGGGCAAGGTGATTATGAGCAGCTGTTCCCCCACCCCCGCCCTGCTAAGCCCCCTGCAGCCACCTCTCCATCAGGGACTCACCCTGGGAGAGGCACGGACGCAGCAGAAGAGCTGGGTGTCATAGCCAGTGACGGTGGTGCAGTCAGCCAGTGGCTGCGTGAACCTGGGAGCCTCCGAGAAGTCCCGTTGGTCAAACCCTTTGGTCTTGTGGACTGTGACTGCAGGCAGCGAGGAGGGCAGCGCTGTAAATCCGGCCCCGCCCCTCTTCAGTCTCCCCATAACCCTTCCTAGTTTGTATCTGTCTGTGTGGGGGGGGAGGGGAGGGCTCACCTGCTTTTTGGATGTGGGCCAGCTCAGCTGTGACGGGGGCAGTCTCGCTGAGCCCACACTGATTCTTCGCGAAGACCCGGAACGCGTAGGAGTTGCCCACGACGAGCCCAGAGACTATGCAGCTGGTGCGATGGTGGCACTCCAGCACTGTGAACCACAGCTTCAGGCAGGGAAGAGGCCACAATGAGACCCCTGCTTTATGCACCCACTCTCCCTCAGCCCTGCCTCCCCATGGAGATCCCAGAGCCCAAGGCTGGATGGTGCTATCCCTCCCTCCCACCAGGCTCACCCCAGATTTTGTGTCAGCCTTCTGCACGGTGTACCCTAGAAGTGCCACGTTGCCCGTGTCTTGGGGGGGTGTCCACTCTAGGGTGGCGTTGCAGCCCCAGACGTCCACCAGTTTGATGCTCTGAGGGGGTCCTGGCCTCTCTTGAAAAGGCAAAGCATGGAGTGGGGTATGGTTCAGCTGGTGTGGGGGAGTCCCTTCCCCTTCTCAGCCCTGCACCCATCTGCCTCCCCCAGCTCTCTGAGATTTAGGCTCTTTGTAATCTGGAGAGGGAATCCCCCCATTTTCGGTACCCCTCCTCCCCATACCAATGACCAGGATGTCGATGGTGGCTGTGGCCTCCAGCCCGCCCAGCTGCACTCGGAGCTGGTAGCGCCCAGAGTCGGCGCGCTGGGCTTGGCGGATGAAGAGGATGGAGTCCTGCTCTCCATTCCGCACGCTCACGCGGCTGAGGTCTAAGGCGCTGCCATCGTGGGTCCAGGTGGCCTGAGGTCTGGGTTTGCCCTGAGTGTGGGGGGGGGGGGGTTTAAGGCAGGCTGTGAAGACCCCATGAGGCCTCTGGACCCTCAGCACCCCAGATTCACATGCTGATCTGAGTTGCAGCTGCAAGTTCCCAGAGTCAGAAGGAGTCCTGTGGGGGAGCTCTTCTTTCTGCAACAGCCTAAGGATCATGGGAAAGGAGGGGGTGACTTTGAGTCCCCCATCTTTTTCTTCTTTGTTAATTTATTTTCCTTTTGTTGCCCTTGTTGTTTATCATTGTTATTATTGTTGTTGTTGCCATCATTGTTGTTGGATAGGACAGAGAGAAATGGAGAGAGGAAGGGAAGACAGAGAGGGGGAGAGAAAGATAGATACCTGCAGACCTGCTTCACCGCCTGTGAAGCGACTCCCCTGCAGGTGGGGAGCCGGGGTTCCAACCGGGATCCTTATGCCGGTCCTTGCGCTTTGCCCCACATGCTCTTAACCCTGTTGCGCTACCGCCAGACCCCCAAAGGACTGCCCTGAGGAATTAAGTCATGTACCCTGAGGGCAACTCTAATAGCTTCCCAGACTCCCCCAGGCTCTCTATCCAGTCTAACAGAAGGACTCCATCATCTTGTCTCAGGGCAGGAGTGTGCAAATGGGGGACCCAGACCACCCTCAGGGCTGCATAGGGGAGGGTTGCTCCCCTGCTGGCTTCTGGCAGCATGAACACCTCCCTTAAGGCCAGGATACAGGCCCACTGCTAGCATATGCCTTGGTGTGTGTTTCCAAAGCAAAATCCTAACCTGGTCCCCACCATGAACCCAGCAGCATGAGGCTGGCGTGAGTACCTGGAATGGGATTAGTAGGTTTACTGTGTCTCCAACCTTCCGGATGTAGGTCTGCCTCAGGGCCCGAGGGAGCCAGATCTTGGGGTGCTCTGAGTGAATGAAAAGAGAGAGAACAAGGGGTGGTGAATCTCAGATGGTGGGGAAAGTAGAGTTCAGCGGACATGGATCCTGCCCCAGCTGGATTTACAAGCATGAAGTCCTGAGTTCAAGCCCTGCCATTGCATATGCTGGAGTGATACTCTGGACTCTCTCTCTCTCTCTCTCTGTCAATAAATAAAATACATCTTGAGAGGGAGAATTAGAGTGCAGTCCTGACACCTCTTAATTTCTTTTTTTTTAATTTATTTTATTTATTTATTCCCTTTTGTTGCCCTTGTTGTTTTATTGTTGTAGTTATTATTGTTGTTGTCGTTGTTGGATAGGACAGAGAGAAATGGAGAGAGGAGGGGAAGACAGAGAGGAGGAGAGAAAGATAGACACCTGCAGACCTGCTTCACCGCCTGTGAAGCGACTCCCCTGCAGGTGGGGAGCCGGGGTTCCAACCGGGATCCTTATGCCGGTCCTTGTGCTTTGCACCACCTGTGCTTAGCCCGCTGCGCTACAGCCCGACTCCCCCAACACACCTCTTAATTTCTAACTCTCCACTACAGACATTTAATCAACTGAGGTTCATTTTCTGTTTGTGCACAGGCCAGCCCAGTCTATGTGGTTTGTCTTTCTCTTCCTCCTCCTCCTTCTTTTTGTTGATAGAGACAGAGGGAAACCGAGAAGGGCAGGGAATGTAGAAAGGGTGAAAGAGGAACACTTGCAACACTGCTTCATTGATCATGAAGCTTCACCTCTGCAGGTAGGAGCTGGGGACTTGAATTTGCATTCTTGCACATGGTAACATGTGTGCTCTGGTATGCCACAACCCAGCCCCCATGTGTGGTTTTTCTTTCACTTCTTTTCTACATTTGTTGTGTGTGTGTGTGTGTGTGTGTGTGTGTGTATGCACCAGAGATTGAACTCAGGACCCCCGTGCATGTAAAGCATGTGCTCTACCAATGAGCTATATCCACAACTTGAACATCTGTCCATAACAACACCCCTTTTAACAAGGCTACTTTCAGTGTCAAGTGTGAGCTCCAAGTGTCAGCCCAGATGCCCAGTTTGAGGCTGGACTCAGGAGAGAGTTACACCCAGACCTGCTAGGACAGCACTGAGATCAGAGCAGAGGGGCTGGTGCCTGACCCTCCTTCCCTGGTGTCCCTCTTTGGCTCTGGTGGCTGCTCCCAGTTTGTGGAGGATCGCTCTATGCAAACACAGTCTGGGAAAGATTAGACCCACTCACTTCCCCTTGGTCTCCCAGTGAGGAGAGAGACTAGATTGTGTTTCTTGCCTTCCAGGCCCAAGTCAAGAGGGCTCTGCTGAGTGCTGAGTGTTAGCTTGGAGCATGACCAGGTGTCAGGTCTCTCCTCTCGGGATGCCTGTCTGCCTTAGCTGACAAAATACAAATGTCCTACCTGGGTTCCCCTGAGGCCTGGGTTTGCTGGCCTCCTCAGGACTCCTCCTCCCCTTCCCAGGAAGAGGCATTTTCCTGGACTGTGACAGCACCTCTGTTCCCATCAAGTCAACCTCCTGCCCAGCACCCTCTGCTCCATTGCATTACTATCACCCCAGTGCACAGCTGTGGCAAACAGCGCATGCGTACACACACACACACACACACACACACACACACACACACACACACACACATACTTACGCCTCTGTGTGTGCTAGAGTGGATTCCAAACACTTTTCCATCCCTGGGGCTACATGTCTATACAACTCCACTGCTCCTAGAGGACTTTCCTCCCCACCCCTTTCAAGCTGAGAGAGAGAGAGGACAAGAAAAAGGAGACAATACAGCACTGTTCCACTGCTTGGGAATCTTCCCCTTGTGTATTGTGTTCCTATATGGTGCTGAAGGCTTGAACCCAGGTCCTTGAACATGGTAAAGTATGCATCCTATAACTGTGAAGACAGAGATAGCAAAAAGACTTCCACGCCTGAGGCTCTGTGGTCCCAGATTCCATCTCCAATACACTATAAGCCAGAACTGAGTAGAGCACTGGGAAAAAAAGAAAGCAAAACAAACAAAAACAAACAAAACACTCTACCAGGTGAGTTATCTTCCAGATCCCAGACACTTTTTTTCCTGTTGTCACTGGGTTTTGCTTCTCTGGTTTGACTTTTTCAGATAGAAATAGAAAGATAGAGAGAAACCACAGCACTGAAGCTTCTTTCACTGCAGTGGGGGCCAGGCTTTAACCTGGGTCAAGTGCATGACAAACAGTCTCATTAAACAGGTGAACTATCTTCCCAGCCTTCCCCAGTTTTTTTTTTTTTTTTTCCTTACGAGAGTGCTCTGGCTTCTGGTGGTACTGGGGTTTAAACCTGGAACTTGGGACCGGGTGGTGGCACACTGGCTTAAGCACACATACTAAACCTGGAACTTTTGGTGCTTCAGGCATGAAAGACTTTCTGCATAACTACTCTCCAGTCTTTCTTCAACTTTTGTTGTTGTTGTTGTTGTTGTGTTCTACCAGGGTTACCACTGGGGCTTGGTGCCTACAAAATGAATCCACCTCTCCCAGTGGCCCTTTACTTCTCTCTCTCTTTCTTCCCTTTGTTTGATAGAACAGAGAGAAATTGAGAATGGTGTGGAAGAGACAGACAGATCCTTAGAGTAGTTGCTTCATCACTCATGAAGCTTCCTCCCTGCAGGTGAGGAGAGGGGGCTTGAACCCAGATCTTTGCATGTGATAATGATAATTTTTTTATAATTTCCCTGCAAATACATCCCTGAGCATTCACCTCAACACATATGTTTACTTAAACATCAAACTATTGAAACACACAAGTTAAAATGCAAATTTTTTGCCTGGTGAAATCTAAAATAAGTGGAGGCCCTACTAAGTTCTACACTGCAATTTGCCAACCATTGGTTCAGGGACCAGGAACTTCACTCCCATTACCTCCCCATCCTATTTAAAGCTCTGAGCTCAGCTATCATAGAAAATTGATTAGTAATATAAATATTCTGCTTTCTATTTCAGTTACAGGGTCTCTTTTGCTGTGTGACTCTTGCCTGCCTGAGCTATCTTAGATGCCCCCTCGCCCTTGCCCTGACAGAGCCCCCACTGAGAGGTAGAGGTGGGGGAGGCTTCTCTGTCCTGCTGTGTGGGGCAGTAACAAGACTCCAACTGGCCCTACTGGCCTGCAGCTAATGCCCAGTGCTGGCTGTCCTCTGAGCGACATTGGCAGTTCATCAGGGGGAAGGGAGCAAGGAACAGAAGCAGGGCTTGTGTGATGTGATTGTCCCCTGTGGCCTGCTTGGCCAGCTGCCAAAGAGTTGAAAACAGGCAGATATGGCTTAAGGATTTTTTGAAAGAAAAAAAATAATAAAAAGAGGATGACAATTGAAAAGGAGGGTCAGAACCTCCTCTTGTTGGACTTGGTTCCCCAGTGTTGGGTGGGTGAGAGGAAATGACCCCTGGACTCTGTGGAGAGAGGGTTAGAGTGAAGCCAGCTCTGCCTATAGAAGACTAAGAGTGGGGAATATTATGCATGTACAAACTATTGTATTTACTGTTGAATGTAAAACATTAATTTCCCAATAAAGAAATAAATTTTTAAAAAAGAAGACTAAGAGCAAGAAGAGTGGGAGGAAAAGGCAGAGGGGGAGAAGGAGAAGGAGAGGGAGAGAGAGAGGGAGAGGGAGAGGGAGAGGGAGAGGGAGAGGGAGAGAGAGATTGATTTGAGGGGCAGGAGGTGGTGCACCTGGTTAAGCACACACATTATAGTACACAAGGACCCGGGTTTAAGCCCCTGGTCCCCACCTGCACAAGTGGTGAAGCAAGGTTTCAGGCATCTCTCCATCTCTATCCATCTCTCTCTCTTCCCCTTCCCTCTCAATTTCTGTCTCTATCCAATAATAAATAAATAGAGGTTTAAATTTTTCTAAAAAGAAAAGTAATTAAAAAATATATATGAGAGAGAGATGTGTTGGTGCTCCTTCAGATGGCTATAATGTTGTGTTGGCTTTCAGGGCTCTGGGGCCCCCAGCCCCATGTTGGTCTGGGCACCATAGTCAGGGCTCTGGCTGGTCACTTTGCCCCTGACAGGAGCAAGCATAGAAAGGGAGGCAGAGGGATAAACTCCAGGACTGCAAAGTTTGAGCAGAGGAAGGAAGCCTGCCTGTCCTGGCTGGAAGATATGCTCACCAGACTCTGCTCTGCTCTGCTCATATCGTGGGGCCAAAGAAGAGGGAATCCTTTAGATAAGTACACACTTATGTGCATGTTGGTTCCCACCTGCAGTGAGACTTTGATGTCTTGGGGAAATGTTAACGCTGTCATTTGAACGAAAAGAAAATCAAAGAAATGCTTTTTGGATTAGGAGGAAGATGAACAGTTTGGCCATGAGATCCTGGGGGTGGGGTGGGGGATGGTCCCAGCCATAGCAGATGCCCTGAGGAAAAAGATTATACAGGCAGGATGATGGTCGAGTTCCCCAGGCCCTTGTATATCAGTGGGAGTCCCTGGCCCAGGAAGTGGTGAACTGGTAGAGCTTTGGACTTGCAATCATTACGTCCTGAGTTTGATTCTTGGTACCATATTATATGCCAGAGTGCTGTTCTGGTCATAAGACTCTCCCTCCCCCTCCCCCTCCCCCTCTCCTGCTCCTTCTCCTTCTCCCTTTCCCTACCTCCTATGAAATAAATAAAATAAATCTTAGAAAAAATAAGTAGGATTCCCTGACATATGACAAATAAACATGGGACACACTTATGCCACTAGAGTGTTCTGATTCTTTGAGGATCACTGGGTGAGAACTCTGCTCTCAGCAGGTTCAGTCACTGGTGGGAGAGCAGAGGAGGCTGGAAGCTGAAGCTGCTGATCAAGTGCTGGAGGTGGCAGAAGAGTGTGTGTGACAGCTCCAGGTGTTCAGGTAGCTGCATGGTCTCTATTTTTCCCCTCCGCAGCTCAGGCCTTCTTGTCTACCCCAGCAAACAAGACCAACCTGAGCCCTCACTAAGGTTGCTAAGAGGAGGGCTTATTTGGGGCATCTCTGTTCACACCTACAAAGTCAAGAGGGTGTTAATTGTACTGACCTTGGGGAAACATGGCTTTCCCTGACACCCAAGGTCTTTCTCTTCCTCTGATGCCAGGAGAGAGGAGAACCAAAGAAAAGAGCCTTAACGCAGAGTCCAAGCTGTCTAAGACCAGTTTTGAATCAGCCACTGTTGGCTTTTCTTCCAAGTTTTGTGGGAAAGGAATTCTGAAAAGTCCTCAGAGAGCCTTTGGCTTCTGGGCTATATTGTCCTCAGCACAATGTGTGAGTGTGTGTAGCTGGGTGCAAGTTATTTATTTATTTTTTAATTTTTTTTTTTAATTTTTTTTTTAATATTTATTTTATTTATTCCCTTATGTTGCCCTTGTTGTTTTATTGTTGTATTTATTATTGTTGTTGTCGTTGTTGGATAGGACAGAGAGAAATGGAGAGAGGAGGGGAAGACAGAGAGGAGGAGAGAAAGATAGACACCTGCAGACCTGCTTCACCGCCTGTGAAGCGACTGCCCTGCAGGTGGGGAGCCGGGGTTTGAACCGGGATCCTTATGCCGGTCCTTGTGCTTTGCGCCACCCTGCGCTTAATAATTTTTTTTTTAACCAGAGAACTGCTCAGCTCTGGCTTATGGTAGTGCTGGGGGTTGAACCTGGAACTTCAGAGCCTCAGGCATAAGAGTCTTTTTCATAACCATTATGCTATCTCTCCATCCCCAAGGTGCAAATTATTTCTTAAAAGTTAATAGCCATGTTAGGTCCCCCCCCACTGGCTGTCTCACAAACACACACAAAGTAGAAAAGGAGTTTTTTTTTTTTTTTTTTTTTTTTGTTACCCGTGTGCACTGCTCAGCTCAGGCTCATGGTGGCATGGGGGAATCGAACCTAGGATCTGGGAGCCTTAGGTATGAGAATCTGTATGCATAACCATTATATTATCTCCCCTGCCTGAGCAGGAGACTTCTTAAAGTCTAAATATTTGGGCTCTTCCTGTCTAGAAAGCTCCTCTTGCTTCTACCACAGCTTAATTCTGCAGAAGCTTATGCTTACTTTCTCATCTAGCCTCATGGGACATAGCTGTCTCTGGGAGTTTCTTAGAATGTCCTTTCCCATAGTCAAAATTCCCAGGATTTCCCTAAGGCTGGTCTGGTTCAGCCTGATGTTATAAAGTATGGCCTGGAGAGTGAGGAAACAAGACAGGCACACTGAAAGGGGCGGT
Source organism: Erinaceus europaeus (assembly GCF_950295315.1). Lineage (NCBI taxonomy): Eukaryota > Metazoa > Chordata > Mammalia > Eulipotyphla > Erinaceidae > Erinaceus > Erinaceus europaeus. The sequence goes on along the minus strand of NC_080172.1, from coordinate 68,152,614 downwards.
GTCTGCATGTGTTATGTGCATGTGTGCATGTACGCACACATGTGTGAGGGTGTGTGTGAATGTGCACATGCCTATATGAGTGAATGGTCACTGAAAGAGGGATAGTGTGCAAGGTTAGTGATTATTATAACCAGAGATTGTAATAACCAGAAATTTCCAGGAATCCAAGATACTATGAGTTCTTTCTATTTTTTTCTGCTCTTGTCTTTATTTTTTAAAAAAAGAATTATTAGTTTAGTTGTTGAGAGAAAGAGAGAGAAAATAAGGAGAGAGAAAGAGAGTGAGAGAGAGAGAGTGAGTCTAATTAGAGCACTGCTCAGTTCTGGTGAAGGTGGTGCCAGGACTGAACCTACAGCCTCCAGGGCCATAGACATGCAAATTAGTGCTCTAACAGGTTGAAATAACTCCACGAAATATAAACAGTTCTTTTTAAATATTTATTTATTTATTTATTTATTTCCTTTTGTTGCCCTCGTTGTTTTACTGTTGTTGTTATTGATGTGGTTGTTGTTGGATAGGGCAGAGAGAAATGGAGAGAGGAGGGGAAGACAGGAGAAATGGAGAGACAGAGACAAATGGAGAGAGGGGAGAGAAAGATAGACACCTGCAGATCTGCTTCACCGCCTGTGAAGCGACTCCCCTGCAGATGGGGAGCCAGGGGCTCGAACTGGGATCCTTACATTGGTCCTTGTGCTTTGCACCACCTGCGCTTAACCTGCTGCGCCCAACTCCCAGTTCTTTTTTTTTTTTTTTAAGATTTTATTTATTTATTAATGAGAAACATAGGAGGAGAGAGGAAGAGCCAGACATCACTTTGGTACATGTGCTGCTGGGGACTGAACTCAGGACTTCATGCTTGAGAGTCCGATGTTTTATCCACTGTGCCACCTCCTGGACCACAAACAGTTCTTTTTTTAAAAAAAAAAAACAATTATTTATTAATGAGAGAAAGAGAAAAAGAAAGAGAGAGAGAGAGAGAGAGAGAGAGAGAGAGAATCAGAACACCAGAGTATCACTCTGGCACATGTGATACCAGCCATCAAACTCAGTACACCATATTCTTACTTCTAATTCTCTAACCACTGTGCTGCCTCTCAGGCCACAATACCAGGATTTCCTGAAGAAACAGTAATGGGGCTGGGTGGTGGCGTATCCAGTTGAGTGCACATGTTACCATGTATAAGGACCTGGGTTCAAGTCTCTAGTCCCCACCTACAGGGAAGGAAAATTTACAAGTGGTGAAGTAGTGCTGCACGTATCTGTCTGTCTCTCCCTCTCTGTATCCTCTTCTCTCTTGATTTATTTCTACCCTATCAAGTTAAAATAATAAATAAATAAAATACTAAAAAAAGAAAAATTAGCAATACCTACTACTTGACCCTGGCCTTATCAGAAATGTCTGCACAGCATTGTAAGAAAGGAGTGTGGTGGTCTTGGAAGCACCTTCCAAAGGACAAGAGTCACCTCCTCAAAGGCTATGCATTTAAGGTCAGAAAAAAAAAAAAAAAACGAACAAGAAAAGGTTATAGAAACAGGCAACATTTCCCTAAGAAGATCCTTAGTTGCCCCTCAGTGCTTGCCTTTTCCTTACCCTGGTTGGTGGCCTTAGTCCCAGCCTTTTGCTCTCTCTCCAGCATGGCTCCTGTCACCATTGATGGTGGTCTTAAAATGCATCCCTCCCATCCATGTAGGCTCGCACATTTGTGCCTGCCTGGCCTCCAGTGCTTCTGCCCTCATTGTTTTAGCCTCTGGTTCCTTTGAACATTCTCTAGCCCAGTAATTGCAATACCTCCATTATTTGAATTTCAAGCATTCCCATCACCACCTATGTAACAGATGGATAATTGCCCACCAACATGTGCATTAATATAGTTGCTGTGTTGTCTTCATGTCTGAGAAGAGTTGTCCCTTCCTATAGGCTCATAAGACTAGGTTTTGCTGATGAAATGTGAGCAGGAAAGAAACAGGAACCACCTTTTACCCAGGGTTAAAAACAGTTACTAATGAGAAAGAGAGAGGGGGCTAGGTGGTGGTGCACTGGGTTGAGTGCACAAGGACCCTGGCCCCCACCTGCAGGGGGGAAGTTTCATGAGTGGTGGAACAGTACTGCAGGTGTCTCTCCTTCTCCTTCCCTCTCTATCTGCTACCCCATCTCAATCTCTCTATGTCCTATCAAGTAAAATAAATAAAAAGAGAATGAACTCAGCACCCTTTGCTTAAGTGTCTGACACTTTATCCACTGTGCCGTCTCCTGGACTGAGAGGTAACATCTTTGTTTTCATATAGAGACAGAGAAGGCAGGAAGGCAGAGAGAGAAAGAGAGAGAGAGAATCCAGTAACAATGCTCCCTTTAATGTGGTGAGGCTAGGCTTGAACATGGGTCCTGCACTTGGCAAAGCAGGGCACTATCCAAGTGACCTTCCTGAGAGCCAAGGTCTTTAAGAGCACAGAAGCTGCATGTGCGAGAACTCTGGCTTGATTCCTGGCACCACATATGCCAGGGCACTAGGGCAGTTCTCTGGTCTCTCCCTCTCTCCCTCATGAAATAAATCTTTAAAACAAACCAATAGAGGAGGCACAGGAGGTGCCACACTGAGTGGGGCACTAGACTTGGAAGTGTGAGGTCCAGAATTCAATTCCTGGCATCCTGTGTGCCAGAGTGATGCTCTGTGGTTCTCAGTGGTTTCTGTAGTAATAAATAACAAATTATTGCTTTTTAAAATTTTTTATTATTAATTGATTTTTAATTTTAATTTGACAGGACAAAGAGAAATTGAGAAGAGGAAGAAGATAGAGAAGTAGAGAGAAAGAGAGATACCTGTGGCACTGCTTCACCATTTGTGAAGATTTTCCCTTGTAGGTGGGGACTGGGGACTTGAACCCAGGTCCTTGGGCATGGTAACGTGTGTATTCAACCTGGTGAGCCACTGCCTGGCCCCATAAGAAATTTTTGTTTATGAGACTTAAATTCTGAGATGTATATTGTTTCATAAAATATACTACCCTCTTTTTAGTTAAGAATTTTATTTATTCATTGATGAGAAAGAGAGGAAGAGACAGAGACAGAGAACCAGAGCATCACTCTAGCACATGAGATGCCAGGGATCAAACTCAGGACCTCACACACCCTCCTCCCCAAGTCCAGAGCTTTATCCACTGAACTATTTCCTAGGCTCCCACATATTCTAGCATTCCTTCATTACTGTCTCTCCAATGCTCAGACACCAGGGAGCCCTCAGCACCCAGTGTTCTGATCTGTCATGGGGCTGCCCTCTCATCCTCTCTCACCCTTCTCTTGTCATCACTTTCTTCCCCACTGACTTAGATTCTTGTTGAGCTAGTATGCATTTCTTACATACTAGATCAAATTCCTTAATTCTCTTTCACCTCATGGCCTTTCCTTGGTGTCATCCGATCCCAGCTCAACACACACCACCCACTCAGGGTCTGTGTCCACATAGCCAAAGGTGATGGGGCCAAAACACAGGGAAAGCTGATTTTCAGCTGACAGTTCTGTGAAATGACCATTAGTTCCAAAAGGGTCCTGTGAGACTTCACCAGTGCACTGACTCTCTGGCCCCTTGGGTGCCACACTTTCCTTTTCTTTCTTTCTTTCTTTCCTTTCTTTCTTTCTCTCTTTCTTTCTTTCTTTCTTTCTTTCTTCCTTCCTTCCTTCCTTCCTTCCTTCCTTCCTTCCTTCCTTCCTTTCTTTCTTCCTTCCTTCCTTGCTTCCTTTCTTTCTTTTAATTTGATAGGAAAAAAATGAAGTGGTGGGGGAGGGAGTGAAAGAGAAAGAGAGAGAGACACCTGAAGACCTGCTTCACCCTTTGTGAAGTGCGGACAGGAGCCTGAACCCAGGTCGGTACGTATGGTAACACATCTCAGCAGGGTCAACACCTGGTCCTACACCTTCCTTTTCTGAACCTGCCTTCTCCCTCATGGTCCTGCTGCTGTCTATGGACCTGTGCAACCTGTTCCTACCTCAGCAGCCAGGGGGATATTGAAAACCTACATTCCATCATGTCAGTTCTCACTCAAAACCCCTCATTGGGGGCCTCCTGCCATCTCGAGAACCAGAATCCTCCCCCTCTCCTTCACCTGCTGCAGCCACAACAGCCTCAGTTTGTTAGATACACACACACACACACACACACACAACCTGCCTCCGGTGTTAGTGCTCTGTGGGCATAACCCCGACCCCCCACATACCTGCATGCATTGTTCTCCCACCCCCTTTAAGTTGCTGCTCAAATATCTCCTTGTCAATGAGGCTGTCAGGCCCTGGAAAGCTTCTGAGAACAGCTCACACACCTCCCATGCCCAGCTTTCTCTAGTCCTCTTCCCTGTTGGATTCTTGGCACAGGATTTACCACCATCTGACTGGCTTACTATGTATGTTTTCTTTGTTTATCAAATATCTATGTCTCTCTACTAGGATGTTATCTCCATGAGGAAAGAGATTGCCTTTGTCTTTTTTTTTTTTTTTTTTGTAATGGTACCTGGCACAAAAAGCATATTTATAGAAGGAAGAGGATAGGAGAGGAGGGAGGGAAGGAAAGAGGAAGGGAAGAAAGTAAGAAGTTACTCCCAGGCATGGGATTTAGCTTCCCAAATCTGGGGGATGGAACAACACACAGGTCTCCCTGAGCAAGAAACCGGGTTCATGCCTCAGGCTACTGAATGGCAGCACCTGCAGGGGTAGCTTTATGAGCAGGACAGTGTGGCTGCTTCTCTTGTCCTCTCTCTGCCTCTGCCCCTTGATGTCTCTCCCCTTCTGAGTAAAAGGAGAAAAAAGGGGGGGCTGCTGTCAACAATTAACAGTGGAGTGCTGCAGACTCCAAGCCCCAACAATAACAGGATTAAACGCATATAGCACAAAGCACAAGGACTGGTGCACAGATCCTTGTTCGAGCCCCCGGCTCCCCACCTGCAGGAGAGTTGCTTCGTAAGTGGTAAAGCAGGTCTGCAGGTGTCTCTGTCTCTCTCCTTCTCTATCTCCCCTCCTCAATTTCTCTGTCCTCCCCAATAAAAATGAAAAATGACCACCAGGAGCAGTGAATTCATAGTGCTGACACCAAGGCCCAGCCATAATCCTGGAGGCAAAAAAAAAAAAAAGAAAAAAAAGAAAGAAAGAAAGACAAAAGTCCAGAGAGGTAGGTCGACTTGACCAAGGTCACAGGACAAGGCTAGGGTTTGAAGTCTCATCTTCCTTTCCTACAGTCGCTAGATGCAAGCATGCCCTATAACACAACACGGAAGTGTTAGGCAGTAACCTCCAGGCAGCGCCAGGTTAGTCCATAGGTATCAGCGGCTGAAACCTGCAAGGTGTGAGCTGCCACACAGCAAGGCAGTGGGGAGCTGACTGCCTCCAGTATCCACTCAGCAGCCAGAGGTAGGGGCGTGTTTTTTGTAGAAACTAGGAATCAGGGAGTCAGCAGGCCCAGTTTTCACACTTCTGCCTGCAACTTTTTTCTTTTTCTTTTTTTTCAAGGTTTATCTATGAGGCCAGGCAGAGGCACATGTGGCTGAGTGCACATACTACAATCTGCCAGCACTGGGTTTCAAGCCTCTGCTCCCTACCTGCACGGGGTAATTTTATGAGTGGAGAAGTGTCTGTCTGTCTGTATCACTCCTTCTTCCTCTCAATTTCTCTCTATCAAACAAATAAATAACAAAATAAAAAAATTTTTTTAACATTTATTCCCTTTTGTTGCCCTTTTTTATTGTTGTTGTTATTGATGCCGTTGTTGTTGGATAGGACAGAGAGAAACGGAGAGAGGAGGGGAAGACAGAGATGGGGAGAGAAAGACACCTGCGGACCTGCTTCACCGCTTGTGAAGTGACTGCCCTGCAGGTGGGGAGCCAGGGGCTTGAACTGGGATCATTACGCTGGTCCTTGCACTTTATGCCACCTGCGCTTAACCTGCTGTGCTACTGTCCGACACCCAACAGATTTTTTTTTTTTTAAGGCAATGGCTTTGAACACTTTTTCTTGTCTACTACCCACCCTACCTCCCATAAAATGATAAAAAAGCAACAAAACCAGCAGATTATGTATCATTCATTGTTTTATCAGCTGGAAGAGCAGTAAGAGCAGCAAGCAGACTATCAGAGATGGGGTGGGGGCTCTGTGAACGCACCTCCTGCTCAGTCCCCCACCCCATGCAGTGGGTGAGTGCTGCACACAGCTAAGGAAGGACAGGCAGGGCGGTCAGGTCTCTTCCCCCCCCCTTCCCTCACCCAGCCAACATTCCCCATGCTCCCATTCCCTCGGGTTACCTTCTATAGGGGATGGGAGCTGTGACCTGGGGCTGCCAGCTCCTGGCAGAGATGAAGCCTGGGGTCCCATCACAGCAGCTGGGCTAGCTCCTCTCTCTGTCCGTGTGCATCCTGAGGCTACCTCCGCTGTGGCTGCCTCCATGCTGGACCAGCCTACACTGGACACTGGGGACAGAGTGTCACAGTTGGTGGTGAGGGAGGGCTGAGCACCTGCTCTCCAGCTGGGACTCCTAGGGTCCTGGCCACCAGGTTATGTAACTCAGCTGGCTTTTCCCCACCCAGCCTCTCCCCATAAAAGGGCTATAGCAAGGGCTCGGGGAAGTAAAGGGAGTAGACAACAGCAACCCAGAATAGCACAGGATGAGGGTGAGGTGGCCCCATTATCTTGAGAGTGAGATAACACCCCTCACACAGCAGTAGACAGGGAGGGGACAGGTTCAACCTCCAGCAAGCAGCTCCCTCCTCCACCCTCGCCTACAAACCATCCAAACGAGAGCTCAGGCTTAACCGGGAGCTTTGGCCTTTCTGGGGAGGACTGGGTGACATCCCAGCTGCTGACCTCCAGCTCAACTCACAGGCTGTTCAGGTCCAAAGTGAGGGGTTTAGGATTAGCTGGTTCCCAGCCACATGTCAACTGCCCTCTGCTCCCACATCCAATGAGTTTTAAAGCTTCTTCAAGGCCACCTTTCAAGTGTCTTGTGAGTCCCCTCCGCCACTCCACTCATGACAGTGGGAGGTAGGATCGTGCCCTTTGGCTGAATGACCCTTTGACTCACTGTGCGATGGCGACAGTCAATCTTAATCCTGGTTCCCCATCTGCAGAATGGCTGTTGTGTAGGTTAAGAGAGGGATGCATTGGATCGACCCTCCCGTGGTGCATCCCGTGAGTACCCATTCATTCGGGAAACTGACGATCCTGCCTAGCCGACTGAATCCACATGGATCCCAGTCACTTTCAAAGCCATTAACTGGCTACGGAAGAAGGGCAAACGCTAGAAGAAGAAGAGAGGTAATCTGTGTAAAGTGCTTAGCAGAGCATAGCTAAGTGCTTGAGATGGGGCAAGCTATTTTTAGGGTAGACCCACATTTACCCCTTTGAAAGCTCCTTGCCTATAAGGTACAAAGCCAGTGAGAGGAGGTGGGGGGTGGGGCGGGGGGGAGTGCCAGGGCCAGACTACTTCTACTTCTCACACATTAGTGAAGGGGTGAATCACTCTGAACCTCAGTGCCCTGGTGTAATAAACAAGGAATGACTATGCTGTGATAGTGTTGAGGACAAAATGACAAAAATTCGGTCAAGTGTCCAGCTTCTAGAATCTGTACTTCCATTATCGGATTTCCTATGATACTCGCAGCATCTCCTCTGTCTATACAGACAGATCTGTGTGGGCTTTAGGGTTTTAGGCTCATAGGAAAATTAAGCAGAAAGTACAACGTGACTATATGCCCCTTGGGCCCCCAAACATTTTGACTGAATAAAAGGGGTGTTAGTTTAAATTTTTTTAAAATGAAGATTGGATCTGATGGCTTCATATATATATTTCAACTAGAACACTGCTCAGCTGTGGTTTATAGTGGTGCCGGGGATTGGGTCTGGGACTGCAGAGCCTCAGGTCTTTCACATACTGTTATGCTGTCTCTCCAGCCCATTCACTTTATTATATTAATGAGAGCACCAGTTGGCATTAGCTTATGGTAGTACTGGGGGCTGAACCTGGGACCTTAGAGCTTTAGGCATGAATATTTCTTCCCTTTAGGGGGGAAAGTCAATAGGACCCTGGGAGCCTATGTTATCACAGTGGAGAATGTAACAGAAGTCTGGAACATTCTGCAGCATGTGAGTCTGAGGGCCAGGGTAGGTATGCATAGAGCTCTTCTGATAGATGTTTTTGTTTCCCCAGAGAGAACTAGCTGGGTCATAGGGTAAACCTCTTGCTAGTGGTCTAAGAAGTCTCCAGGTTGTTTTCCACTGGAGTTGGACCAGTATACATTCCCACCAGCAGTGCAGAAATGTCCCTTCCCCCCCCACACCCTCTCTACCATTTGTTGTTACTGCTCCTTTTAATACATGGCATTCTCAACAGCTGTAAAATGTAGTGCAGAAAATGATTTCACTTTTAAATAGGGACTTAGTAAATAGAGACAGAGAGGGAGAGAGAACACAAAGTGAGACGTGGACTGGGCATGGTGTATTGCATCAAAACAAAGGACTCTGGGGAAGGAGGATGAAGTGGAAAAGAACTTTGGGGCAGGGGCAGGCAGTGGCACACAAGGATCCTGGTTCGAGCCCCCGGTACCCCCACCTGCAGGGGGTTGCTTCACAAGTGGTGAAGCAGGTCTGCTGTCTTTCTCTCTCCAATTTTCTCTGTCCTATCAAATAAAATGGAAAAAATGGCCACCAGGAGCAGTGGATTTGTAATGCTGGCAGTGAGACCCAGCGATAACCCTGGAGGCAGAAAAAAAAGAACTTCTGGGTCATGGTGCATAATAAAATTATACTCATGTGTCACTGACTTCACTGTAAACATTACCCCACCACTCCCAATAATAAAAAAAAATTGTGGGAGTCAGGTGGTAGTGCAGTGGGTTAAGCGTAGGTGGCACAAAGCGCAAGGACCAGTGTAAGGATCCCGGTTTGAGCCCATGGCTTCCCACCTGCAGGGGAGTCGCTTCACAAGTGGTGAAGCAGGTCTGCAGGTGTTTTTCTCTCCCCTCCCTCTGTCTTCGCCTCCTCTCTCCATTTCTCTGTCCTATCTAACAATGACATCAATAACAACTACTACTACAATAATAAAACAAGGGCAACAAAAAAGGGGTAAATATTAAAAAAAATGGTAACAAAGAAATGCTGACTCCTGGGATCTAGCAATTAACAAGTCTAATTTAATAGGTCAGGTGGAATCCAAAAATCTGTATTCTTTTTTTAAAAAATATTTATTCCCCTTTGTTGCCCTCGTTTTATTGTTGTAGTTATTGATGTTGTTGTCGTTGGATAGGACAGAGAGAAATGGAGAGAGGAGGGGAAGACAGAGAGGGGAGAGAAAGATAAGACACCTGCAGACCTGCTTCACCGCCTGTGAAGCGACTCTCCTGCAGGTGGGGAGCTGGGGGCTCGAACCGGGATTCTTATGCTGGTCCTTGAGCTTTGCACCACGTGCACTTAACCCATTGCGCTACCACCTGACTCCCCAAAAATCTGTATTCTAAAAAGCAATCTACTGGGCTGGGGAGACAGCATAATGGCTATGCCAAAGACTCTCATGTCTAAGGCTTTGAAATTCCAGGTTCAGTCCCCAGTATCACTATAAACGAGAGCTGGACAGTGCTTTCATATAAAAGGAAGAAGAAGAAAAAAGTAAAAGTAAAAAGCAACCTAGTGATTCTGATGGAGGAGGTCTTGGAATCCTAGGTTAGATAGAACTTCTAAAAAAGAAATTTTATCACATTTCTCAGGGTGGAACTCTTCCACCAAACAACAGCTTCTTGAAGAGTCTTGTCATCCTCAAGCCAAGATGCTAGAGTATCAGTAGAAACAACCAGGGCTGGGGAGATAGCAAAATGGTTATGCAAAAGACCTTCATTCAAAATAGAAAGATTTTCATTTCTAAGCCACCCAAAATCCCAGGGTCAATCTCCAGCACAATTACAAGTCAGAGATGAGCTCTGATCTCTATCTCTATTATTTAAAAATAAATATTGGGGGGGGGTAGCACATCAGGCTAAGCACACATGGCTCAAAGCGCAAGGACTGGCCTAAGGATCCCGGTTCGAGCCCCTGGCTCCCCACCTGCAGGGGAATCACTTCACAGGCAGTGAAGCAGGTCTGCAGGTGTCTATCTTTCTCTCCCCATCTCTGTCTTCCCCTCCTCTATTTCTCTCTGTCCTATCCAACAATGATGACATCAATAACAACAATAATAACAACAATAAAAAACAAGGGTAACAAAAGGGAAAATAAATATTAAAAAATAAAAAACAAATAAATAAATATAGGGGGCTGGGGAGACAGCATAATGATTATACAAAAAGATTTTCATGACGGAGACACCAAAGGTTCCAGGTTCAAATCCCAGTAGCACTAGAAACCACTATTCAGGGAGTCCTGAGATTCCCAGACATGATGGGCCTAGACCTCAAATAACCCTCTCCACTGTTACTAGTCATCTCTATCACGAACAACAAAACATACTCCTTTGTGGGCCCCCACAGGACCTTGCCCTCAACTTGGATCAACAACGGTAGAGAATGTTCCATCCTCCGAAGGAAGGCTGACAATATACACTATGCTACACCTGAGAAAGATGGGTCCTAATATTGGGTGGGGCAGCTTGGAATGTTCCTACCCATGACCACAGAATGTGAGCTCAGATCTACAGGGATGCAGAGGTAACATAGGCTCCTGAGCTGAATATGGGCCCCAGATCAGATCAAATCGATGGGGTTTACAGTCAACAATATTTATACACTTTTCCCCTATTTGGGAGCTACTCTTCCCTGATTCAGCTTTCTGGTCCTTTTTCCAACCATGACATCATCTCCCCAGACAATAACTTGGACCCACCTGCATATCAGATTTCAGGCTCAGGGGAAAAAAAATAGTATAGCCAACAGGCCCTTTGGAATATAATTAAAATATGCCTACTACCTATCTACAAAACAGAGATACCCCCAACTCTTCATCTGTACTACTCCAGCCTTTAGGTTCATGATTAGTCAACAACTTGTTTGGCTTTCTACGTTAACTCTCTTCAGCCACCAGGTTCCAGATGCTAGCATGATGCCGACTAGACTTCCCTGGACAGACAACCCCGCCAATGTGTCCTGGAGCTCCGCTTCCACAGAGCCCCCCCTTTTCCCACTAGGGAAAGAGAGAGGCAGGCTGGGAGTATGGATTGATCTGTCAACGCCCATTTTCAGCAGGGAAGCAATTACAAAAGCCAGATCCTCCACCTTCTGCATCCCACAATGATCCTGGGTCCCTACTCCCAGAGGGTTAAAGAACAGGAAAGCTATCAAGGGAGGGGATGGGATATGGAGTTTTGATGGTGGGAATTGTGTGGAGTTGTACCCCTCCTTTTTATTAAAAAAAACAAACAAACAATAAAGCAAAAAAAACCAGAGCTGAGCATACTCTGGTTAAAAGTAAAATAAATAAAGGGGCTACACAGTGACACATCCAGTTGAGTGCACGTTACCATGAGGTAGGACTGGATTCAAGCTTCAGGTCCCCACCTGCAGGGAGTGGAGGAAGCTTCATGGAGGGTTAAACTATAAATACCTCTTTTATTCCCTAGCTCCCTCATCTCTCTCAATTTTTCTCTGTCCTACCAAGAAAAAAAGAAAAGGAAAAATGTGGATTCGTCAAGGAGGCACTGAGTCTGAGCCTCAGCAATAACCCCAGTGGTAATAATAATAATAAATACAGATCTATTAATCACCCAGGAGGGCTGAGTGAAAAGCAGTAAAAGAATTGGCCAAAGGTTCAAAATGGACAGGCAAGAACCTCTCCTGAAAAGAAATCTCGAGGGCTGGGCAGTGGTGCACTCTGTTAAGCACATGTAGTACTAAGCACAAAGACCCGTGCAAGGCTATGGGTTCAAGTCCCTGGCTCTCTACCTGCAGGGGGGATACTTTACAAGCAGTGAAGTAGGTCTACAGATACAGGTGCTTATCTTTCTCCCTCTCTATCACTCCCTTCCCTCTCAATTCCTCTCTGTCCTATTCAATAAAATAGAAAAAGTGGCCACCAGGAGCAGTGGATTTGTAGTGCTGGCACCAAGCCCCAGCAATAACCCTGGAAGAAAAAAATAATAAAAACAAACTTTCAGGACAGACAAAAAGTCACAACTCTTCTATGGTCTTTTTACTAAGACAGAGAGGGAAGAACTGTGATTAAGAGCAGCATATGTGAGGGGTAGATGGAAAGCTACCACAGGTAAAGTGTCCAATACCATTGGCCAAATCTGCTATAAGGAACAAATATTCCAGGAGAGTTACTATATGTTGAATCCAGAAGGAAAAATGTAGCAACTGAATAATGAAAGGATATGTGGAGTGGGTCAACTAGACTTTATGGGAGTAAGAACAAGAAAGTTGGTCCTACAAATATCCACAGGAGGCCCATCTCTATGACTGTAGAGAACAAGAGTGAGTAGTTTTCCCTATCAGTTATCTAGTACCTTTCAGGCAATAAATGTACAGACCTGGATCTTTGCTGGAGCTCGATTCTTTGAAGTTAGAACCCTGGAGAAGCTGTCACAGTAACAAATTGTAGCTCAGTCATTTCAGCAGGTCAGATAACAAAGTCCAGTCTGTTTTATTTCTAACCCAAATAGTGCAAATATACAGAAAATTACCAGTACAAAGTTAAACACATCCAGATTTATTTACACAATGCTAAAGAAGTTTGAGTTTCATTTCCATTTGGTGGAATTTTACTATGGGGTCTGGCTTTGTTGTGTAAAATGACATGGGCCATTGAAACTTGAGTATCCCACCTCACATGCAATTTTGATCCCAAGGGAACAGAAAACTTGGGGTTTATTTTCTTAGTGCACATGCAGCAATGATTTCGATACTGCTTTACACTTTATTTGGAAGGCAGCTGTCCCACTGCTTGGGGAGGAGGCAGAGAAACCACAGAACAAGGAGAGACAACATGCTCAGAAAGAGAGAACAAGAGAAGAGAAAGAGTTAAACAACAGGCACATGGGGACCCTGAGCATTTCTGTGCACGAGAATGAGGAGGGTACGACCAAAACCCTCCTCCCTAGACATCCAAACATAGGAGGTGGGCAGACAGGAAACATTCAAGTCACCCGACCACAAGTTGAGGGCATGCGGAGGATGAGAACTGCTTTAAAGATTTGGGATGTACTGATAAATCATTAACATGTACACTATACAGTTTATACATGTATATATGTACACATCTATAAATATTATATATAAAGGTACTGATTAGTTTGTTATTTTATACAAAGATGTTTTAGAATGTTGTGTGAAAAATATGCATATGGCAAGTTGAAGACACTTTAAAATTAATGCTCTGATTCTAACTGCTGTAATGTAAAGTAACCAGGAAATCAGCATGCTCCTTTTCTTTCAACTATTCCCCAGGAGGGCAAGGCCTGGGCTCTGTTAGGGCCATGGTGCTCCCAGAACTGTCTGGGCAAGGAAAACCAGTGGCTGATACAAGAGGGAGCCTGGCACCTGCTGGGAGTCGGTGCTGGACATCTGGTCCTCTCATCATTTCCAGCCCCTGGCAAGTCTGAAAACTTTGGTTTGGTGCAGCGGACATTCAAGCCCATGTTTATCCTCCTGCTTGAGGAAAGGTAGTAGTAAAGTTGAATCTCTTCTTAACTTAGCAATTCTAAGCATCCTGCCCCCCTAACATAAGATGAAGGGCTGTCCCAACTATGCGCAGGATGAGCTTGAAGCCACTGCATATAGGGCAGGAGTCCTCAGAGCTCTCCTGGAAGAGAATCTCTCCACCTGGATGGTTTGCCTGAGAAAGAAAGGACTGAAGCTAGGCTAGCCTGCCGCCCAGGTGTGAGTGACCCTGTGCTCCTCTCTCCAGCCTGATATACTGATGAAGGGCAGCACAGGAGTTAGAGGTAGCCAGCTTGCTGCTGATCTCTTAGGGCTGAAAGTCGAGCTTGGGCAGATGTAGGCCCACAGGCAAATCAGGAGTGAGATACACATTGGAAAGCCTGCACAGAGGAAGATGGCAAACTCGTCTTAGGTCTCACTTAGAATAAAACTATTCAATCTCCAGTCTACCCTAGAACACTCACATCCCTCCTAGTACTTTCATTCTCCTTAAGTGTTATCACTACTCAATTAGCAACCTATATGGACACATCCCTGACCTCTGGTTTTGTTGAAAACCAAAACCCCCTTAAGTCCAAGATAGCTTTCTGATGGTGAATTCACCACCTGGATGTAAGCACTTGGATCACTTTGGATAGTCTGATATGTTCTTCTATCTCACAATGTTAATTTCTATTGATGAAAGTTCCAGAAATAACCTTGTTTGCTACCAGCAAGCTGGGGAGTTCACATAATGATAGGCTATCTTTCACTTAGAACATAAAGCTTCTGTGATTACAGGACAAACCAGAAACCTATTATTTTCCTGGGAAGATATCATGGATTGAGCAGTCTTTTTCTCTGCTGAGGGTATGCACTTATGAGCAGGTTATTTAGCCAATAAAGGGAATGATCTAGGCTTGTTGGCAATCCTCAGAACCAACCAAGTTAGCCAGCTAGGGATGGGATATAGAATACAGATTCCTCTGTGGAGATGCCACTTCTGAAAATTTGACCAGGCACCCTCGGTGAGGTGAGGGGCAGCTTCTGAACACACATTCAAAACTGCCATCACTTTCGTTTTCAGCCATGAAAAACTGAAGATTAAGAATTTCTGTTTACCAAGGTAGCAAAAAGGTGCTTAACTACTGCTCTGAAGGAAACACCACTGCTCCCTCCCCTGAAGAACAGACTAAGACAGAAGCCCTACAAAGACATTTTCAAGAGTTCTAAAGACAACCAACTGGCTCTGCTTATTCACATAATTTTTGTGACTCATCTCTGTGTCCTAAAAAATTGGGTTTCAACTGTTTCTTTTTAAATGCCTTAAAATGTCACAAGAGCCAGTGAAGCTCAAATGACATCGTGCAAGTGAAAGTGTTTGGAAGACTGTCATGTTCCTCATGAATCCTAGGTATCCTAATCAGCAAAGGACTATTATGCATAGAAAAGAAGCTTGACCTTCCTACATCTTAACATTAATCTGAGAACTACTACCTATTGGCACATCTGTCACAGTGGGTGTGTTGTTGGGAGCAAAAGTGTGTGGTGGAAGTAGGTCTTCTCTGGGCATCCAGCTTCATTTTGGGCAGGAAAGGATGGGATGAGATCTGGTACTTTATCTGTGACTTGGTATATCTTTGGAATTTGTTTTATCTAAATTAAAAAGCCATGCAAAATGAATAAGCCTTTCCTAAAAGACTAATACTCTGGCTCTAGCAAATAGTCTCTTCACAAAATGTTCCCTAACTTTATCTTCTAACTGAAGCTCCCTGACTCATTTGACTGTAGTTTCATCGTCTCTAAAATCTTCCATTTACTCCCTCCCCCACTTTTTCTACTGCTGTTAATCCATTCTGGTGAGGAGAGAACTTGGCCATCTGTTCACCTGTTCTGACAAAAGTCAATTTGGCACATTTACTTTTTTTTTTTTAACTGACTTTCCAGCCATAAAGCAAACTAGCAGCAAAATGGCAATTACCAAAGACTATCCCAGTCATGATTGGGATAAACTGTGACCAGCACAGTAGCAAGCTAAGACTGAAAACTTACATTCCTGTATAGCAAAAATCCAAGCTGTATTAAAACTAATTATTGCAACTTTCCTTTACTAAAGGGCGACCCAAATTCTCCACCTGACTATATTCTATGATTTATTTCATTAGGAAAAAAATGTCAAATGGAAAACTTCCTCAAACTTAAAATGTAACACAAGGTATCCAGAATGGAAGAGGCCAAGATTGGGAAAACAGTCAGGTAAGGAGGAAAGTCTGGTAATCAAATTCTGATTAAAAAGATTCTACAAATCTGAAAACATGCCCAGCCCTGGCTCCCTAAGAAGAGCAAATTAAGAAGAAACAACAAAACCCAATCATTCTAGTAACTTATCAATGAGTCAACATAACAGGTAGCAGGAGAAATGAAAGACCACATGGATCAATTCTTTGGGGCTGTGCTGTGCATGCCACCATCAGCCCTAGGAGATCACTTAACCTGGCAGGACACCCAGGGTCACCCTGACCCTGTTCTTGAGCAAGTCCACTGGCACACACGCAAAGCATGGCTTGAGAGACCTCGGAAGGAGCAAGAACTTCTCCTTTAATAGGTGCTAAAGCTAGTCAATTCTCTTCAGCTCCCTTCTTCCTGCCCCAAGTTAAAAATATTGCCCTTTAAGCTTTCCCAATTTAGTGTCTTGGAAGCATATGATTTAAGTTAGTCGCCAAAGGGCAATTAATGAGGGTTCTGTTTGATGAAATAGGAGAAAAGTTGTTGTGGTCTATGATTCCTGGGGTGGGGGTGAGAGAGTGGGGCATCAGTGTGAGGAACTGATGTGCAAAGCTCTTGGAGCAGGGCTGTGCCCAGATGGAGAAAGGCTGCCTAGGTGGTGCCAGCGGTTGCAGCCTTGGTGTTCATCTCTGCAGTTGCTCTGTCAACAGCAGGGCCCAGGGGCAGTGCCTGATACTCTATGAGTACCCATGTTGGAGCGGGCTGGTACCCTGGGGCAGAGGCCAGGTAACACATACAAGAGAGGTGTTAAAGAAATTTTCTGTTCACATTCCATTTCATTTTCCTTAAAAACCAGAACTAAAATAAAAAAATGCCCATATACTTTGCATGTAAAATAAAAAGTTAAAGAATTAAAACCCCCCTCCCTTTCTTACAGAGCCAATTTAAGTGTGATTAGCTCTCCCCACCCCTTCTTTAGTGTAGATCCTTTTGGCTTGATGGAAGCAGCATAAACAGAGCTGGATCCCTCGCAATGGGAAATTTATTTCCCTAAGTTGGAGCCACAGGGAGTGTAAGAGGTACTGTGGTTCCATCTTCCATGCTTGGTCCCAGCTCCTTTGAGGAACTATTCCAGGAGGTCCTAGAAAAAAAGATATAGACTGTAATATTTACAGAAGAAAAAATTCCTGTCAATTACCTAGTTCCTGGGCTGACTAAATCTTGGGGTTATTAAAATGCTGTATCTAGCCTAGATCTTTCCTTGCCTAGATTTCATCTTGATCATGGCTAGGAGAGGAATTACTTTATGCTTTTGTGCTTCTGGGACCACCCCTCAAAAAGAAAAAGAATCACCTCATCTGAGTCATCATGGTAACCACTTTTATGACTGTGGGGAGCTGTGTCCAAAGCCTCCACGCCATCCATACCATTGGCTTCTGCGTGCTGCTGTAGCACCGAGTATCGATGCACTAGGAACCTGTAGGAGAAACCTCTATTAGCTCTCTTGAGGTGAAAATGACTGCTTTTTTTTTTAATATTTATGGGCTAGTAAGAGAGCATAATGATGATGTACAAGACTTTCATGCCTGAGGCTGTGAAGCCCCAGGTTCAATCCCCAGTACCACCATCAGCCAGAGCTGAGAAGTGTTCTGGTTTCTCTGATTGTTTCTCTCCCTCTGCATCTCTTTCATTAAAATAAATAAAGTGTTTTTAAAGAAGACTTATTTATAACAGAGAAGGCGAGAACAAGTGTGTCACTCTGGCACATGTGATGCCAGGCACTGAACTCAGGACTTCATGCTTGAGAGTCCTAGGCTTCATCCACTGTATCACCTCCTGGGCCACAAGGAGGAGCCTATTTGATAGGATGGTGGATTTTCTGATTCCTTACACTTATACAGTGGCTTATACATAAAGGACACACTGATGGCACAAGAAAAATCTAAAACCCAATATTTGGGCCCAGTGCTTCTAGATTATCACTTCAATCAGCTAAGTTGTAAAACCAAGAAGAGGCCCAACTGCATGCCTCTGTCTGACTTCCTGGCTTTAATTCAGTACCTTTGATAGATTTCTATCTTCCTTACCTTCCCCCGCAGACATATTTCTTCACAATGAGCACTCCTGCTATGATTGTGACCAGCATCAATCCCACTGTGGCCAGAATGATTGGAACGGAATTTGACTTGGAATTCTTGATCAATGAAAACAAAACAATGTTAGCTGTGAACATGTTCAGACTGAAAAAGGCTGTTCATCCCCACCCCCTTCCTTTCTCTGTGAATAACCTGCAGCTTCTAGGCACTTAATGATGATACTTTCCCAATACCTGAGAACTCTCCTAATGCTGCTGGGATATCACAGGCTGCAGAGAGCTCCATCTCCCTTGAAGCTGTGAGAAGGCTGAAACTCAAGTCGAAGCTAAGCTGGAAGCCCTGACCACTCCCTAGATCCGATGGTGCTTGGGCCTGTTCGCACCACTCTGGGTAGAGCAGGGGAAGTGGGTTTAACAGGATCACTACTTGGGAAGGAGTTGTGTCACTGCTCTGCCAGACAGATTATCCCATAACACCAGGATCTTATTTTTTTCCATATAATTTCTAGTATTTATTTATTTTTAAAATAAATTTGCCTTTTTGTTTGAATGTGACCTACCTGCCTCTGGGTGGGAGACAGGGAGTGTGTGTTTTCAACACACTCAAGAGGAGGTAGAGCTGGATTCTGGGGCTGCGAGCTGTGTCCTTCACAGCCAAACCTCTTGCATCTTTTACCTAATGCCTCTCAGCCTCAGAAATTTCCTTAACTCCAAGCCTCTCTACTCAGAGAAAATTTACATAACTTCATTTCTTCCATCAAAAATGAGCTTACCAATAAGTTATGTGACCTAACCTTCATCCTAACAGCTTACTGTGCAAAAGAAAGCCTGGTGGGAGTAGTTTGGGCACTGTGTTTATTAGCAGCAAAATTCTTGATGCTGTAGCTTTGACTCCCCTTGGCAGAACACAAAATCCCACTTGTCCCTAAGCCAGATCTACTTTAGTATACCTGCTTTTCTGGACTAAAAAAGTTGCTTGTGCATTTCTTTTTCAAGTCCTTTAGTTCCCGAACTGGATTCACTCCACCTTGGCATCTGTCTCCTGGGATCTTTCGGTACCTGGGAGGCAAAGAAACTTTGTTACCAGAGTACAGGGATGTGCTTCTGGATTTCTGCCTGGTTGCTAAAAACGAGATCTGAAAAAACTTCTTGCCCTTACACCATCGTCCAGGTCTGAGAGGAGACCCACAATTTGTTTTGGGAGATATTTATTTCATGGAGTTTCAAGTCTTGATCAAACCAGGTATCCTTGGCATTTCTGGGAGAGGGTATGCCTACTTTTCTGCCTTAAAAGAGTCAGCAAGGAACTGTGACAGGGGAAGCACATTAGCCCATTGTGCAAAACAGAAGAGTGGGGAAATCACTTATGAGATGGAGATGTGATGCTGCTCTAGAGTGGCAATGGCATGGTGGCTGTCTAAATGAAAAGCAGTTCAGTTCTCAGTTGCTCCAGTTATCAACAGCTACATGTGGCTAGTGGCTGCCACATCAGACACAATAGGTTATCTGACAGAACATTTCCACCCTCAGAAAGTTCTATTAAACAGTATCATTTTTATTGCTCAGACCTCTAGGGAGCAAAGCACTTTTTCACTCTGAATAATGGTGATCCCTCTCTCATGATAAGGGAGAAAAGGCCACCTCACCCATTTGTTGTCAGCTGTTCTTCTCTCCCATACAGACAAAACTCGAGGTCGTGGCCCTTCAGTTCTGGCTGTTCCACGCACTTAGAATCATTTTCTGGACGGAAGTAGCCAAAATCACTGCAAGAGTCAGCAAATAAAATACCTTTCAGCAGTGTTAAGACTGCTGAAAAAACAGCAAGCAGCTAGACTGAAAGTTTTATGTGGAGAGGTGGATGGTTAGTGTCCCAGCTTTTTGTTGCAAAACAGCTGAGGAAAGCCTGTGACATCTATGAAGGTCTATTTGGAAAAGAGAAATGGACAGGGTCTGGCATGCTTCATATGTGGTAAGTCCTTGCTCTTCTCTATTCCTAACTCATAAATGCAGACTTTTTCAAGGCTCTGTAACTCATTCTATTTTCACTGTGTCTGCTCTCCTTTGGAGAATTTAACTATTTGTAGTTGCAACCAAGACTTCTGGATGTTACCTCTCTCGAGCTCTTACTCTGCATTTTCTTCTTCTTAATCTTAAAGATTTTGTTTATTTATGAGAAAGACGGGAGGAGAGAGAGGTGGAGGTGGGGGGAATGAGCTAGACATCACCCTGGTACATGTACTACTGGGACTGAACTTGGGAGCTCATGTTTGAGAGTCTAATGCTTTATCTACTGAGCCACCTCCTGGACCACTACCCTGCATTTCTAAATGACACCCAAGTATGCTGGCAGAGCACAGAAATACACAGACAGTTCAAAACACATCATAGTTTTTCTTTCATTTCAGCCTTTCCTTAGCATTTCTCATTTGCCCATGATGCTACTTCTCCCCATCATCTAAGCTGAAAATCTAGCCTGATCTAGATGTTCTCTGCTCACTTCTTTATTGTGACTGACACTTCCCCTCGTGGCCTATCTCCCAGCAGACCCTGCTGGGTATCTATACTCCCTCCAGCTCACTGGCTTTAAATGCTCTCCTCAGAACAACATGGTCAAATGCTACTGCTCATCAAGGTTCAACTCCAATGCTGTACCCTAACAAAACCTTCTTTGACTGATTACCTTTCAGGTCTAGAAAGAATAGTCTCTGTTCTCTAAACCCCCAAGGTACTTATTACTACCTGTTTTGCAGCACAATTTGCATATATTATTGGGAGATAGTGACTTAATTTTTCATGATCACTATCCACTGTCCTAGGCACAAGTAGTCAATGGCTACTTGAGGATGTGTAGATAACCATCTATACTTCAAGAAATTCCTGACAAGTATTTTGGGGCAGGGAGAACAAGCTTCACAAGACACTAACCACCCCTCCAATAGTAGGTGGAAACTTCTGGGAAAATGTTTACATGATCAGGGGCTGGGAGGTGGTTCTGTGAATAAAGCATATACTTTAATGTATAAGTCCTTGTGTCTAGTCCTGAGCAGTACCCAGGAGCACCATGGACAACTTCATGAATGGTGGAGTGGTGTTGTGGTGTCTTTTCCTTTCTCTCTCTCCCCTCCCTAAAACACATTAAAAAAATGGGGGTGGGATGCCGCAGAGTGGTAACACAAATGCCTGAGGTCTTGGGTTCTGGCCTAAAAAAACAAAACTTGAGTATTCAATCCAAAGTATCAGGTGAAGTATCCTTTTCACTCACAAAGCGAACATTTCTCAAACACCTGCAGTGTAGAATGCTGGCTCTGGGACTAAACTGCCAGGCTCATGTCTCATTTGCACCGATTCCTGGCTGAGTGGTTATGGGTAAGTCACTCTGTAACTTAATTTCTACCTTTCTGAAGTGGAAATGACATGATTCCTGCCTCCTCAGGCTGCTGATGTTAAGTGTGAATTCTTTAGGACAGTACCTGGGACACAGCTGGCTAACAAATGCCAGCTACCATATATGTACATATATGTGTATATATATATATATATTACTATAGATAAGTAGATAGATATAGATGAGAGAGGCAGAGAGAGTAAAGAGGTCACAACACTGAAGTTTCCTTCGATGCCATGAAGACCAGGCTTGAGCCTCGAGTGTATACATAGCAAAGCACACTATCCAAGTGAGCTATTTCCTTGGTCCTCAGCTGTTATCATTACTACTAAATGATTAGAAAATATAACATGCCCTCAAGGTTGTTGTTTTTTAATTTTATTTATTTATTTTTTTTTGCTACCTCTGGTGTTATCTCTGGGGCTCGGTGCCTGCATTACAAATCCATTGCTCCTGGAGGCTATTTTTCCCATTTAATTGTCCTTGTCATTGTTGTTATTGCTGCTATTGTTGTTTTTGGATAGTTCAGGGAGAAAGGGGGGGGGAAGACAGAGAGGGGGAGAGAAAGACAGACACCTGCAGACCTGCTTCACAACTTGTGAAGCAACCTCCCTGCAGGTGGGGAGCCAGGGTCTCAAATCAGGATCCTTATGCTGGTCCTTTGGCTTTGCACCATGAGTGCTTAACCCACTGGCCTACTGCCTGGCTCCCATGGATGATTACCGAGTTTAAGAGTGGAAGCAGGGGAGTCGGGCTGTAGCGCAGCGGGTTAAGCGCAGGTGGCGCAAAGCACAAGGACCGGCATAAGGATCCCGGTTCGAACCCCGGCTCCCCACCTGCAGGGGAGTCGCTTCACAGGCGGTGAAGCAGGTCTGCAGGTGTCTATCTTTCTCTCCTCCTCTCTGTCTTCCCCTCCTCTCTCCATTTCTCTCTGTCCTATCCAACAACGACGACAACAATAATAAATACAACAATAAAACAACAAGGGCAACAAAAGGGAATAAATAAATAAATAAATAAAATAAAAAAAAAGAGTGGAAGCAAACATGTAAATAACAAAGCACAGCACTGCTGTAATAGGGATACTATGGGAACTCAAGGGAGGGGAGGCTGTGGAAAGCACTCAAGAAGTGATATCTAGGAGTTGGGCGGTAGCGCAATGGGTTAAGCGCAGGTGGCGCAAAGCGCAAGGACTGGCTTAAGGATCCCTGTTTGAGTCCCCGGCTCCCCACCTGCAGGGGAGTCGCTTCACAAGCAGTGAAGCAAGTCTGCAGGTATCTATCTTTCTCTCTACCTCTCTGTCTTCCCCTCCTCTCTCCATTTCTCTCTTTCCTAACAACGACAACAATAATACAACAAGGGCAACAAAAGGGAATAAATAAATAAATATTAAAAAAAGAAGTGATATCTAAGTTAAGTATTAAAGGTTCAAAAGGAATGTACCAGGTTTGGAGGTCTCACAGGGAATGTGGAAAGACTGCTGGTAGAGAAAGCAGCATATGCAATGGTGTGAAGTTCTGAGGAGGCCCAGTCTGTTAGCACAGTAGCTGAAGCTCAGGTAAGTAAGAATATAACCTATATGTAGACCTGTACTCTGTCACTTGCTGTCCAGAAAAATCTGGCCTGGAAGGACATGAAGGGTATCTGCCTTCCTTCTTTTCCAAATCCTTTAGTATCTACCCTGACCTCCAATCAGCATTCTGTATTGGCAACTAAGATGTTTCACAAAATCACTACCTGTGGTATAAAGAGGTCTTCTCATTTGTCCTAAATTACCTTGTGTAAGCTACCTACAGGCCCCCTTAACCAGCACTGTGCCAGCCGAGTAACTAATCTGTAAGCCTGGGTGGTCCTGAGTTCTAGGGAGTCCACCATGATAGTTCCTAAACTTTGATGCAACACATGGACCATAAGTGTGCTGATGTCACCTTTTGTCTCAAAATAAAAAACACAGTTTCTCTGCTTCCTGATTTGCAAAGAGACCAAAGCCTAATGTCCTGCTGAGTTCAACCTCATTTTCCTCTTAGTTCTTATACCGCTTGTCTTGGTGCTTTTGCTTTGTAATCTGTTATACAGATGAACTTTCATTCTCTTCCTTCTTATATGCCTCCTTCCTTTCTGCTGCTGCCACTATGATTTCTGGGGGTTGTGCCAGTTCTGTGCATGAATTGACCATCCGAAATGATAGTTCTAGTCTGATTATTAACAACTTTGGTTCTCTTTTTCTGTACCTCAGTTTCCTTAATAAGAAGTATATATTTCCACTCTTGGAGAAGAAAGAAAGGGATTTAAACAATTTTCAGCCCTGTAAGATAACCCTCCAGCATGGGAAAGGGACAGGTATGGATCTGAGAGTTGTTGATACCAGAGGAAGTCCTCCAAGGAGCAGGGACAGATGGATGGCTGCTTGGTCACAACATAGTCCCGACCATTCTGACAGACGGATGACTTGCGAAGCCGTAGGTATTGTTCTTTGTAGCCTAAAATGCAGCCATCTCCATAATCTCCAGGGTCTGTGGAGTGAGCCAGCCATATGGTATAGTCCTTCTCTTCACCTAAAGGACAGACAGGCTATTCAGGAGACTGCATGGCACAGTGCCCACCCACATAAGGCAGATGCTAGGCTACAAAGAGAACAGGAGAGGGAAATTGTGGGTGTGTGACTCAACTTACCGAGTCACTCTGGAATTGAAAACAAGTTCTATCAGTCTGAAACCTACTAGCAACTAGCATTTTCTCATGCCAGAGGAAGATTCATCCCATCTCACCATGCATTTGAAGATTAGTAGAAATCTTGTTCATTTTGAAGTTGCATGTAGGGTTCCTTCTAAATTGAGGGGCTGCTGTCTCTGTGCCCTGGGCTCAGTTGGCACAAGTTGTCAGAGTAAAGTACCAGGTGTTTTCTCATAGGACAAGGTACCAAGTATCCAAAAGAATGGGTTCAATTTCATTATGAGTTAGCCTATAGTTCAAACAGAGGAGGAAATCTTCTCTTTCTAGACTTTTGGCTCTCCAGTGAAGATAGTTGGTTACAGTTGACCTGGCTTAGCACACTGTATCATCCACTCCTGGAAAAATGACTCATAGGCTATGGCCTAAAGACAGTGGATTAGGTCTTTATCCTTTGGGATGTGAAGACCAGCACTGAGGCTGTGAAACAGCAGGTGCTTAACAAATCTCATAATGACATTAAACTTTAGAAATAATTGGAAATCTGCCTGCAAAGAGGAAAATCCAAACATTAGCTCCTTTACAGACTATTTAATAATGAACTTGAGTAATAATGATTCTCCGATACTAAGTCATATTAAAGATCTTGTAAAAAAGATCGGGGGTGGGGGGAGTTGGGTGGTAGCACAGCGGGTTAAGTGTACATGGTGCAAAGTACAAGGACCGGAGAGAGGATCCCGGTTCGAAACCCCGGCTCCCCACCTTCAGGGGAGTCACTTCACGAGAGGTGAAGCAAGTCTGCAGGTCTCTATCTTTCTCTTCCCCAATCTGTCTTCCCCTCCTATCTCCATTTATCTCTGTCCTATCCAACAACGATGACATCAATAACTATAACAATAAAACAACAAAGGCAACAAAAGGAAATAAATAAATAAAGATTTAAAAAAAAAAAAGTCCAGGATTGGGCAGTGGCAGAGTGAGATGCTACAATGAGCAAGGACCTGGGTTAAGCGCCTTGTCCCCACATGCAGAGGGGAAACTTCATGAGTGGTGAAGCCACTGCAAGTCTCTCTCTCTCTTCTCCTTAGCTCCTCCTTTCCTATCCATTTTTCTCTGTCTCTATACAATAAATAAATAAATAAAGATTTTTTTTTTTTTAAAAAAAGGTTCCCCACCCTATCAGCTGGGGTCCTAGTCAAGGAGTCCTGGGATTCCCACACAAACATGATGAGCCTAGACCTTGAATAGATCCCTCTCTCCACTATCACTGGTCATCTCCATCAGAAACAATGTAATAGACCCCTCTTGGGGCCCCCATAGGCCCTTTCCCCCAGTGTGGATCAACAATGGTAGATACTGTTCCATCTTCTGAAGTGGGGTTGGATAACATACTCTATCTACCACCTGAAGAAGATGGGTCCTGAAATTGGTACAACTTGGAATGTTCCTACTGATAACCACAGAATGTAAGTTCGGACCTACAGGGATGTGTAGAGGTTACATAGGCTCCTAAGCTGAATATGGGGTTTATAGTCAATAATATTTATATACTTTTCCCATATTTGGGAGCTACTCTCTTCCCTGATCCAGCTTTCTAACCCTTTTTCCAGCCATGACACCATTTCCCCAGACAATAACCTGGGTCCACCTGCATATCAGATGTCAGCCTTAGGCAAATACTAATAAAGTCATAGGCCCTTTGGAATATACCTAAAATAGACCTACTAGCTATTTCCAAAACAGAGACCCCAAATCTTCATCTGCAATATTTCAGTCATGATTAGTCAACAATTTGTTTGGCTTTATACATTAACTCTCTTTTCAGCCATCAGGTTCCAGATGCTACCATGATGCCAACCAAACTTCCTTGGACAGATGACCCCACCAATGTGTCCTGGAGCTCCGAATCCCCAGAACCCCACTTTTCCCACTAGGGAAAGTGAGAGGCAGGCTGGGAGTATGGATCAACCTATCAATGCCCATGTTCAGCGGGGAAGCAATTACAGAAGCCAGACCTTCCACCTTCTGCACCCCATAATGTCCCTGGGTCCATACTCCTGGAGGGATAAAGAATAGGAAAGCTATCAGGGGAGGGGATGGGATACGCAGCTCTGTTGCTGGGAACTGTACCCCTCTTATACTATAGTCTTGTCAGTGTTTCTGTTTTATAAATAAATAAAAATAAAAATAAAAGGTCCAACTCAAATGCTTTTGTTTCCTCTAGGAGGCTCTGAATTAATATTCTGATAAAAAGAATCCATAGCACAGTATATTAATAGTTACAACTGAAATTTGAACAAAGCACCTTGAAACCTTAAGACTTTTATTGTATTACATCAACAAGTAGCTACAGGTCACAGAGTGGGCACTGTTTTTCCTTTTTTTTTTTTTCTTTCATCCGCCCTATTTTCTAGCCAATGTCAGCAACTTGGGGTACTAGAACCCGGATTTGACGGTGATTTTGTAGGGACACTTTATAATGAACATTCAAATTCCTTTTCTGAGGTTATTTTCTGGGTTTCCAACTTGCCTTCTACTTTGAAGTCACAGAATTCACACCTGCCAAGCAGCCATCTCAGATCCTCACTCATGACTGACATTCAAGCCAAAACTCTTTGCATGAAAACTTCCACACTTTGGGCAGGGGTAGATAGCACAATGGTTATGCAAAGAGACTCTCATGCCTGAGGCTCTGAAGTCCCAGGTTCAATCCCCTGCACAACCATCTACCAAAGCTGAGCAGTGCTCTGGTTAAACAAACAAACAAACCTTTTCACACTTCAGCATTTTGATACTTGACACAATTAGATGCTCTTTATAATACACTTTGCTCTTAAGTTTTCTTTTTATAAATCTGCTGGAATCAGGGGTGGAAATCCCTGAGTGTTATAAAATAAATAAATAAATAAATAAATAAATAAATGTAATACAAGCATACACTATTTTCATAAGAAGAAAGTCTCAAAATGTTAATTGGGCCATTAACAGTGTGCAAAGCCAGACTGTCTTATAGGACAAGCTCCACCACAGGAGGCTATTCTAAATTGAGATTTACTCTGAGTGTAAAATATAAGCAGGTTTAAAACACTTAGAAGAATAAAAAATATAAAAATCTCAATCAATTTTAATATTGCTTACAGTTGAAATGAGAATATTTTGGATAAGGGGCCAGATGGTAGTACACCTTGTTGAGTGCACATGTTACAATGTGCAAGGACCCAGGTTTGAGCCCCCAGCCCACACCTGCAGGGGGAAAGATTCACGAGTGGTGAAGAATATTGTAGGTGTCTCTCTGTCTCTCTCCCTCTATCTCCCTCTTCCTTCTTGATTTCTAGCTGTCTCTATCTAGTAAATAAATATAGTAAAAAAAAAAAAGACTTAGAAAAGAGAATATTTTGGATATACTAACTATATGATTAAAATTAATCTTACCTATCTTACTTTTATGTGTCACTAACAAAATCATCAACATATGCAATCCTCATTTCATTTCTCTTGGACAGAGTTACTCCAGAGAAGGAAGCAGCTTTTCTGGCACTATTCTACAACCTAACTGAGTACATGGAGAATCTTTCAATCCACTTCCACAGGATTTTCTTTTTCTAGCTTAAAGAAATTTACTATTATTATTATCTATTTATTTATTGGACAGAGATAGCCATAAATCGAGAGGGAAAGGGGAGATAGAGCGGGGGAGAGACAGACAGACACCTGCAGCACTGCTTCACCACTCGTCAGTCTTTCCCCCTGCAGGTGAGGACTGGGGACTCGAACCTGGGTCCTAGCACATTGTAACATGAGCGCTCAACCAGGTGCGCCACCACCCGACCCTTTAGCCAAAAGAAATTAAACTCAACTGGTTACACAGAAAAAAGGGCTTAAAAGTCTCTGGTCAAGGGAGTTGGGCGGTAATACAGTGGGTTAAGTGCATGTAAGGATCCTGGTTCAAGCTCCCGGCTCCCCACCTGTAGGAGAGTCGCTTCACAGGTGGTGAAGCAGGTCTGCAGGTGTCTATCTTTCTCTCTCCCTTTCTGTCTTCCCCTCCTCTCTACATTTCTTTCTGTCCTATACAACAACAATGACATCAATAACAACAACAACAATTACAACAACAATGAAAAACAACAAGGGCAACAAAAGGGAAAATAAATGAAAAAAAAGTTTCTGGTCAAAAAGGTCAGGAGAGACACTCACAGTTCCTGTTAAGAATATCTTTAAAGTCGATGGTGTAGGAGACCCACTGGCGAGTCAGGAAAGAATCTGTGAAACCCCAAATGCTGATGTTCATGGACCTCGCCCCTGGTTCTGATGCTAAGCCAGTAAAGTAGATGGGTTCCTTGGTGAACGTGTAAGTTTTCCAACACTGACCTTCATCTGTGGAAAACCTGAAATCACAATTAGAGAACAGTTCCTGACAGAGGCTCAACACTTATGGGTATATTAGGAAAGCTACTCTGGCAGTCTGATCCAAACATATCTCATACTTAGGTGACAGCTTAATTAAAAACATTAATTTTTAGTGCCCATATTTAACAGGGCAAGGAAAAGGAATTCATTCAGTGGACAGAAGAAAAGAGCTTTAGAAAAATGATTTCAGAGAAAAGGAGGTGGTCATGCAGGAAGAATAGGGTACTATTAAATCAACAAAAATGATTTCATAAGGACTTGCACTTACAGAGTTATTTTCCACCCAGAGTCCTTAAGTATGTGTATTACATTCTTATGAAGAGAACAACATATTTAAAGGCTGAGAAAAATACGCTAGCCAAAGGGAATCAGAGGAAGAAACAAAGCCATTTCATCTGAACAGCTCTAAATGCTCTATCAAGAGCCTTCCCCTATAGTTCTGTAGAATGCAGCCTGAATCAGTGTCCCTGCTCCACCCTCACTTCCACCCAGGGAACTGAAGAACATCCCCTTTGCCCTCTCTGTAGAAAGTGTGGGTGGAGCTGAGCTCATGCATACTTAATCACATTGATAGGACGGCCGCTGTGCTCAATGGCCACGATGATGCCTCCAGAATCCAGGATGGTGTAATGGTGGGGTCCTTCCAGCATCTTCAACCAGGAGTAACCCCCATCATCTGAGAGGTACACATCTGGGACCATCACTGAGATGGCATCCCCCACACTACCTGCAACACATGCAGCAGCACAAACAGACAGTGAAACAGAGAGGAGTTACAGCCAGAAGAAAAACTGTGAGATTTTGGCTATTTCTCTTCATGACTTAAAAATATCCATTCATTTTTTAGATAGAGATGGAGAGAAACTGAGAGGGAAGGGGGAGAAAAAGAGGGAGAGAGACACCTGCAGCACTGCTTCACCACTTGGGAAGCTTTCCCTGTGCAGGTGGGGACTGAGGGCTTGAACCTGGTTTCTTGTGCATGGTAATGTCTGTGTTCAACCGGACAGGCTACCTCCAGGCCTCCTCTTCATGACTTTCTTTTTTGCCACCATGGTTATTGCTGGGGCTCAGTGCAAGTCCACTGCTGCTCCTGGAGGCTATTTTTTCCCTTTTTGTTGCCCCTGTTTACCATTGCTGTTATTATAATTGTTATTGTTACTGCTGTCATTGATGTTGGATAGGACAGAGAGAAATGGAGAGAGGAGGGGAAGATAGAGAGGGGGAGAGAAAGACAGACACCTGCAGATATGCTTCATCACTTGTGAAGCGACCCCCCTGCAGGTGGGGAGCTGGGGCTCGAACCGGGATCCTTACGCAGGTCCCTGTGCTTTGCGCCATATGTGCTTAACTCACTGTGCTACCTCTCGGCCCCCTCTTCATGACTTTTATAACAGGAAGGAAAAAAAGGGGCGGGGATTTGGGAGAAGGAGAAGTCTCATTTTTCTCTCTGATGGTAATCTATGAAGAACCCCAAGTATGGTCACGCAAGCAAGTTCACAAAGGACTCCAGAAACAACCTCTGGTGGTTTTCCACAGGGTTCAGGGTTGGGAATGAGGCTGTGTGCTTGGGACTACTGCCTGTGGAGGAGAGAGATGCATACCATGGGCGATGATTATGCCCACTGCATTAGGCTCTGATAGTGGGGCCACTGGAACATTTAGTTTCTGGGAGATGCTGTAGGAGGCGTGGATATGAAGGCTGCACTGTGAAGAGAAGTCAAAGTTTAGATTAAAACCAAAGGTGCAATTGTTCACTCATCTCACAAATCCTTCTTATTAGGCTCTGAGCTTCTGTCAGATATCATTGGGATACTGATTTTTTTTTTCCGATCACTTGCTTAAATGTGGTTAAAGTACAGAATCAAAGTGTACCATCTTGACTGGTTTTCAATGCAGCTCAGTAGTGCTAAGCATATTCACACTGTTGTACAACTATCAACACCATCCATTTCCAGAACTCTTTCACTCTGTAAAACTAAAACTGTGCCCATTAAACAACTCTCTATCACCCCTCCCCTTAGCTCTCATTCTATCGGGTTGTGACACATATTTGCATAGAAAAGCAGAAAAAAGTATGTCATATTTTTTTCTGACAATTCAATATTGTATCTACTCATAACTCATATAAGTGGGGCCATATAATATTTGTCTTCTTGTGACCAACTTATTTTACTTAGCAAAATATCCTTACGATTCATTCATGCTATAGCATGTGTCAGAATTTTCTTCCTTTTTAAGGTTGGATATTTTTTTCTTTTATGCATACACCACATTTGGTTTATCCATTTGTCAAAAATATTTGTGTTGCATCCACCTTTTGGCGGCTATTGTGAATAATGGTGCTGTAAACATGGCTGAGCAAATATCAGTTTGAGACAGACCCTGTTTTCTATTCTTCTGGATATATTCCCAGAAATGGAATTGATGGATCACCTGATACCTCTGCACTGCATTTAATTTTTGAGGAACTTCCATGCTGTTTTCTACAATGATTGTGCCATTTCTCATTCTTTTTTTTTTTTTTTTTTTGCCTCCAGGGTTACTGTTGGGGCTCGGTGCCTACACCACAAATCCACTGCTCCGGGAGGCCATTTTTTTCCTTTTTGTTACCCTTGTTTAACATTGTTGTGGTTATTGTTGTTGTTGCTGATGATGTCGTCATTGTTGGATAGGACAGAGAGAAATGGAGAGAGGAGAGGAAGACAGAGGGGGAGAGAAAGACACCTTCAGACCTGTTTCATCACTCGTGATGCGATCCTCCTGCAGGTGGGGAGCCAGGGGATCGAACTGCGATCCTTATCCTGGTCCTTGCACTCACGCCATGTACGCTTAACCCATTGCACTACCGCCCAAACTCCTACCATTTCTCATTCTTTTTTATTTTTTTTTTCCTCCTCCAGGGTTATTGCTGGGCTCGGTGCCTGCACCATGAATCCACCGCTCCTGGAGGCCATTTTCCCCCCCTTTTGTTGCCCTTGTTGTTGTAGCTTCGTTGTGGTTATTATTATTGCCCTTGTTGACACAATTCGTTGTTGGATAGGACAGAGAGAAATGGAGAGAGGAGGGGAAGACAAAGAAGGGGAGAGAAAGATAGCTTCACCGCCTGTGAAGCGACTCCCCTGCAGGTGGGGAGCCGGGGGCTCGAACCGGGATCCTTACGCCGGTCCCTGTGCTTTGTGCCACATGCGCTTAACCCACTGCGCCACCGCCCGACCCCCCCATTTCTCATTCTTATAAGCAGTGCAGAGGATTCCAATTTTTCCACATTCTTGCTGGCATCTGTACTTATTTATTATTATTATTCTTTAAATATTTATTTATTCCCTTTTGTTGCCATTGTTGTAGTTACTGATGTCGTTGTTGGATAGGAGAGAAATGGAGAAAGGAGGGGAAGACAGAGAGGAGGAGAGAAAGACAGACACCTGCAGACCTGCTTCACTGCCCGTGAAGTGACTCCCCTGCAGGTGGAGAGCCGGGGGCTCGAAATGGGATCCTTCTGCCAGTCTTCGTGCTTTGCGCCATGTGCGCTTAACCCACTGTACTACCGCCCAACTCCCAATCCTTTTTTTTTAAACTCACTAGCATTTTAACCTCTAGCTTTTCTTCTCTCTCTTTTTAAAAAGATTTTATTTATTTATTAATGAGAAAGATAGAAGGAGAGAGGGAAAGAACCAGACATCAGTCTGGTTCATGTGCTGCTGGGGACTGAACTCAGTACATCATGCTTGAGAGTCTAGTGCCTTAACCACTGTGCCATCTCCCAGACCACATGAACCCACAATCTTATGTGTGTGCAATACCACTGAGTGGCCTCCCAGAATCAAGCTTTCCATTATTTATTTCAAAGAGAGACAAGAGAGTGGGAAAGGTACCACAATATCACTCAATTATTCCCCTGGTGTTTTTTTTTTTTTTTTTTTTTTCTTAAACCAGACCACTGATCAGCTCTAGCTTATGGTGGTACTGGGCACTGAGCCTGGGACTTTGGAGCCTCATCCATGAAAATCTCTTTGCATAACCATTTTGCTATCTACCCCCATCCCATTCCTCGGTGTTATCCCTAGCCCCTAGCACACCCACATGGTAATGAGGATGGAACCCAGGGACTCATTACCCTGGGTGTGTGCTCTACCAGTTGACATATCTCCTAACCCTTTAGTGGAATAGACTTGATTCTGAACTATGTCAGATTATCTGGAAATAAAATAATGCAATTATTTTCCCATGTACAATCTGTTTAACCTTCTGAGAAACCAAAGTCTCTGATCAATAAAGTATGATTTTACATAAAGAAACCTGGAGAATGCTGACATACATTAGACCCTGTATAAGATGTGGTGATTCAAAATAAGACTCATTCCTGTCTTTAAGAAATATTTCTCAAGGTAGGTGGTGGTTCACCCAGTTGAACATCAACACTACAGTATGCAAGAACCCAGGTTCAACCCCCCAGTCCCTACCTGTAGGCAGAAAGCTTCATGACTGGTGAAGCAAGTACTGCATGTGTCTCTTCCCCTCTCTCTACTCTTTCCCTCTCAATTTCTCTGTCCTATCAAAGGAAGAAAGGAAAGAAAGAAAGAAAGAAAGAAAGGAAGAAAGAAAGAAAGAAAGAGCAAGAAAGAGCAAGAAAGGAAGGAAGGCAGGAAGGAGGGAAGGCAGGAAGAGGGG
Source organism: Erinaceus europaeus (assembly GCF_950295315.1). Classification (NCBI taxonomy): domain Eukaryota; kingdom Metazoa; phylum Chordata; class Mammalia; order Eulipotyphla; family Erinaceidae; genus Erinaceus; species Erinaceus europaeus. The sequence continues at coordinate 68,119,573 of NC_080172.1, read as the reverse complement.
AAGGAAGGAAGGAAGGAAAGAAAGAAGTATGGAAGAAAGGTTGGCTTCTCAGAGGCCAGAAGATAATATAATAGGTAAAGAACATACCTTAATTGTGTGAGACCCTGATCCCCAGCACCATATGGAAGAACCATGGATGCTAGTGTTCATAACTGCTTTAGTGACTTCTAACTAATTGCTATGCCATACCTTTTTACCCCATCAATTTGGCAAAACACAAATTTAAAGTCTCATTTTCCCTTCAAAGATCCACAGTGTTTTAACTTTTCTTTTCTTTGAAGTTCCCATTTATGTCCTAAGTGAATTTTACTAGTCTCATTTCCAAACTTTTTGATTATATCTGTGGACCCCAGTGGAAGATGACACTTATTACTCAAAGAGTTGGCAGTGATGATGAGCAGATGGAAGAGCTGCTTCGCTCATGACAAGTAGAGTGAAACAAACCTCGTTTTTATTTTTTGCTGTAGCATCACATTCACTGTTTTCCGGTTTCCTTAGGCGCTTCCACCTTCCTCCCTGGTCAAAAGTGATCATAGTCTGGATAGAATTATCTGAACAGAAAAGAGTGATATTAAGTTTAACACACTGGAAGCATAAATTCAATTTATCATTTAACCTCTCTGATATATAATAAATCATAACTCCGGAGCCCCATAATCTTATAACACCCGGCACAATGGATTAGTAGACCGGGGTTTGAGTTTTTGGTCATTAAATGGGAGCACCATCCAAAAGGGGAATTTTCCAAAGTGCTGTGGTGTCTTTCTTTTCTCTCTACTCTGTCTATATTTGGGGGGGGGAGGTTCACTGGGAAAGGCAAATTGCATAGGCATGAAACCCCAGTGAAGTCCTGGTGGCAAATACATAAATCAGTAGGGAGCTGGAGTACAGTAAGTGAACAGTAGTGAAGAGGGAGTAAAGAGGGGGCCATTATAATGTATAACTTTGTATACCACAGTTTTAAGTTCTTTACAAAAACAAACAAACAAACAAAGAAAAAGCAGCTAGGGAAGTAGCTCAACTGGTGCAATATTACACTTTCATGCCTGAGGTTCCTGTTTTAACCTCAGCATTGCATGCACCAGAGTAGTGCTCTGGCTTTTCTCTCTCTGTCTCTCCTTCATATTAAACTCTCTGTGTATGTCCGGTATGTAATAAATAAAATAAATATTTAGAAAAAAACACAATTACCTACTATCTACCAAAAATTAGATGCATAAATAAAACCCAAGAGACTTTGTACTTTAAAGTAAAATGATTATTATGTCTATTTGCACAACAGAGCCTTAGGAAGTTTACACAAAGTGAGAAGAATCTTGGCTGACTGCTGATAAGCTCTCTACATGGTGAAAAGTTAGAAGAGGTTCAAAACTCATGCTCATTGCAGTAGGTCTGAATAGCCCAATTGAGAAGATTCATTTGAAACTCAAACAATATATAGCCCCTACCAAAAAGCTTTCTATGGGACTATTTCTACAAGAATAAATCTGTTTCTTTATGTTGCCGTGCTCTTTCTCAGTTCAATCTACTGTAGCTAGCTAAAGTAGAAAACCAGAGTTTATAAAGGTAGGCTGTTCAGCCAAGCAAGCATCATTACTCAAGGGACAAGACCACAAGTCTCCCCGCAAGCTTCCACTCCCAACACATCTGCAGGTCAGCTGTGCACAGATGTACCTTCTGAGAGAACACTTGTTATGTAAACTCCACGGAGGGAGGTCACATTGGTGAAGTCCGTCTCTCCACCTGTGGTAGTATAGAGATGCCGATCCAAGGACTTTGAATAGACAATTCCTCTATCATCCGAGGTAAAAATTGTGCCAAATCCAGTATCTGAAATAGGCAAACAAAACACTGAATCCTAGGCAGGAACAGACTGAAAAATATAGTCTAACTATTTATATGACTGTCTGCTTAAGTTAGCTAACCATCTCTCCTTGTAACGATAAGAAGACTTGAGATTTAATCAAAGTTTATTTATTTTACTAGAGCACTACTCATCTCTGGTTTACAGTGGTGCTAAGGATTGAACCTGGGACCTTTGGACACTTAGGCATGATCATCTTTTTGTATAACATTATGCTATCTCCTCATCCTTAAGTCATTCTAATGCTCAACATTCTCATATCATCTTTTAATTCCAGTACTCAGTTTTGTGCCCAGAATATGGCAGATACTGAGCTGTTAAATTAATAAGTCAGATACTACAGAAATATTTTTCCCAGATGTACTGATTTGTCAGAAAAGTCATGATGTATTTTTTCTATGTTTTTCTATGCATAATGATTTTTCTGACAATCCAATTTCTATTGGCAGAGAAACTGTTCATATCATACACATCTTTAAATCTTTGTGCTCTGGAACAATGTTGCTCAATCTATCTGTGTTGAAGGGTCCATTTCTAAATCCATATCACAAGCCAATAGTTCTGTATAATATGATAAAATCACTAGAAGGGGAAGATATAAAGTTCAGGAAAATGCAACTCCCAATGTTTTAGCATTAGATTCAATAGATATAACTTTGCCAAATGACTATAAAACTTTATAAATGCTTGCTCTGTTTCTGTACTTAATTTGATAACAAAGAATTTGACCATTCTTTAAAAAGCAGTGCTCTAGAACACTTAAGCATGCATACAAACTATATTAGAGTGCCAAAACAAGTGTCCTTTTTGATAGAAGTTACACATTATCTCTAAGGCAGAGTATTCACTAGGAGCTAATACATTTCTAGGGATAAGATGAAATATCAACATATGAGAGGGAAAGCTACTCAAAGTTGCATTCAAAGATTAAATCTCTATGCAGTCAAATGTTGGCCACTAAGAAGCTCTCACCTCCAGGTTCATCTACATGCATGAAGACCATGTCATCATTAGCTGCTAGGATAGAATAGAATTGTTCCTGGCCCACAGAGGGGAGCTGGGCCATGCTCCATGTGTCCCCATGATCTGTTGACACATGAATCCTTCTTGTTGTATCCTGGAACAAATGCCAATATTTATCCTTTTAATTTCCCCTAAGGAGACCACGGACATGAATAAGAACATTATTAAGCATTCTAAGTGTAGACTGAAGATGAAAAAGAGAAAAAAAAAAAGTAAGTATCAGTATCCATTTCCCTACTAGGAACAATTATTATAATGAAAAGTCCCAGTACCAAAGCAATTTCTAATCTCCAGCAAAGTTTCAGGCAATGAAGTAATTCATTTTATTTTAAGGCTAATTGGCTTCCTCTGCGGCTTCTTCATTCTGGTATCCCTTGTAAGATATTATCTTCCCGTGGGAGTCGGGCGGTAGCACAGCAGGTTAAGCGCACATGATACAAAGCGCAAGGACTGACGTAAGGATCCTGGTTCGAGCCCCAGGCTACCTTCCTGCAGGGGAGTCGCTTCACAGGTAGTGAAGCAGGTCTGCAGGTGTCTTTCTTTCTCTCCCCCTCTCTTTCTACCTCATCTCTCTCCATTTCTCTCTGTTCTATCCAACAGATGACATCAATAACAACAACAATAATGACTACAACAATAAAGGGCAACAGAAGGGAATTAATAAAAATTAAAAAAAAAGATATTATCTTCCCAACTTCTGAAACTCCAATTTCCTTCAATAGAGCTAAGGGTCAAATAGGACCATTAGTTTAGCTCCTCTCTCTCTCTGTCATTTATACTCAGATTATTCTTAAAATGATTGCTGCAGAAAATCCGGAGTCTTTGAAATAGCTATGACATTATTCAAATAATAAGATAATTAAGGGTATAGAAAATATAATTTGTGGTCTGGGAGGTGGCACAATGTATAAGGCTTTGGACTCTTAGGCATAAGGTCTCAAGTTTGGTTCCCGGCAGCACATGTACCAGAGTGATATCTGGTTCTTTCTGTCTCTCTCTCCTATCATTTCTCATGAATAAATAATTTTTAAAAAAAGAAAATAAAATACAATTTTAATCCACATTTGGAAGATCACAAAGGAAGTCAGTTTGTAGTATGTCTCCTCTTTAAGGAAGTCTCTGAGAACAATTATAATGATGGGAACACACAAGGCTGTGAAGAGGTCAATGGGAATCAGAAATTAATTTAAGAAAGGTGAGCAGGAAGTATTTAGTTAAGTCTGTTAAGGAGGCAATTAGCATCTACTCTCTGATAAGTGGTTCAAAATAGTTACTAGACAGAATTAGCCAGGGCATGAGAATTAGTCTCATAGCATCCTTATGTTAAATATTTTTTAAAGCTGAGTGGCATGACAGATGCATTTATTTTCTTTTTATAGTTTATATCTAGATGTTTATTTTTAATCTTAGTCTGGTTGTTACAGGTAGAAATTAGAGTCTGAAAGCATACAGTAGAATTTTCACTATGTAGATAGCAAAACAATACAGAAGATTATAAGGAGGCTGTTTCTAGAACCAGTCAGATTTCCACCAAGGTCCACTTGGGGTTACCCTAGGCAAGTTACTTAATTTCCTCAAATAAAAAATATTACAAAATTGCTGGAAGGATTTACCTGTACTTACTGAGTCTATTACCCCATATCTGATTCTGTCTTAATCTAGTCTTATCAATCTTTTAACCTAAGTAATCTAGCAAAACTGCTCAAGAGCTCCATTTTGCCAACTGCAGTGGTTAATTGTCAGAACCCATCAAACTCAACATCTCAGATGAGTTTAATACAGCTGATCACTCTTCCTTCTTGAAACATTTATTTTCCACTTGTCTTTGATGACATCACACTGTCCTTTTATTAGTCCCTCCCTCTCAGTCTCCTCTGCTGGACTCTCATCTCTATTCAACCTTTAAGTGCTGAGGTGCTTCAGGATGTGCTCAGTCTTCCCACTTCTTCTCTACCTACTCACTCCTTCAGAAGATATCATCCAGTTACAGGGCTTAATGCCATGCAATTTTGGGAGATTCACATACTTAAATGCTTACTTGACATTTCCACTTAGATGTCTAGTAGGTACCTTCTACCTGAGACAGGATTTTTTATTTTTCTTCCACAAACCCTACTTTTCCTGCAGTCTTTGCCATCTCAGTAAATGGCATCACATTTCAACCAGTCACTCAGGTCTTGAACTCTAAAATAATCCTGGGCTCCTTTCATTCTCTCACAATCCACATAAATTCCATCAGTACAGTTTGTTGTCTATATATTTATAAATATATCCACAATATAACTACTCTCATCCACCATTAAAAGCCTGGCCCAATCTATCATCCCTTTCATTACTGTAATAATCTCACAGCTGCTCTGGGCTGTTTCTATTCCAGGCCCATTAAGCTATTCTATCAAAAGAGAAGTCAAATTACATCATTCCCCTACTCACTACCCTTCACAGTTTGCCTATACATGAAGAATAAGACTGAAGTCCTTAATCATGACCTATAAAGATTCTATATGACCTGGTCTCTCTCTCTCTCTGTTTTTTTTTTTTTTTTGCCTCCAGAGTTATCGCTGGGGCCCAGTGCTTGCACTACAAATCCACTGCTCCTGTGACCACTTTTTTGATTTTTTGGATAGGACAGAGAAATTGGAGAGGCTTTGGGAAGATAAAGAGGGAAAGAGAAATATAGACACATGCAAACCTGCTTCACTGCTTGTGAACTGATACCCCCTCCCCCTCTGCCGCAGGTGGGGAGCCAGGAGCTCGGAGCTGGAATCCTTGCACTTCGTACTATGTGCACGTAACCCAGTGTGCCACTGCCTGGACCCCTTATGACCTGGTCTTTGCGCTCACTTCAGATCACCTTTTTCTATTACCTGCCACACTGCTGTTCACCTTTTTTCTTTAACATATCAAGTATGCACAGGCCCAATGCATATAACACTTACTATTTCCTCCTCCTGAATCTCCACAGAGAAAGATAGCTGCAGCACTGTTTCACCACTCACGAAGCTTGCCCCATGTAATAGGGATGAGGGGCTTGAACCTGGGTCTTTGTACATGTTCATGTGCATTTTGCAAGATGTTCTCACTTCTGGCAGAGCCCTTCCAAACTTCCAAACTACTCTATCTAAAATAGCACTTTTCCAATTCCTGCCACTTTCTATTTTTTGCTTTGGTTTTAGAACTTTTTGTAGCATGAGTCATTACTTGATATCATATTATATGATTTTAGAATTTTTCACCCTACTTGAATATAAGCTTTGTTTAATATTATACATATATATATATATATATATATAATATAGGAATAGGATAGTTTTCTCCACTGTTGCATTCACAGAACCCAGAATAGTACTGAGTTTATAGTTGGTACTCAATTTTATTATTTTTTTATTACTAATATAGGATAATGAGAAAACACACTGTTTTTTTCAGATACCCATGTCTGAGTAAAGCCCAAATAATGGGTTTGTGGGGGCCAGGTGGAGGCACACCTGGTTGTGTGCACATGTTACAATGTATAATAACCAGGGTTCGAGTCCCCGGTCCCCATCTGCAGGGGGAAAGTTTCACAAGTGGTGAAGCAGGGCTGCAGGTGTCTCTCTCTCTCTCTCTATCTCCGTCTCCCCCTTCCCTCTTGAATAATGGGTTTATGTATCTTGAAAAAGAAACCAGAATTCATGCTGTGATAAAAGGTCAAAGTGCAGAGTTAACTCAGAAGAGAGAAAAAAAAAAAACTAGCAGTACAACTAGTAAAATGTATCAGTATAAAGTCTAATCATTGAAATATCAAAGTGAAGTGTAAGAAGCAAATACCCACCTTATCAGCCATCACAGAAGCAAAAAGGAAACGTCCCCCAAGACCGAAAGAGTAGATTTTTACACCAATGGTTTTGAAGGTTTTCCCCAAGTCTGAAGTTCTCCATAATTCCAGTGTACCAAGGTCAGCTTCTTAAACAAGACAAAAAACTAATTAAAATTTCACTTACTCATGAGCCTCTATTCAAAACAACTATTTAGAGATGTCCTTAATTTTTAACCCTAAAGCCCTAGAGGGTTTTTAATCCTATGAATGTTAATAAAGTGACAATATAAGTATAGTATGATATTAGATAAGGGAAGTCAGCTTTGGGACTGATTCCCCCCCCCCCTTTCTCTTCCTTTGCCACAAGGGCTTCATTGGGGTCTTGGGCTATACAACTCCACCACTCCCAGCAGACATGCTCTTCTCTTTCTCTCTCTCTTTCTTCTTGTTCATCATTTAACATCCTTCCTTGAATTTAAGCTCCATGAGAATATGATTGGGTGTCTTGCTTAAAATAGTTTTTTCAGCATACTACTCAAATGAATCAGTGAATAAATGAAATTAACTTGTTGAATTAATAAATACATAATTTTATTTCTTCTTTCAAACTGTGCCATCGATTGGGAACTAATGATTTTACCCACATAAATACATTCTGTGCTCTTTTGCAGAATTAAGTATACGTTTCAATTTGTTGCTGTTTATAGCCTAATATTTGATTTATATGAATACACATTATTAAAATTAAGTATACTATCTCAATGTATAGCCTGATTTTTATTTGATCTAGGCACAGTATAGTAATTTGGTTCTAACTTTCAAGATTTTAAAGATTGTTAACAACTGTCTTTATTAAAATTACAGGAGAATGGAAGGATCTTTAATGCTTCTATCTCTTAGAACCCAGAATAATCTACCATGAACAGACAACAGGACATTCTTTTCAGGGATTAAGATATACTTACTACAAGAGCCATTTACATGGGTAGTAAAGAAGATGATACTTTTTGGTCCCCTGCAATAAGGCAAAAACAAGAAAAAGTTATGGTTCAATACTGGCTACAGATTGTCAACTTGCATCACAAAGTTATAAGAAAGTCTAATAAATGCTGTGGTACTAGCTGAAATATTTTTCTTAAATGTACACACCTGACTCTTGACACAGCTTCCCCAGTCAACTTCCCCACAGCCTCAGCCATTTTCCATAGTCCACAACTTGTTTAGATGAACTCTTTCAGCTGCTCAAACTCAACAGCTTAAATTCTTCAAATCTGCCTGAAAGTGTCTGCTCACACTTTCCCTTTTTAAAAAGCTTTCTTGTGTGCAACCATATCTTACTTCAGTTTTCAGGCTTGAGTTTAAAATCTAGCACTAGTTAGAGGTCCTAGTTTTATGCTTTGTGGTTTGCCCCTCAGAACCTAGCTCAATACTACCTTTGCAAGAGTTAAATAATTTAGTTCATTCATCTTACACGAGGTCATCTTAACTAGGTTAGAGACTGAATTATTTAAATTGTAACTTACAGAGTTTGCAGGGACCCAAGCTCAGACTCTGACAGTATTTAAGAAATTAGCACAGGGACTAGGTGGTGGCACATCTGGCTAAGTACACACATTACAGTGCACAAGGACCCAGGTTCAAGCCCTTGGTCCCCACTTGCAGGGAGGAAAGCTTCACCAGTGGTGAAGCAGGGCTACAGGTGTCTCTCTGTCTCTATCTCCCTCTCCCTTCTCAATTTCTCTCTGTTTCTATCCAATAACAAATTTAAAACAAGATTTAAAAAAATGCTTTTAAAAAAAGGAAAAAAAAAGAGAAAGAAATTAACACAAGGGGTCGGGTGGTAGCATACAAGTTAAGCACACATGGTACAAAGGACAAGGACCAGTGTTAAGGATTATAGTTTGAGCTCCCGGCAACCTACTTGCAGAGGGGTCCCTTCACAAGTGGTGAAGCAGGTATGCAGGTGTCTATACTTCTCTCCCCCTTTCTATCTTCCCCTCCTCTGTCAATTTCTCTCTATCCTATCCAACAACAGCAATAACAACAATTAACAATAACAACAAGGGCAACAAAAATGGGAAAAATGGCCTCCAGGAGCAGTGGATTCATATGCAGGCACTGAACCCAGTAATAACCCCCACCCCCACCCCCCAAAAAAAAGAGATTAGCACAAGAAAAATATGCTGGGCCTGAGCATAGACCCTTCAGAACTTTGGGCAACAAAGGTGAGCAAAAAGTCACCAGTTGCCCAATTATCTTATATTTAGGCACTACTAACCTAAGAGTGAAAAAAAAAAGCATTGTAAAGGATATAATTAAATATCATCTTAATGAGGGACTGGGCAGGGATGGACCTGATTGAGTGCACCCCTGCCTAGTCCCTGTGACAATGTTAAATACCCAGGTTCAAGTCCCCAGTCCCCACCTACAGGTTGAAAGCTTCCAAGCAGTTAAGTAGTGCTGCAGGCCAGTCTTTCTTTCTCTCTCTCTACCTGTCTCCCCCTTCTTTCTTGATTTCTCTTCATCTCTAGCGAATAAATAATACATTTTTAAAAATCTTAAAATAACTTTTGAGTTTTAAAGATGAGGGTTTTTTGTTTCATTTAGCCTTACTGAAGTATAAAACTGTAAGCATTTAAACTACACAGTAGTGATCTGATACATATATATAAAGATGCATTTTAATTATTGAAATTATTATAGTTTAGCTTATACACTTGTACACATTCTACTTATTCTTTTTTTTAATTTTTTTTATCTTTATTTGCTGGATAGAGAAAGTCAGAAATTGAGAGGGAAGGGGGTGACAGAGAAGGAGAGAGACAGAGAGACGCCTGCAGCACTGCTTTACCACTTGTAAAGCTTTCCCCCTGCAGGTGGGGGCCAGGGGCTCGAACCTGGGTCCTTGCGCACTGTAACATGTGTGCTCAACCAGGTGCCACCTGGCCCCTCTACTTATTTATTCTATTGGGAGAAAAATTTGCTAACTTAGTCACCTTAAAAGTTATTTCCTCACAGAAACTGGTGTATATCTAGGTTTTGGGTCTTTGTTAGAAAGTGAACCACCTGGGGAGATTGGGTGATGGGAACTGTGTGGAGTTGTACCCCTCCTACCCTATGGATTTGTTAATTTTTAAAAATTTTTTTTATTTAAGAAAGGATTAATGAACAAAAACATAAGGTAGGAGGGGTACAACTCCACACAATTCCCACCACCCAATCTCCATAACCCACCCCCTCCCATGACAGCTTTCCCATTCTCTAGCCCTCTGGGAGCATGGACCCAGGGTCGTTGAGGGTTGCAGAAGGTAGAAGGTCTGGCTTCTGTAATTGCTTCCCCTGGATTTGTTAATTTATCCTTTCGTAAATAAAAAATAAATTTAAAAAAAAGTTATTTCCTGTGGCGGGGAGATGGCACAGTGGGTAGAGTGCAGGACTTACATGAGTAGGGCCCTAAGTTCAGTCCTCTGCACTGTATATGGTACTCTGTCCCCCTCCAATTTCATAAAGTAAATACTTTAATTCATTTATTAATATTATTTATTTGATAAGGCAGTGAGAAACTTAGAGGGGAAAGGAAGAAAGGGAGAGAAAGACTCCCACAACACTGCTTCACTGCTAGTGAAGCTTTTCCCTTGCAGGTAGGGAATGGGGGCTTGAACCTGAATCCTTGTATACTGTAACATATATATTCAAACCAGGTGTGTCAACACCCAGCCCTTTCATAATGTAAATAAACATTTAAAATATGTCAATAGAAGTTTCTTCCTGGTAAGACCACTAATGGTGAAGACAGAATTCATTAAATTACATAAAATGAGGGAAGCAATTACAGAAGCCAGATCTTCCACCTTCTGCAACCCACAACGACCCTGGGTCCATACTCCCAGAGGGATAGAGAATGGGAAAGCTATCGGGGAGGGGATGGGATATGGAGATCGAGTGGTGGGAATTGTGTGGAGTTGTGCCCCTCCTATCCTACGGTTTTGTTAATGTCTCCTTTCTTAAATAAAAAGTAAAATAAAAAAAACATAAAATGAAAGCTTAAGAGGCAATGTATGCCATGGTAGTACTGAGGAAAAAATGAAACAACTCATCTACCCAGCACTTGCTGGAAAAGGTCCACTTTAATCATCTTTTTACCTTTTAGTTAATTTAAACAGACGTATCAGACAATGCCTTAGGAAACTGCACACATGTCTGGCTCCCAAAGTAGAGGACATTAGACCCATCATCCTTAGCATTATAGGTCATCACCATGAACACCAACCCTCTGAACCATAGCATAATGTTCCCATTAGAAGTCACTGAGGTATGTGTGCTCTCTTGATCTGTCACTCAAATATTTCACCCTGTTATTATTCTCTTGGGTTTCTGCCTGTTCTTCTAGTTCTTCTGTCTCCATCCAGCTCAGGCAGTGTCCTTGCTAGCACTCACACAGCCCACCTTTGGCAGCAATCTAGTCTCAACTACAAAGCCAGATTAATAAATTTGCTGACATTAGTCAAAGAGAAAGAAGAAAGAGGCATTAAATAAAGATCTGTGCTTAACCAGAATTTTGGAGGTATGAAGGCTCTTAAATCAGTTCTTGTTCAACCATCCCCCCCAAACCCAAACAAATCTCCTTTCATAGAAGGAAAAAAAAAAAGAGTTCCAGAAAGTTTAAGCCATTGACTAAGCAGTAAAGCCAAGTTAAAACAACGGTGACTCAACTCCCAAATAAGAGCTCCTTTCACTATATCACTTCTAAGTCTGTACCTGGTGATGGTATGTTGTGCACACATGTGTCGTGTGTGCTTGTGGGGCAGGGGCTCACTGAGAGAAGTGAATGAATTTTGGTGCTACTGTGAATCTGGCAGTCTGCAAGCTCTTTGGGTTTTCTTCCTGACTCCTCATTATATTCCACATAGCTGAAATAGACCTCTAGATGAGGGAGTGAGTTATTTTGGCAGCCACTACAAGTCTTTAAACACTGACGGAGCACCAAGTCAAGGTGAGGGAAGGAGAAGCTAATGTTAGAGAGGGTGATAAAGGCCAGCTCACATCAAGTGTTCCTTCTATGCCAGGCTGAGGAATCTGGTCTCTGTTTTACAGGAGTCACTCAAATCTGGGCATGAAGTACATACAAGCCTAAATCAAACCTGTATTTCATGTTATTCTAATAAATGTCGCCGTTTATGAAGAATTTTGCAGACAACTACTACTATGTTGGATGCCTTACTTAAACTTCATAGTCTAACTTTTACTGTGACTAGGTTTTCTTTCCCAGAATTAGGAACTCTTCCAGGTCAAGGTCTGTGTCACACCCTTCTCTTGTATCCCTTACGGCACCCTGAAGAGTACTTGGCACATAGTAAGTGCTCAATATTTACTCATGTGACTTTTGGCAGCACCGTCAGGAAAGGTTTAGGACTTTGCACAGATGGAGTCTTTGGTTACTCACCATTTGGCCAAACATACTGCTTTGTGGATTTCTTCCCATTTTCCCCCAAAATTCCTGGACACCCACAGGCCATTCTGAAAGATTATAAATGACTTATCAAAATCCCAGCTTTATCCTGTGCAGCTGCATGTCTGACCTCTAATAATTCATATTTATTTATGACAGTAAAAAACACACCCTGAAGTTCCATCCAAGCTGCCTGAGCTCCATATACACACACATGGCTTATGAAGGGCCCCTTCAGGAAATTCAGAATAATAAATGCTTATGAAATGCCTACTATGTGCCAGGAACTGTACCAGATGTTGTACTAAAGATACAAGGGGGGAAGGGGCACACCTCCTGCACTCAAGGAGCCCACAGAATAATAAGAGGTATGGGAAAAGAAAAAAGAATGTTTGATACAACATGATTAAGTGTTACAGAAACATGATATTAATAGCAGAGAAGAGGGTTATTACATCAGATAGTTTTGAGGAAGCTGAACTGTTTTGAATGATGAGTAGTATAACCAAAAGAAGGCAACTGGGGAAAGAAGATGTCATTGCACAAGGACTGACTAGTACTAGCAGATGTGGAGAAGTGGTATACCATTGCAGTATATGCAGGGAGCTAGAAATGTGTGTGTGTGTGTGTGTGTGTGTGTGTGTAAATGTATTTTATATATAGTCAGAGAGGCAGAGAGTGAAAGAGACCACAGCACCAAAGCTTCCTTCAATGTAGTGAGGCGAGGCTTAAACCTGGGTTGTGTACATGGCAAAGCAGTACACTATCCAAGTGAGCTATTTTGCCAGCTGCCACTTTTTTTTTTTTTGTCTCCAGGATTATTGCTGGGGCTCAGTGCCAGCACTATGAAGGGTTTTTGGCTCAAGCTTCTAGAAGTTGATTTGCAGGAAATGTTGCTAAGATCTGAGGCCTCCTAAGCAAGGTAGTTAAATTCTAACTTTCCTTGTATCCTGCAGCTTTATTATTGCTCAAAGTTCAAGCCACAGAAAACCTATTCTCTTCCAGTGTTCTCCACCCTCCCTATAATGCCCTTTTGCCCATCTCAACTTTCCCACCCAAGATGATTCTGTGTGTGTCCCCAGAACAGTTATCGTAGCAATGACTCTCAAATGTTCAGGCTCAGCTGGAGAGTTTGTTAACAATATAGTCACCTTGCAACCACAAGCCACTGATTTACTATATGTGGACCAGGGGCTAGAACTGTGCAGCTAAAACCAGTCTCCCAAGGGTTTTTACCTCATGTTGGTGGTTAGTAGACCAAACTCTTAAGAAGTAAGATTAGAGAGAGCCATATAAACATAAAGTTTAATTATGGTTGCCATAAGCTGGTAATCTCTTTGGGCCCTTATGATGGAGGAAATTGGTCCTCCAGGAAAGAAAAAACTGAAGGTCCTTATCAGGGCACTTAAAGAAGAAAGAATGTGGCCAGGTGGTGGCACACCTGGCTAAGCACCCACATCACAGTGCAAGAGGACCCAAGTTCAAGCCGCTGGTCCCCACCTGCATAGAGAAGCTTCACGAGTGGTAAAGCAGGGCTGCAGGTATCTCTGTGCCTATCTCTCCCCCTCTCCTCTCTAAATTTCTCTCTGTCTCTATCAAGAGTAACTTTTTAAGAATATATAAAAGGGGTTTGGGTGATGGTATACCTGATTGAGTGCACACATCACAATGCACAAGGACCTGGGTTCAAGCCCCCACCCCCACCTGTGGGAGGGAAGCTTCATGAGTAGTGAAGCAGGGATGCAGGTGTTTCTCTCATTCTCTCCCTCTTCCCTCTCAATTTCTCTGTCTCTATAAAGTAATAAATAAATAAAAATATTAAAAAGAAGAAAGGAGAATGAGCAGCAGACATTGGCTTCAAGGGAAAAGACAGAACACAGTAGGAGTACAGGGGATACAATAATAGGAGTACAGGAATTTAAGACTGGGGATTTAACACATCAGAGTCAAAAACAGAAATCAATGTTTAAAAAAAATTTACAAATATGTGACCTGGTCATAGGAAGGGGACAATAACATTAGGAGTTTAACGATTTATGTTGTCCCTTACTCCAATAGCACATATCTATTCACTTTAAAAATACATCATTTAGATATTATACTTAACTAGAAGACACAACACAGAAAAAAGGACTGTGCCCTCTGCCAAATAAGGAAAAAATGTTCCCCCCCCACACCCTGTCAAAAGAAGTTACCAGAAAGTAAGTAGTCTGACATAAAACTATTAAGAACAGAGTCCTTTTAAAATACTGGATTTTGAGACTACAAAAATGAAAAAGGCAAAACAAGTTCCTCAAGAAGACTTACTTCTGTGCTGAGAGCTAAAAGATAATCAGAATTTTCAGGGCTATACATCATCTGAGTCAGAGGATGGAATGGGAGATTGGTCTGAACAAAGTTCTTTGCAAAGTCTGATGATCTGAAGATTCTTCCTCCAGGACTTCCTCCAGAAACCTCAGCTGTTAAGATCACCTAATTAGGACAAGAAATGTTCTGATTTAGGATATAAAACTATAAAACCATAGGAAGTTCTTACACTGATTTTCATCGATATCAGTTTTAAAAAATTAATTCTGAAAGAAGAGATATTAAGATTACTAGGCATACGCTACTCTTTCAGTATTAATCTTATAAAACATATCCAAAAAACGGGACTAGGGTATCATACATGAATTTGAACTTGGTCAATTCCAGTTCCCCAAAACCTAAAGTATTGTCCTCTTAAGAAGTATATAAAGCTAGACAACTGCCACATTACTATGAAGAGTTCTGGTGCATCTTAAATAGGAACAAAGAGGAGGATGGAGAGGAGGGAAGAAGAGGAGGATTTATGTGCTGAATTTCATTCTTTTGAGATCAGTATAAACACTAAAATAGAACAACTGCAAACTAGATATATTACTATATGTTCCTGGGTCATTACAATATTAGTATCTGGTAGCTTCACATGTGGCATCAAGCATAGCTCTATTTAGGCCTAAATAAGTCTCACCTTTCCAGAGTTTTCAGGGCCAATAGCCATGCCAAATTCAGTCCGAATGAAAGTATTATTGATGAGGTTTGTAATATCCTTAAAAGTCTTCCCATAGTCCTCACTGAGAAGAAAACAAGATAGGTTTAGAATGCAGTGGTCACAGACAATGTTGGGCTCCCACTTAACTTCCATTTCCCTTTCCATCTACTTTACTGAGGCAGTCACCCTCCTGTCAAAGGATGTCATGTGTTGATTAGTATGAAAGAAGATTAAGTGGTCTGTGAAGATGGTCTATTTTCCTCTAGACCAGAGGTTCTCAAATCAATGTCTTATTTATTTATTTATTATTGGATAGAGACAGAGAAATTGAGAGGGGAGGAGAAGAGAGAGACAGAGAGACACTTGCAGCCCTGCTTCACCACTTGTGAAGCTATCCCCTGCAGGTGCAGACAAGGGGCTTGAACCTAGGTCCTCATGCACTGTACTGTGAGCACTCAACCAGGTGTGCCACCACCTGGCACCATAATTAATGTATTTTTTAACACCACCCTACTCCAAAACAAGTGGGTAATGTCAGGAGACATTCTGGAATATCACAGCTCAGGGCTGAGGTATTCCCAGCATCTAGACAGTTACAGGCCACGGATGTTGCCACATATTCTACAATGAACAGCACAGTTTCACTTCAACCTGGCTTCAAATGCCAATAGTTCAGAGGATGAGAAACCACAACACAGTAGCATGTAAATGTAAAACAATTATGACACAGTGACTTGAAGATAAACCTGCTGATGCAAATCTGGAACTTTAAAAAGTCGGATCCTATGACAGTGGACTGAGCTGATCCTGAAGCCTGTTCTTCCTCTGAATTGAGCTGTAAGTCATGAGTTCTACTGTTCTTTAAGCTAGCTTGAGTTGGGATCTCTGCTCAATGTACTGAAGACACCTAATTAGTCTATCACTGTACTGTACTCATGATAAACCTGTACACTAAGTTGCAAGAGTCTTGAAGCCACCCCCCCCCATTATCATTCCTAGGTACAAGTCTCCAAAGCATATGGCACACAGAACTAAGAAACTAGGAAAAACAAATATAATCTCGATTCTTAGGCTGTCAAAGTTTTTCCTAAAAGTTCATTCCAACAATACTGTTGAGTGGCATTTAAATCCATATTTAGTTTTAGTTTTCAAAAAACAAAAGCAAAAAAAAAAATCAGTATTTGTCTAACTCAATTCCATATAAAGCTTTCAAAATATGACACAAAGCTAAAGTTAAAACTGTTAAATTTAAATAGATGTATTGTTAAAGTTAAATAAATGTATTGAGGGATAGTGCAATGTGCAATGGACTTTACTGAGATACATGTCATAAAGAATGGTACAATTTGGGAGTCGGGCGGTAGCACAGCGGGTTAAGTGCAGGTGGCGCAAAGTGCAAGAACTGGCATAAGGATCCTGGTTCGAGCCCCCAGCTCTCCACATGCAGGGGAGTCACTTCACAAGCAGTGAAGCAGGTCTGCAGGTGTCTATCTTCCTCTCCCCCTTTGTTTTCCCCTCCTCTCTCCATTTCTCTCTGTCCTACCTAAGAACAACATCAAGAACAACAATAATAAATAACTACAACAATAAAACAAGGGCAACAAAAGGGAAAATAAATAAATATTTAAAAATTTTTTTTAAAAGAATGGTACAATTTTTGGTAGCAGCCTTGACAAAGTATCACAAACTGCACAACATGAGAGATGCAAGAAACTGAAGAGAACATCTTGTCCAACTCTCTTATTTCACAGATGAGGAGATACAATGGGAGGCAATTTATCAAAAGCCATCCAGTTAATTTAGGGAAAAACAGAAAGTTACAATCCAGTTCTCTTAACTCTCAGTCCCAAATTAGACACAATTTTAAACTACATGTGGGTTTTTTTCCTTTATAGCTTCCAGTCCTCCTCTATCTTGTCAGGCCTTAAGCCTGACTAAAGCAAAAGCCAGCTAAAAGGAATCTGGAGAAAGACAAGAGGTACATATCTGTGAATATTTGGACGGATTCATGACTGTGTGCTAAAGCAAACTCAATATGACTTTAAGTTGTATGATGAGTCTTTTCATCTTTTAGTGCACACAGAGAAAATTCCTAGATAAATAAAACAGGGATTGAACATGACCCAGCAGATTCCTATATTACCTTGCTTTGGCTTTGAATTAGTTTTTTTTCTCCTGACAGCAGACTTTAGGATGTGCACACACAGTTCCTAGCTCTATCAAGTGCATATCATAAGCAGTTTAGGCAACCTTCTGGAGCCAGGGGGTCTGCAGCAACTTGATTATCACTAGCAAACTTGCTTTAAAAAATTTTTTTTTGGTATTTTATTTATTTATTTTCCCTTTTGTTACCCTTGTTGTTTTTTTAATTATTGATGTAGTTATTATTGTTGTTGTTATCGTCGTTGTTAGGACAGAGAGAAATGGAGAGAGGAGGGGAAGACAGACAGGGGGAGAGAAAGACAGACACCTGCAGAACTACTTCACCGCTTGTGAAGCCACTCCCAGGCAGGTGGGGAGCCAGGGGCTCGAACCAGGATCTTTATACCAGTCCCTGCGCTTTGCACCATGTGCGCTTAACCCACTGTGCTACCGCCCAACTCCTACAGACTTACTTTTTAAGAACTTGCCAGAGAGGTGGGGAGACAGCATGATTATACAAAAGACTTTCATGCCAGAGGCTCTGAGGTCCCAGATTCAATTCCCAGCACCACCACATGCCAGATTATTATTACTGAGCAATGCTGAGCAATGCTCTAGTTATTAAAATAGTAATAAGAATCATAATGTAAAAATAAAGCAAAGGGGCTGGTGGTGCACCTGAGGGAATGTGTATGTTATATGCTCAGGGATCCAGGTTCAAACCCCCCCACCTCCGGTCCCCACCTTCAGGGGGAAAGCTTTGTGAGTGGTGAAGCAGTGCTGCCAGAGTCTCTCTGTCTCTCTTCCTCTCTATCACCACCTCCTCTCTTGATTTCTGGCTGTCTCTATCCAATAAATAAATATGACTTTAAAAAAACTTATTTAAAAATGAATAAATAAATAAAACAAAATAAAACAAGTTGCTACAACAAATATATACCTGGCCATCAGAGGAAAAGAAAGCAATATGAATGAAAGAAAAGTATCAACATCAATAAAGTGATACTGGAGTTGAAAAAAAATCATCAGCTATAACACTCTAGTCAGTTAACTAAACTGAACACAGTGGGAAAGCATCAACCTTTTGGGGGCTTAAGTCGGGTTCTATGGAGACCATACTGGACCCAGGCATATATTGCAATATAATACTGTATTTAAAAGTAGCTTTATTTTCCATCACCAAGCATATTCGCATATAACAATCATCATGAAGAAACAAATGAAACATCTTTTTTTAATATTTATTTATTTATTCCCTTTTTTATTGTTGTAGTTTATTGTTTTTTATTTTGTTTTATTGTTGTAGTTGTTCTTGGTGTTGTCATTGTTGACAGAGAGAAATAGAGAGAGGAGAGGAAGACAGAGATGGGGAGAGAAAGACACCTGCAGACCTGCTTCACCGCCTGTGAAGCGACTCTCCTGCAGGTGGGGAGCCGGGGGCTCGAACCGGGATACTTATGCCGGTCCTTGAGCTTCGGGCCATGTGCGCTTAACCCGCTGTGCTACCTACCGCCTGACTCCCACCAAATGAAACACTTTAAAAACAAGTCTACTTGTCAAATTCCATATAACTGATAGATAAGAATAACAGTTAAATGGTAATTTAACAAAATACTGTGAACTGTTTGGCTTTAGAAACAAAATCTTAATAGCAATTCTAAACACCATCTCTAATATATTACTGCTCATTTATTTACCAACAAGAAACAAATGCTTTTGCATATATCTGTGGTGTGAACATGCCTAAGAATAATGCACATGCTGGGACCAGGAAGAGAGCAAAATGGCTGTGTGAAAGACTTTCCTATATATATTCTGGATATATATATATAGAGAAACTGAAAGGGAAGGGGGGACATAGATAAGAGAAAACAGAAACACTTCTAGTACCGTTTCACCACTTGTGAAGTGTTTCTCCTATAGGTGGGGACAAAGGTACTTGAGCCTGGGTCCCTGCACATGGGAATATGTGCATTCTACCAGGTGTGCCACTGCCCAGCCCTTACATGTTTAAATTTCTAGCCTGCTGCCTTACCCAATAGATTTCAAGTTTGCTAGCTTCTACAATTCTGTGAAACAATTCAGTGTAATAAATCTACTTTCCTCTCAAAAAGATAGATCATCAAAACCCTCCAAGAAGTGGCCCAGTGAGAAAGTGCCTGCTGTACATGATAAAGTTTGGTTTGAGTGGTCTCTCTCTCCCTCCCTCCCCCTCCCTTCTATCCTTCTCATTAATAAATAAATAAAAGCTTTAGAAAAGTTTGGTTTGGATGGGGGTAGATAGCATAATGGTTAGGCAAACTGACTCTCATGCCTGAAGCTCCAAAGTCCCAGGTTCAATCAATCTCCCGCACCACCATAAGCCAGGGCTGAGCAGTGCTCTGGTAAAAAAAAAAAAAAAAAAAGGAAAACTTGGGTCAGGAAGGTTTGGTGGTCTAGGGAGATGGCATAGTAGCTAAAGTTAGACTCAAGAGGTTAGAGAATTTAAAAAGTGCAAAACATCTTTCTGTTACAAAAAAAAGAAAAAGAAAGTTATAATCTCAATTATAGATAGTTACTTCCTTTTTTCCTAGTGAAAGGCAGGTGTGCTTTAGAACTATTACACAAATTAAAAATTATTAGCAGAGAATCAAACATACTATCCAAATATGACTCTTTTCGATTGAATAGATTAACAGATAATTCAATTTTCCCTAATCATTAGGGACTTTATAATTTCCACCATCTTTCAGCAACTGTTTTTTTATAACCAAAAGATCAAAGCTAACTTGGCACAGGTGACAGAGACAACTCCCATTCTTGTGAGCCTCCATGCTGTATTACTCAGAACAGGTGGCAGGCATGTGGTCAGCTGCCTTTTATTTGAATCCCAACCACATCTTTTGACTATTGAAGATTTAATAGAAGAAGATAGTCCAAGAAGCAATATATCCACTTCGGTCATGAAAAACTGAGGCATCTTCAGTGCAGTTCAACAAGGTTTTACTTTCTTTCTCAGCATGTTCATAACATGTTTTGATCAAACTGCTCCCTCCCTTTCAATTTCTGAAGCAACATGTGCCTTTTGGCTGCCATGTTCGACATGAATCAATTCAGACCAGGTCAGGCCAGCCCCGTTGGAGAGGCAGCAAAGCATATGTAGTTTCCATTTAAATTCTGGAAGAGTCTCCACAGCAGGGAGAAAAAAATTAACATTCAAAATGACCTTGGCAAAAACAAACAACACTGCTGTGCAACAGGAAGACAAAGCACTGGTAACATTTTACTATATCAGAAATGAATGGGATTCCTCTCAAGTGAAGTGTACTACTCATAAAACCAGAGATAAAGACAAGGTAGAAAGAGGCTGAATCAGATGGTGGTAGATATCTGAATGGTAGCATGGGGATGTTTTGGTTTGGGCTATCTTAAAGTGATCATGTATTAAAAAGAAAAAAAGATGGGAAAAAAGTCATGAAACACATTTCACACCCCATGGGTATGACTCAGAAAACTGTCAAGTTCAGTTATAGTCATGATTAAGAAGCAATGTGGAGAATAAAAAGTGAGTTCAGAAGGGAAGCAAAGGAGTAACTGAAATAACATGTAGGGAAGGCAATTCAACCTGGCGGAAGAGCTTAGCAAGTAGTCTTCAAAACAAGGGCTCAGTCAGAAAGGAGGCTTCCAGTTGCTACTAAAAAACAGCATCTTCTATGATAAATGATATGAGTGATATTTATCACAGCTGCATTAGGAATAGAGGCTTGCCTCATTTTACCATGCTCTGCTTTGTTGTGCTTCACAGGCACTGCATTCTTTTCCAAACTGATTGTTTGCAGTAACTTTGCATCAAGCATATCTATCTATGTCATTTTTCCTCATTAGCATGTGCTCACTTTGTATTTCTGTTACACTTAATTAAGGTATTTATATTCTTTTTATAGACACAATGCTATTGTACACTTAGAGACAGTATGGTATAGTACAGAAATGACTTTCATATGCAAGTAAAAAAGTGTGACTTTCTTTATTGCAATATTTGCTTTGCTGGTGGTGGTTTGGAGCTAAACCTGCAATATCTCTCAGGTAAGCCTGTGGTGAAAAATTTGTTGCAACCCAAACATCTAAGCAAGTAATGATTAAGTAAACTATGTCAATCTACTAATAATAAAAATAACGGAGCTATGAAAATTAGCATGGTATTAAGCCTAACTATTCAGAATGAATGCAGATCAAAATGCGACATATTAGTAACACTTGCAGAGATGGAAGTGTATTTGTAGAGCTATGAAACAACTGGGAGAAGAGAACTGCTTTTTTTTACAAATCAGTATGGAAGGATTTCAATCCACTTTAACAACTGGTACAGCACTCAAAACATGCTGGCTACATGCCATCCCAGCCTGTTGGCATGGCAGCAGCTAACAGTGCCAAGTTCTTACTTCATGCTAGGCAATGCAAAGCATAACTTGAAATAGCTCAACCTGGCCATTGCTGCCATCTTCTACAGAAGGCAAAAAGATTCAGGGAGGTTAAGTGACTTGGCCAAATTCATTCTGCTTGTAAAGTACTGACACTCAATTCCAGGTCTGCCAACAAAACTAAAAATCCCAAAGAGGAAAATTAAGATAATAATTTTAAAAATCAAGGTTACACTTGACTTTTGGATGTTTTTTTCTTTAAAATTTCCAAATGTTTTATAGTATTATTGCATTGTTTTTTTATAGTATTATTGCTTTGTTTTCAGAAATGAAGGATAAATTGCTAAGAAAAGGTTTATCACTAGGCAAGAGTTCATGCGGGACGGATGGTAGCGCAGCAGGTTAAGTGCACATAGCGATAAGAGCAAGGATGGATGTGAGGATCCTGGTTTGAGCCTCTGGCTCCCCACCTGCAGGGGGGGTCACTTCACAAGGGTGAAGCAGGTCTGCAAGGGTCTATCTTTCTCTTCTCCTCTCTGTCTTCCCCTTCTCCCTCGATTTCTGTCTGTCCTATCCAACAACAATGACAGCAGTAACCACAACAATGATAAAAAATAGCAAGGGCAACAAAAGGGAAAAAACAGCCTCCAGGAGCAGTGGATTCATAGTGCAGGCATTGAGACTCAGAAATAATCCCTGGAGGCACAAAAAAAAAAAAGGAAAGAGTTCATGAAAGCAACTTTTTAAAAAAATTTTGTTTAATTTTAGTGAAAGAGGGAGATACAGAGAACAAGATACAAAGAGAGAGAGAGAAAGAGACCTGAGCACTGCTTAACTCTGGCTAATGGTGGAATCTGGGACTTTGGAGCCTCAAGCATGAGTCTTTCTGCATAAACAAAATCACATATTCCCAGCAGTAGAATGTTACATTATATAGTCAACTCTTATCATATAAATAAAAATTATCAGTCTGAAAATGATAGAGAAACCAAGGCATTCACTCATTCAATCAGTATGTACTGCCTGTTTGCTGTATGTCAGTGTTTAACTGACTAGTTGTTGGAGAAGCTAACAATTTAGTTTGCAATCTTGCCATCATGGAATGTATAGAAACTTCCAAGAAGTCAATTCCTCCTTGGTTCATTTTTTTCCCCCCTTGTTCTATTTGTAAGCCAATATCACAGTGTTGAAAGGCAGGAAGCACTGACCCTTGGCTCAGGAGCAGCAATCAAGGATCACACTTCTTAGGAAGGGCAGGTGTGATCCATGTCATGAATGAATTCATTTCAGAGCTTCAACATGGTTTACCCACCTGAATCAAGACCAAGAGTCAAATAAAGAACTTTGAGAAAGTACAATGGCTCCTAAGAGATCCCATGGACCTGGTGATAGTTTTTATGTCATCTACTAGGATGTCATGTGTCTTCAGCCCCAGGGGAAGGGGAAGGATGGAATAGACACAAATGATTGAGAGGATAATCAAAAAGTATCTAGTTTTAAATCAAATCTGCCATTTACTCTATTTATATATTTTTTTGAGAAGACCATATTAAAACCTTGTGAATTTTATAGTATGTAGGTCATGGTTCCAGAATAAGTTACTACCACTATTACCAAAGAGATTATAAATCACTTTGGTAGAGCTGACCTAAGAGCCTCCTGATGTAAGAAATGGAAATAGTTATATTCCATGCTCCCTTCCTGAAATAAAATCCTTTTAAAATTAAGACACATACATCCTTTTAGATTCTTTTTTCTTTATCCTTTAGCTACTCAGTCAAGTCAAATTTTCCCTGGATCCCTTTTCCTACTTCTTCAGGCTGCTAAGTAGATATTAATAGTTGTACATAATATGACAGCATACTGGAATTTTAAGATGATAAAAGATCTTTCAAACTAATTGTTAGATTTCATCAGGTCAAGAAAAAGAAAAAGCTTAAATTCACAATGTGTTTCTCAGTCAATGCCTCTGCCCTATGCCATGCATCTCACCTTCGATATAACTTGGACTGTCCAAAGGCCATAATTACCAGTGGTACATGGAAGGTAGTCAAAACTAGAATAACCTGGAGAGAAACAAAAAGCATTCAGTCAATAAGATACTCCTATTATTTGCTTGCATGTAATGGGATTAAACTGACATCTGAAAGGCTGTCAATAGTCCTGCATTATGTAGCTCTTACATTATAATAAATCTAAACCCCAAGAAGGACCAAGCTACTAGGTCTTACAATGATTCAAGATCTCAACTCATTTTTTTTTAAATACCTTATTCTTAAAGCAGTAAAACAGAGCTAATCAACTACAAGTTACAACAAAGGAAAGAACTATTTTATGTGTATGTAATTATAAGATAGTCTCAAACAATAATTATCTATCTGCTTACAAAGGCTAGAAAATCATAGATACTGTAACAGGGGTCATTGTCACATATATTGGCTCTTGTCTTGTTCCTGCTGAATTTTTCTTTTTTCTTCCAGGGTTATTGCTGGGGCTCAGTGCCTGCACTATGAATCCATGGCTCCTGTAGGCCTTTCTTTTCTTTCTTTCTTTCTTTCTTTTTTTTTTCAATTTGTTGTCCTTGTTGTTGTTATTGCTATTGTTGCCGGATAGGACAGAGAGAAATCAAGAGAGGATGGGGAGACAGAGAGAGGAAGAGAAAGACAGACACCCGTAGACCTGCTTCACCACTTGTGAAGTGATCCTCTTGTAGATGGGGGACCGGGGGCTTAAACTGGGATCCTTATGTCGGTCTTTGCGCTTCATGCCATATATGCTTAACCTGCTGTGTTACCACCCAGCCCCTTGAAATTAATTTTTATTAGCATTTTTCTAGGTTCTGGGGGCTAGTGAAGCAGTAGTGCTCTGGACTTGGATTTCTGAGGTCCTAGAAATCTCAGATTCAATTATTGATATCACTATATGACAGAGCTAAACACTCTGGGGTCTTGTTTCCTCTCTCTCTTTCTTATAAAAATAAATTAGCCCAAATACCTACCTACCTTCCTTTCTCTCCCTCTCTCTCTTTGCCTCCAGGATTATCGCTGGGGCTTGGTGCATGCACTATGATCCACTGCTCCTGGAGGCCATTTTTTTTCCATTTTGTTGCCATTGTCATTGTTGCTGCTGCTGTTGTTGGACAGGACAGAAAGACATTGAGAGAGGTGGGTAAGATAGAGAGGGGGAGAGAAAGATCCTGCAGACCTGCTTCACCACTTGTGAAGCGACCCCCTGCAGGTGTGGAGGTAGGGCTTGAACTGGGATCCTTACGTTGGTCCTTCAGCTTTGTGCCATGTGCACTTAACCCACTGTGCTACTGCTCGGTCCTGTCCAAGTACCTTTCTATAGAAAAATACCGGGGTAGCAATTACAGAAGCACCTTCTGCAACCCACAACAACCCTGGGCCCATGCTCCCAGAGGGATAGAGAATGGGAAAGCTATTGGGGAGGGGATGGGATATGGAGATTGGGTGGCGGGAATTGTGTGGAGTTGTACCCCCCATCCTATGATTTTGTTAATTTCTCCTTTCTTAAATAAATAAATTAATAAAAAAAAAAAAAGAAAAAGACCCATGAGGAGAAGACTGTGATAACTTAGTACAAGAGGTTAGCAAGTCCCAAATAAGACAAGAAAGGTGATTTCAACTATTTAAATAGGTAAGTTATGGAAATTAGGCTACAATGAAAATTTTAGAAGCTGAGACATGTAAAGGCATTCTATTAAATATATAAAGATTAATTAAAATAAAAAGGCATAACTTGTTCTCTAGCACCAAAATTACATTTCTTACGGCTCCTGTGATCATCAGCACGTACCTCAATCCTATAACTCCCACCTTAATAAAACACCAGAGGTCAAGAGCTATGACCCTTGACATTAGGCAGAATAATAACAGAGCCAGGGAACACCAACTTGATTCAAGACCTGAGGCCAACACACCCTCAGCAAACCCTCCTACTGGGAGATAGCTACATACCAGAAGGAGGTGACTAACTCCCCTTCCACTCTCCCCCCCCCCAATTCTGGTAGTATCACTTTTATGGTAAAGAAAGGGACAACAGATGAAGTTGGACAACTATGAGTCCATGGGCACCACAGTCCTCAACACTAATTGTGGGGAAGGACACAGGAACAATACAGTTTGGAGGGAAAATGCTAAGATATGTACTGTGCAGTTTTCTGCTTCTATACAGGTGTTCCCTTCTCAGCAGTTGGCACTCTCTTTCCTCTTTCTCCTTGCTTGTCTTGATGTCAAACAGTCAAAGGCTAAAAAGGTGTCTAAATGCCTACTGCAGAAGATGAGACAAGATGCTCTCGTTCTAAAGTGAAACCAATCCAAGTAAAGCTCTGAAAGCCTATTCTGCAAACACAAAATTTCTACACTTGAGGACAGAGACAATTTTAAGAAATAACATAATTCAGTGTCAACATCCTCAAAATTTACATCTTCTTGCTAGGCAGAATTAACTACCTCAAAATATTACTTACCCCAGTACTATCTCCAACCCAAGACAAGGACACTGATCCACTGAGGTCATCAAACACATGCTGTAAGGAAGGAAAAAGAAATTAATTTAGAAATGACATCTTTGTTTCAATCTCTGATCTCCTTAAATAACTCAGAACACTATTATTTTCAGTGTAATTATAAGAGAATATGGATTCCTAGAACAAAATTTGGGACAGTATTTAACTATTTAACCTGAATTACAAATAACTTGGAATTTTTTATTCTGTTATATAAAGCAAGACTAGCAGATGAGTTTTCTTCACTGCACCAGATGGGGGAAGGGGATAATCTAACTGCTTTCTCCAAAAGAACTAAATATAAAGATATATTCTTAGGATTTTTTTAAAATAAGAGATCACAGCCCACATTGACAGATATAATTGTAACCCAATCAGCATAATTTGAATTTTTCTAAGCAGACTTCACAGTATAGATGAATAGTTAATAGCAGCTACACTCCTTTTGCTTCTAGCCTAACTTACTCCAAATGAAAAGGGACAGGAGCAAAAGCAAATGCTCGTTTCACCATTTCAATTTAATAATAATGTTAAATAAAGAACAATCTTTTTTTTTTTTCCTCCAGGGTTATTGCTGGGCTCGGTGCCTGCACCATGAATCCACCGCTCCTGGAGGCCATTTTTCCCCCTTTTTGTTGCCCTAGTTGTTGCAGCCTCGTTGCGGCCATCATTGCCATTGTTGACGTTGCTTTGTTGTTAGATAGGACAGAGAGAAATGGAGAGAGGAGGGGAAGACAGAGAGGGGAGAGAAAGATAGACACCTGCTTCACCGCCTGTGAAGCGACTCCCCTGCAGGTGGGGAGCCGGGGGCTCGAACCGGGATCCTTACGCCGGTCCCTGCGCTTTGCGCCACGTGCGCTTAACCCACTGCGCCACCGCCCGACTCCCCATAAAGAACAATCTTAACAGAATTGTGAAAGAAAAAAAGCAAAAGCTAGTATACTATAATCTAAATATTGTAAATGTGCTAAACGTATAATAGTCATCTGTAAGTGCTTTTGGGTTTGCATTGTCAAAGAATTTTATTTTCTATTTATACAAATACCAGTTACAGAAAAATGTAAACAACAGAGGAATTACAAAGAAAAGAAAATCTTCATGCTATCACACAGATAGTCCATGTTAGTAATATGTATATAATCTAGTTTATATAGCTTTCTAACCAATAAAGGCATAAAAGTTCCAAAAAGGGGAGTGGGGCGGAAGCACAGCAGGTTAAGTGCATGTGGCGCAAAGTGCAAGGACCAGCGGAAGGATCCCAGTTTGAGGCCCCGGCTCCCCACCTGCAGGGGAGTCGCTTCACAGGCGGTGAAACAGGTCTGCAGGTGTCTTCCCCTCCTCTCCGTTTCTCTCTGTCCTATCCAACAACAACAACATCAATAACTACAACAATAAAACAATAAGGGCAAGAAAAGGGAATAATAAATAGAACTTTAAAAAAAATTTTTTTAAAGTTCCAAAAAGGTTCATTCTAGCTCACGAAAAAATAAGTAAGTCTTAAAACAAAATCCACTAAAATCATGAACAGTGTGAAACAAATAAATATAAAAACTTCCAGTCACACAGAAATGAATATAACAAAAATGAAGATTTTTCCTTTTCTCCTGCCATGTGCCCCAAACTCCAAGTTCTACTTCCCAGAGAGGCTAATTGTTTAACATATATTTCTACTAGACAATTATGCTTTTCTCTGATGAAGACCTGGATTTTATGAAGATTTCATTTTGTCAGAAAGCATGCCATACCTTTCCATATGTGAATGGTTCCTTAGAAGCAGACGCTGAAACTAAAACTCTCAGTACTTTGTACACTCAACAACTCTTAGTACTTCATACACTCAACAAGCATCTGTTGGAAATGATTGTACATCCTTCCCAAACCACAATTTCAATCTAAAAACAGAACATGCCTATAAATGGTGGAATGCCAATTGCCTGGCCACTCAAGCCACCAATGCCAACAGAGAAGTCTGAAGAAACAGAACTCAAAACAAGAGCTGGTTTTGCTTTCCTCCTAATTTCCTGTGGTCCTCCAGAATGGGTCTCTGAATTCATCTATGATGTTCCCCTCTGGACTATAATTTTGAGGTCAGCAGAATCTCTCATACAATCTCTGTAAATGATAATATAACCAGTGCCTCATAGAGGGTTTGTTCAGTAAATGCTGATTAACTCTCAAATACTCAAGCAGGGTTTCTCATAGCCTCTATGAGACAGAAAGGCTATTCACACACACAAGCTGGCCAAGCATCCGAGGGCGGTGGGGGGAAGTAGGGCTGCTAAAGACATCTGGAACCAGGGGCTGAAAAACTGACACACCAGTGTCTTGTAAGATCTTGCACAGAAAGCAAGACTGCATGCTTTCTTAAGCAAAGACACAGTGTCTGAAATTATATCAATGAGCTCCTTGAGGGGAAATCACAGTATCCAGAGCTACCACAAGCATTAGACAGACCACATGGGCCAACAGTCACCAAGCCATATGCTATCTTTCCCGGGAAATTTTGGCCACAACTGACTTTGATTAAAGAAAATTGCCACCACTAGAGGTCTGGTGTTTTGATCTGGCCACATAGTAAGTCTTGAGTCAATTAGGACCTGCAACCTCCACTTTTCAGGTAATGCTTAATGTGCCTCACCAGGCAGTGTACACTGGTCATTATGCATGCTTACACATTGCCATTCACAGAAAGAGGGGTTATTATGTGTCACTAGCAACCCTCAGCTTCATCTAAGCAACTCAGAGATAGCTGGCCTCATTCAACATCCAAAGAGCTCTTTTGGATGGAGGGCAGATTTGTTAACTATAATTGTGGTCTTTTGCAATCCTTAATCCTCCCTTCCACCCCCTCCCAGTAACTAATGATATTTTACTTTGTTAAAGCTCTTTGTGTGGGGTCAGACAGTGGCTCACCAGGTTGAGCACAAGTGTTACCATGTGTAAGGATGCAAGTTCAAGCCCACCGCCCCCACTTGCTGGGGAGAAGCTTCTTGAGGAGTGAAGCAATGTTGCAGGTGTCTCTTTGCCTCTTGACTTTTCTCTGTCATTCTTCTTCTTCTAGCGTTTGCCCTTCTTCCGTAGCCAGTCAACAGCGTCAGGTTGAGCCTGATGTAAAATTTCGAGACCTCCTTTGAATCTGGAGAGGTGGCAGTCGTTGACTATGTGGGTCACAGTCTGTCTGTAGCCGCAGGGGCAGTTCGGGTCGTCTCTGGCTCCCCAGCGATGGAACATAGCGGCGCACCGGCCATGGCCTGTTCGATAGCGATTGAGGAGGGCCCAATCATAACGTGCTAGGTCAAAGCCGGGTTGGGTCTCTGTCATCATTCAGTGAAATAAAAAGAATAAAAATGTGTTTGTGTGTAAGAGCACTGCCATTTTAGGATGCTGATTTTGCTTTTGTTTTTCTTTTCTTTTTTAAAATTGGGTTTTAGTGGTCCGGGACGTGGTGCAGTGGATAAAGCACTGGACTTTCAAGCATGAGGTCCCTAGTTCAATCCCCGGCAGCATATGTACCAGAGTTATGTCTGGTTCTTTCTCCTCCTATCTTCCTTATGAATAAATAAAATAAAAATAAAATAATAAAATTGGGTTTTAGAGATCAAACCCAGAGCCTTATGTGTGAAAAGCATGTACTTTACCCACTGAGCTACCTTCTGGCTCCTAAACTTTACTTTTTGAAAAATATACAAACAAAAACAAAAAAACTCCATCTACAGCAAATGCAACTAGTTCAAGTATTTTACATTTTATTGTGGTGAAAGTAAAAGAGAAAAATGAAATCAGGTCTAATAGACCAAAGCCCAGGTGGACAAAAGCTCATATGGAGAGAAGACAAATCCAGGACAGGTAGGGTACCAAGAATAAAGATAGCTTTCAGTGGGAGAAGGAATACAGATGTCCAGTAAGGGTGCTTGTCTTAGCGCTTAGGGGACAGAATTCACACGTGTCAACAAAAGGCTATCAAATCGGGTTCAGGCAGTAATGCAGCAGGTAAAGCACACATGGTATGAAGTGCAAGGACATACGTAAGGATCCCGGTTCTAGTCCCCGGCTCCCCACCTTAAGGGGGTTCGCTTCACAAGTAGTGAAGCAGGTCTGCAGATGTCTATTCTGTCTCTCCCCGTCTCTGTCTTCCCTTCCTCTCTCCATTTCTCTCTGTCCTACCCAACAACAATGATGGTAATAACAACGACGATAAACAACAAGGGCAACAAAAGTGAAAAAGGTGACCTCCAGGAGCAGTGGATTCGTAGTGCAGGCACTGAGACCCAGCAATAACCCTGGAGGCAAAAAAAAAAGGAGGTTAAAATTCAAGAAATCATAGAGACAAAGACAGGAGAGAGTTGCCCAGAAAAGAGAACCCAGGAGACCCACATATGGGTTCCACAACCACTCAGCCAGGTATCCAACTACGTTCTCATCAGTACAGACAGACACATGAGTAAAGAAAGTACTTGAAGAAAAAGAATGATAGATACCCAAAAGAAGTTAAGGAAACTGTATTTGGGCCTCCCACAGAAGCAGAAAAAATTCCTGCTCCAACAACCATAGTAGAAAAATTTGTATTTCACAAAGAATCAGAGTACTTGGGAAAGTTTTACCTCAGTAATGAAGAAAAATTAACCCTAGACGGAAGTCTATTCTGATCTTCCCTTGCCTTCAGAAAGTGTAAAGGTTAGACCAAAATGAACCAGACTGTTACTAAATAAGTTAACAATGTCCCAGAACAAAGTTCGAGAATATTTATAGGAATATAAAAATATCCAGCATAGAACAAGATAAATTCCACAATGTCCACATTCAATAAAAAAAATAGGGCAGTCATGCAAGAAGGTAAGAAAACAGACTCAGAAGAAAAAAATCAGACTGATTTAGAAATAACACAGATATTAGAACAGATAAAGACATTACAAAGTTATAATTATGCTTTGTATGTTCAAGAAGTCAGAAAGCAGACTGCACATACTAGAATAATAACTTAGAAGATACCAAAAAAAAAAAAAAGAATTTTGAACTTTCAGAGATAAGAATTATAATATCTAGGATAAAAACCATAAGGGGCAGGATTAACAGAAAGCTAAACAGTGCAGGAGAAAATATTAATAAACTTGAAGACTTATCAATGACAAGTATCCAAAGTGAAAAACATTTAAAAGTACATAAAAAGTGAACAGAGTGTCATTGAACTGTGAAACTTCAAGTAACCTAGTATGTATGTAATCAAGAGTGTCTGGGAAATAGGAGTGGGTTGTTGGAGATAGATAAAATCTGAAGTGCAGCCTGGAAGGTAACACAGCAGGTAGAGGGCTGGACTGAAATGCATGAGTTCCTCAGTCTGATACCCTAGTATGTCAGAGTAATACTCTGGTCTCATCTCCCAACAATAAGTAAACCCTTTTGAAAAATAAAAATAAGTACTAAGGAAAAATTCTGAAAAAAAATAATAACTTCAAGTTAAAAAAATTAAAACATAACAGCTTTCAAGTTTTATGAGAAGTATAAACCCAAAGATTCAAGAGACTCACAAACCCTAAGTTCAGAAACACAATGAAAACTACACAAAGCACATGATATTCAAATCATTTAAAACCAGCAACAGTTACAAATCTTTAAAGCATCCGGAAGAAATAAGTGGCACCCCAGAGGCCAGGCAGTGGCACACCTGGCTAAACACACATGCTACAATGTGCAAAGACCCAAGTTCAAGCCCCTAGTCCTCAGCTGCAGGGGGAAAGTTTCCCAAATAGTGAAGCAGGGCTGCAGGTGTCTCCCTCTCTATCCCCCTTTTCCTCTTGATTTCTGGCTATCTACATCCAATAAATAAAGATCATAAAAAATAAATAAATGGGAGTCAGGTGGTAGCACAGCGGGTTAAGCACACGTGACACAAAGCACAAGGACCGGGTAGGGATCCCGGTTTGAGCCCCCGGCTCCCCACCTGCAGGGGAGTCACTTCACAGGCGGTGAAGCAGGTCTGCAGGTGTCTATCTTTCTCTCCCCCTCTCTGTCTTCCCTTCCTCTCTCCAATTCTCTCTGTCCTGTCTAATAATGACATCAACAACAATAATAATAACTACAATAATAAAACATGGACAACAAAAGGGAATAAATAAATAAATACATAAATGGCATCCCATGTAGAGGAACAAAGAATTCTAGTAGACATTTCAGAAATAATGCAATCCATGAGAAAAATATCCTTAAATAACTGGGGGTGAGCAGTAAGGTTAAAATTGTACAACCAGGGGCTAAGTAGCACACTTGCTTAAGGGTTCACATTTTATATGCAAGGACCCGGGCTCAACACACGTGAAGTTGTGTGCAAGTATTTTGGAAAATTTTAGAAGGTAAATAATATATATCAATATCATCAACTGTTAAAATGCTAAGTATACAGTGAGGTTATATAAGAACTGGTTAAAATAAGAATTTCAGGATCTTAAAAGTATAAGCAGAAATGGAATGCACATAAAAATTGAGAAAATGAAGTACGAGTGATAAGAAAAGTGCTTCTGCTTAAAGTACACAGGGGGTCGGGTGGTAGCACAGCGGGTTAAGTGCACATGGCACAAAGCACAAGGACTGGCATAAGAATCCCCGTTCGAGCCCTGGGCTCCCCACCTGCAGGTGTGGCTTCACAGGCGGTGAAGCAGGTCTGCAGGTGTCTTTCTCTCCCCCTCTCTGTTTTCCCCTCCTCTCTCTATTTCTCTCTGTACTATCCAACAACAATGACATCAATGACAAAAATAATAATAACCAGAACAACAAGGGCAACAAAAAAAAAGGGGGGGAAGGCCTCCAGGAGCAGTAGATTCGTGGTGCAGGCACTCAGCCCCAGCAATAACCTTGAAGACAAAAACAAAAACAAGAAAAAAAGCTGAGATGCGGCTGCAGGATCACTTACTCAAACAGGCATGGTTCCCAATGGTATATTTACAGCTGAACACAATTAACCAATAAGTTATGGTTCAGTTGGTCTAATCAAGGAAAAGTAAGATAAGTAGAAGAAATGTGAGCAGAGGACAAAAAAAAAAAAAAGGAACTAAAAAGAAGAACAATCCCTCTAGAAAACAAAAAAACACCCAAGTCTCAAATACAGTATCACCAATAAATATATTACAAGTTTTAAATACTTAATATAAAAAAAAAGCCAACAGAATGCCAAGTGAATATCCATTTCAAGAACTATTACAAAAACATGTTATGTGTCAGCTGTATACATGGCAATGAAAATGGAAGAGGCAGGGGAGAGTTGAAGCATGTTTTATTTCTGGTAAACAATAGTTATAATGTATTAGTGTAGTATGCCTAAAAGATAGCTTGCTTAGCAAAAACAGAACATGATGGGGCCACTACATATTATTCAGCTACCAGTCATATGTATGATTTAGAAATCAGACCAAAATTAAGGAAGGACATATAAAAATTCTATATGTAAGGTTAATAACCCAAAATCCAATACTTGGAAATGCAGAAACAAACAAACAGAAAAAGCCAAAACACAAGTTTCCTTGTGCAGGAAGCTTAGAAACCAAGAAGTTTAAGACTAACTATGTAAAATGTCAACTTGATTCCATCAGAAGCAGATGAGCATGAAACTTGTACTCCTAGAGAAACTTATTAAGTACCTAGTATAGTTACTGGCACAGGAACAGAAAAGCTCTAGATCAATGAGACAAAATAAATACCACGAATGGACTAGTTTCAAGTGCATGATAAATTAAGCATTTTAAGTCAGTGGCAAAAAAATGCTGGGAAAGCTAGCTATTAAGAAAAAAAAAAAATTAAAAGCTGAATTCCTAACTACTTTCTGACCACCACAACTTCCAAATAAATTTTACATAAAGCAAAGAGTTAAAAACATAAAAGATAAACCATCAAAATCCTAGAAATATGAATGACTAATTTTACTATCTTAGCAGAAGATAAAAACAAAAAATGCAGAAGGAATAATATTATATATGGATTATACTAACTATATAAAATATTAGTGGCAAAAAACAAAGAGAAAGGTAAATGGAAAATATTAAGTGGAAATATTTGCAACATGACAAATGGCTAGTATAAAAAGAACTTTCAGGGAGTCGGGCTGTAGCACAGCGGGTTAAGCGCAGGTGGCACTAAGCTCAAGGACCGGCGTCAGGATCCCGGTTCGAGCCCCCGGCTCCCCACCTGCAGGCAGGTCCCTTCACAGGCGGTGAAGCAGGTCTGCAGGTGTCTGTCTTTCTCTCCCTCTCTGTCTTCCCCTCCTCTCTCCATTTCTCTCTGTCCTATCCAACAACAACGACATCAATAATAACTACAACAATAAAACAACAAGGGCAACAAAAAGGGA
The DNA here is from genome assembly GCF_950295315.1 of Erinaceus europaeus. Classification (NCBI taxonomy): domain Eukaryota; kingdom Metazoa; phylum Chordata; class Mammalia; order Eulipotyphla; family Erinaceidae; genus Erinaceus; species Erinaceus europaeus. The sequence goes on along the minus strand of NC_080172.1, from coordinate 68,085,020 downwards.
ATAAATAAATAATTAATTAAAAAGAACTTTCATCAGTAAGAAAATGGCAATGGCAGCTAGAAGGTGGTGCAGTGGGCAAACTTGGATTTCAAAGTAAAAAGTCCCAAGTTTGATTCCACACGTTGTACGTGCCACATTGATGTCTTTCATATTCTCTCTCCCTCCCTCCCTCTCTCCTCTTTTTCATGTTAATAAGTTAACTAATTTGGGGAGAGAGGAGGAACGGGAGGGAGAGAAAGAAAGAAAATGATAGCCACCACAACAAAAAATAGGGAAAAGACAAGAATAAGCAATTGACAATATGATACAAGATGGTCAATAATTCTATGAAAAACTACTGCTGGGCTTAAACTGTTAATGCATTTCCAATAATAACTTTTTGAAGTATGAAATCATTTATAGTCTTAGACCAGGGATAACAGAAGCAATTGGTCCTGTCAGTATCTAAGATACAGTTACTTGTAAATAGCATTAAATGTCATAAATCATGGTGAGGTCATATATGGTACAGTAAATCCTAACCATAAGAATTTCAAAGTAAAACAAGCTCTAATAACTTGGTTATAATAACAATTATAATACTTTTAATTAGTGATTTAGTAATGATTAACACGATTGTAGGATGAGAGAGGTATAATTCCATACAATTCTATCCACTAGAGTTCCATATTCCATTCCTTGCATTGGAAGCTTTCCTATTCTTTATCCTTCTGGGAGTATGGACCAATGTTCTTTTTTAAAAATATTTTTAAATTTATTTATTATAGGATAGAGACAGAGGGAAATTGAGAGGCTAGGGGGAGATAGAGAGGGAGGGAATAAAAAAGAGAGGAGAGAGACAGAGAGATACCTGCAGTCCTGCTCTGCCACTTGTGAAACTTTCCCCCTACAGGTAGGGACCAGGGGGCTTGAACCTGGGTCCTTGCATACTTCAATGTGAGCACTTAGTCAGGTGTACCACCTCCCCAAAATTCTTTATGGGGTTCAGAAGGTAGAAGGTCTGGCTTCTGTAATTGTTTCTCTACTGAACATGGACATTGGCAGCCTGATCCATACCCCTAGCCTATTTCTATCTTTCCCTAGTGGGATAGGCAAGATTTACTTTTGGAGGGGCCAGGCGGTGGTGCACCTGGTTAAACATGCATATTACAATGCACAAGGACCCAGGTTCAAGCCCCTGGTCCCCACCTGCAGGGGTACAACTTATTGAGTGGTGAAGCAGGGCTGCTGCGGGTGTCTCTGTCTCTCTCCCTCTCTATCTCTCCTTCCCCTTTCAATTTCTCTCTGTTTCTACCCAATAATAAAATTTTTAAAAAAATTATTACGTTTTTTTGTCACCACTCGGGCGTCATTGCTCCAGGTCAACTTTTCCAGATAAAAAGATAGAGATAGAGACAAAGACACCACAGCCCTGAAGCATCCTTCATCATGGTAGGGGCCAGGCATGAGCCTGAAAGGTACCTATGAAAAAGGAAGTGCACTTACTATCCAAGAGCGATCTTGCTAGGCCCCATGCTATATCTCTCTATCTGTGCATTCTAGATGACGAGTCAAATCATCACAAAGTAAGCTATATTATGCAGTAAAACACTAAACCAAGGATTACTGAAAAATGTTTCAGGAATTCACTGACATTTAAAGATACTCCCAACGTGTCCAGTGAAAAGCAGGCTATACTCCATCTGCTGGGGGCTAGCTTCACAAGAAGTGAAGTGTCTGTCTCTCTCCCTATGTCTCTTCCTCCCTTTTTAATTTCTCCTTGTCTCTACCTAAATAAATAAACAAAATAAAGGGTGGAGAGATACCTGTAGACTTGCTTCACCACTTTTGAAGCTTTGAAACTGGGGGCTTGAACCTGGGTCCTTGAACAAGGAATACATTTCTTTTTAAGGTAAACACAGAACTTACAAGTTCCATTTTGTTTTTCCTTCACCATAACACTGCTTAGCTCTGACTTACGGTGGTGCTGGGGACTGAACAGGGAGCCTTAGAGCCTCAGGCCTGAGAATCTTCTGCATAAGCATTATGCTAAATGCCCAGCCCAGAACTCATCAGTTTATTCTTTTCATTATTATTATTATTATTTATTTATTTAAAAAAGGAGACATTAACAATACCATAGGATAAGAGGGGTACAACTCCACACAACTCCCACCACCAGATCTCCGTATTCCATGACCTCCCCTGATAGCTTTCCTATTCTTTATCCCTCTGGGAGCATGGACCCAAGGTCACTGTGGGATGCAGAAGTTGAAGGTCTGGCTTCTGTAATTGCTTCCCCGCTTAACATGGGTCGATCCATACTCCCAACCTGCCTCTCTCTTCCCCTAGTAGGGTGGGGCTCTGGAGAAGCTGAGCTCCAGGACACATTGGTGGGGTTGTCTGCCCAGGAAGTCCAGTTGGCATCATGGTAGCATCTGGAACCTGGTGGCTGAAAAGAGAGTTGACATATAAAGCCCAACAAGTTGTTTACTAATCATGAACCTAAAGGTTGGAATATTGCAGATGAAGAGTTGGGGGTGGGCACTTTAATCAAATGTACTTTTAGGGACTCCTGTTATAAAATATGGGACAGGAGTTGGGCAATAGCACAGCAGGTTAAGAGCTGGTGGTGCAAAGCGCAAGGACCAGCGTAAGGATCCTGTTTCAAGCTCCTGGCTCCCCACCTGCAGGGGAATTGCTTCACAAGTGGTGAAGCAGGTCTGCAGGTGTCTCTCTTTCTCTCCCCCTCTCTTGTCTTCCCCTCCCCTCTCCATTTCTCTCTGTCCTATCCAACAACGACAACATCAATAACAACTACAACAATAAAAGAAGGGCAACATGGGGCCAGGTGGTGGCTCACCTGGTTAAGCACTTACATTACAGTGCACAAGGACCCAGGTTCAAGCCCCTGGCCCCCACCTGCAGGGGGAAAGCTTCACAAGCGGTGAAGCAGGTCTGCAGATGTCTATCTTTCTCTCCCCCTCTCTGTCTTCCCCTCCTCTCTCCATTTCTCTCTGTCCTATCTAACAAAGACGACATCAATAACAACAATAACTACAACAGCAATAAAAAAACAAGGGCAACAAAAAGGGAAAATAAGTAAATAAATTTAAAAACTTAAAAAAAAAAAAAACAAGGGCAACAAAAAGAGAATAAATTTTTTTAAAAAACTTAAAAAAAAAAGAAAGAAAATATGGGACAGCTTGTACTACCTTCTCTGAAATAGATCCGCCTTAAAACCTGATGCCCACCCTTTCAAAGTCTGAGGTCCACACATTTCAGAAACCATAAATCAGCTCAAACATAGCCATGTGGCTAATCCTTAGAGTTTTATCTGAAAAATGTGAAAGGCCACAAAACACAACATTCATTAGGGACATAGTTTTATCTCCACATCTAATTAAGGCAGATGCCAAATTAAAGTACTGTTACTATAGCTTGGAGAACTTGAAAATGGTCCCCAGGGTCATTGTAACTTGGGCAAAAAATTCAGTAATGAGGAACGTCTACCTATCTTTAGTTACAGGGATCAAAAGAACTAACTTTTCAGTTACACTGAAAGGACTAACACTGGCACAACCAGGTGTGGGTCAATTTCACAGGATGAATCCCAGCCTGAAAGCCATTTGCAGATGACCTGGCTATCTTGCCATGAGAATAGCCTCTCGTGCAAGTAAACAAGAGTGATTCCAATGACAGCAGCCTTCACATACATTCTTTTAACTTTCAACAGTTCATCTGCATGCCTAACAAGCACCACATCCTATTTTGGGTCCTAGAAAAATGGAAGCAAACCATGTCTGTGCTCATGGAGTTCCTTCTCTAGAAAGACTTCTTAGTTGGAGGTTCAACATACTAGATGTTTAATCTATAAAGCAACAGTCATAGGGAAAACAGAACTACAAAAGGAGGTGCCAAAGCCATCTCCACTAAGTAGCTGGAAAGTGGGGTCCTATCATATCTGCTCTTGGGAATCCATTCCAACAAGAGTAAAACAGAATTAAACTCACTTACCTCATAGAAACAGTAAGAGTCAAATGAGACTGTGAACAAAGATAAAAGTATCAGTGACCCCATAAGCCTGAGAGTTTAAGATCAGGTAGGAAGCACAGGACTAGACAGGGCACAGTCATGTGCAGGACAGGTCTGGAACACAACTGGCCTTACAGATAGGAACAATATAATATTAAAAGAAGACCATTCTGTTATAAGGCACTGCTAGAATCATAGAGCATGAGCCAAAAATAAGATCACAAATGTTCTAGTTCTCATGGAGACTATTCTTAGAAGTGAAAAAGCTTAACATAAAATATTATAGATATTTTCAAACCTATCCAATTATTCAGTTTTCTAGGAGGCAGACTGATATAGAGGAGAGCACCCAGCTAATAATTAGTCAACCTAATTTTTATTTCCAGCACTGACAAATACTGTGAACTTGAGCAGTAAACTTAACCACTGAGGCAAAGGAGCTGGAGTCACAATCTTTCTGATCCCAGTAAGCTTTACAAGTCTGTGACTCATCAACAATTTAAATACTCAGTTTGTTTACTCCCCTGCTGTCTTTATTTAAAAGAAAACAAAATAGTTCCTTACTGCACAATATGTGAATTAAAGGAGAGAGTAAAAGCAGCCCCTATATCCTGGAGTCCTTAACAGTCTGAACACCCACTGAAAGGAGACAAGGGAGAGCTCTGATGCCACTCTCCATGCAGTAACATCCATGCACCTGACCTCTAAGAGGCATCATTCCAACTTGCAGAACTTGTTAGAATTGCTTGAGATTAGTCATCTGTTTACTTGGTTTTCAGAAGCAGTAAATACAATTTGAGGGGCCGTGGCTCTAGAGACAGACAGCAGCTGGAAGGAATGACACTACAAGGGCAATGCCATTTAGCCTGAAAAAAAGTAACTTAAACAAGGAGACAATGGTGGTGAAGTTGTAAACTTAGATCACTGGAGAACTGAGAAAATAGCTCACACAGCCCTTGAGGGCATCAATGTCACACCACATTAAAATGATGTGAGTAATGGTACAGCATACTTTAAAGATAAATTATGATCTCTTCTTGATCGTGAAGAAGGGTGACTAAGGCAGCAGAGAAATAACAAATATAACAACAAAAACCCTTGGCACTTACAAAGACAGGTTTAGATTTTTTTAATTTTACTTTTATGGAATAATTCAATTTTTTAAAATGCAGTGGACGCGGTGGAAAAAGCCCAGGAGTTCAAGCATGTACTCCACCACTGAACCACCCCATTAAGTGGTAGATTGCTCCACTAGTTTGGATCAACCTGCCAATGCGCATGTTCAGTGGAGAAACAATTACAGAAGTCTCCCACCTTCTGCACGCCACAATGTTCCTGGGTACATTCTCCCAGAGGGATAAAGAATAGGGAAGCTATCAAGGGAGGGCAATGGATATGGAGCTCTGGGGGTGGGCATTGTGTGGAGATGTACCCCTCTTATCCTATAGTCTTGTCAATATTTCCATTTTATAAATAAAAATTAAAAATTATTAATTAATGCTTTATATTTCAACTTTCCCCCCAATTTCTGATTCCCTGGAATCTAGCAGGCAACAATTAGTAATATCCATAGGTACTTGACAGGTCCTCATAGCAAGCTGCCACCACAGGCTATAACTGAAATTTCGCTTTTCCATTCACTCATCTAAAATACAATATATTCCAGACCTCACTTTCTCTCCTTTTTTCCTTACAGCATACTTCTACTCAATCCATTATAATTTTGATAATTTGCATAGTAACTCCTCACTGTTTTTTCAATAAAATACTGCCTCACAAAAAGAAAAGAAGAAAAAGAAAAAAAAAATTGTCCCACTGTCTACCAGCCTCTATTCTTTTTTTTTTTACTGATTTTTTTTTTAAATTGGGGAATTAATGTTTTACATTCAACAGTAAGTACAATAGTTTGTACATGCATAACATTCCCCAGTTTCCCATTTAACAATACAACCCCCACTAGGTCCTCTGAATCCTTCTTGGACCTGTATTCTCCCCACCCACCCACCCCAGGGTCTTTTACTTTGGTGCAATATGCCAATTCCATTTCAGGTTCGACTTGTGTTTTCTTTTCTGATCTTGTTTTTCAACTTCGGCCTGAGAGTGAGATCATCCCATATTCATCCTTCTGTTTCTGACTTATTTCACTCAACATGATTTTTTCAAGGTCCATCCAAGATGGGCTGAAAACAGTGAAGTCACCATTTTTTACAGCTGAGTAGTATTCCACTGTGTATATATACCACAACTTGCTCAGCCACTCATCTGTTGTTGGACACCTGGGTTGCTTCCAGGTTTTCCAGCCTCTATTTTTAGTGCTCTCATGTGGTGCCGGGGATCTAAGCCCTGGTCTCTGGAAGGCAAGAGCTGTACCCACTGAGCCACCTCTGCAGCCCTTAACATGCCATTTCTAAACATGCCATGCAAATTAGCTAAATGTCAAAACTGGTAACACTGAAACTTTACAGCTTAGTCCTGTTTCAAATGAAAGAAAGTGAAAAAAGTGATGAAGGAGCATGTCCTTACTATCTACTGACTGAACCAGAATAGCTCACTGGCCACCCAGTATAGACGGGTGTGGGAACTAACTCCCACGCTCCCACTGCTCGGCCACACAGATCATCTTCCAGACCCTGCACACACACCAAGCTCTTTCTAGCGCAAGCCTTTGAATATGCTGCTCTCAGTTGGGATATTCCTACTAGTCGACTCCTATTCATTTTCTTTCTTTTTTAAGATTTAACAGTGATTAGAAAATAATAGGGGTGTAATTCCACACTACTCCCACTACTGAAGTTCTGTTTCCTCCCACTCCTCAAAGGTAATCATGACAGTTCTAAGATCATAGTTATGGGTTGATATATATTTATTATTTTTTCTCCTTTACTAAGGGATTAATGATTTACAGTCAACAGTAAAATACAGTAGTTTTTACATGTGCAACATTTCTTAGTTTTCCACATAATTATTCAACCGCTCCCCCTTGGCCCTCCTCTGACATCATGTTCCAGGACCTGAACCTCTCTCTCCCTGACCCCAGATGCCTCCAATTCTGTTCTTTCTTCTCAGTATTGTTTTGGCAATTCTAGGTATTTTCTGGTTCCAGATAAACATTTATAGATTTTGTTCTAATTCTCCTAAAAAAATTGGATGGGACCTTGATGGGGACTGCATTAAATTTGTATATGGCTCTCTGGGTAGTATATTCATTTAGATTATGTTAATTCTTTCAATCCATGAACATGGAATATCTTTCCACTTTTTTGTCTTTTTCTTTTATATTTATTTATTTATTCCCTTTTTGTTGTCCTTGTTTTATTGTTGTATTTATTATTGTTGTTATTGGTGTCATTATTGTTGGATAGCACAGAGATAAATGGAGAGAGGAGGGGAAGACACAGAAGGGGAAAGATAGACACCTACAGACCTGCTTCACCGCCTGTGAAGCGACTTCCCTGCAGGTGGGGAGCTGGGGGCCTGAACCGGTCCTTGTACTTCGCGCCATGTGTGCTTAACCTGCTGCGCTACCACCCGACTCCCCTTTGTGTCTTTTTCTTTTTCCTTGAGTAATGATTTGTAATTTTCAGTATACAAGTCTTTCATTTCTTTTACTAGGTTTATTCCTAGATATCTTATTGTTTTTGTTGCTATAGTAAAAGGGATTTTTATTTCTTCTTCTAATAACAGTGTTTGCATAGAAGAATGCTACTGACTTTTGTATGTTAATTTTTTACCCTGACACCTTACTATATTCTCTGATAATTTCTAAAAGCTTCCTGTTTGGATTCTTTAAGTTTTTCTATGTATATTAACATCTCATCTGCAAACAGTGAAAGTTTGATTTCTTCTCTTCCAATCTGTATCCCTTTAATTCCTTGCTGTGGCCTGATTGCTATGGCAAGAACTTCCAATACTATGTTGAATAGTAATGGTGATAGTGGGCAGCCCTGTCTAGTACCTGATCTAAGGGGAAATGTTTCTAGTTTTTCACCATTGAGTATGATGTTGGCTCTAGGTTTGCTATATATGGACTCCAGTATCTTAAGGAATTTTCCACATATTCCCATTTTTTGTAGTGTTTTGATAATGAAGGGATGTTAGATTTTGTCAAAGGCTTTCTCTGCATCTATTGATATAATCATGTGGTTTTTGGTCTTGCTTTTAATGACATGGTGGATCACGCTGATTGATTTACATATATTAAACCAACCTTGCATCCCTGGGATAAACCCCACTTGGTCATGATGAACAGTATTTTAATATACTGTTGTATTTGGTTGGCTAGAATTTTGTTCAATATTTTAGCATCTATATTCATCATAGATATTGGTCTGTAGTTTTCATTTTTGTTGTGTCCCTGTCTGCTTTTGGTATCAGAGTGATGTTGGCTTCATAGAAGCTAGATGGGAGTACTCCTGTGACTTTAATCATTTGGAAGAGCTTTAAAAGTAGAGGCATTAACTCTTCCTTGAAGGCTTTGGAGAATTCATTTATAAAACAATCTGGTCCAGGACTTTTATTGTTGGAAGAGTTTTTGATAACTGTTTCAATTTCTTTGGCTGTTACTGGCCTGTTCATATTTTCTGGATCCTCTTTGTTTAATTTTGGAAGTTGGTATCTAGGAAATCATCCATTTCTTCCAGGTTCTTGAAATTGGTGGCAATATATATATATTTTAAGTTTATGTGTTTCATTTCTCTATATACCATTTATGATGAAATCATCCCATATTTGTCCTTCCTTTTTCTTCTTCCCACTCAGGCAAAACAGAGCCTGAGTTCCTCAGATGTTTTGCAGAATCTTTTCCCCCACAGTGACGGTGCAAAAACAAAGGTCATTTGTCACAAGGTCTCAGGTCCCAGTGGAACTTGGGTTCAAAGCCCTCTGGTCATATTCCCCTAACATTTCCCCCTATGGGAATATGAACCAAAATTCTTTTGTGGGGCACAGAAGAAAGGAGTTTTGGCTTCCATCATTGTTTCTCTGTTGGTCACAGATGTTAACTGGTTGATCCATGCCCCCATCCCATCTCTTAATTTTCCCTAGTAACTTCTATTTTTAATGATCAATTTAAATCATGTCTTAGCAAAATCTCCCTAATGCCCCACAAGAAAAAAACCTCTGTCCCTAGTGGGGGTTGTATTGTTATATGGAAAACTGGGAAATGTTATGCATATACAAACTATTGTATTTACTGTCGAATGTAAAACATTAATTCCCCAATAAAGAAATTTAAAAAAAAGAAAGAAACCTCTGTCATTTATTCTCCTGTACTACATTTTTTCTTATCATATTTATATTTAAGGGTTTGTTCAATACCCATTCTCTCTACGGATCCATAAAGGTAGGGATCTTGCCAGTTGTGTTCCATACTGGTTCCCAGGACCCAGGGCAATGCCTAACACATAGCAGGTACTCAGTGAGCAATATTTAAGAAGCAGCAATAATTGTGTTGAAACTTTAGTGAGCACCTATATAAGGCCCACTGCTACTTTACAAATGAACAAGCAGGCTCAGAGAGGTTATTTGCCTAAAGCCATACAATTGGAAAGTGAGAATTCAAACTCAAGTCTGTCTCACTTCAGACCACCTTCAATACCTACTCTTTCTCTAGCACTATGTGAGGTAAAGTGATGAAAAATAATATAAATAAATAAATAAATAAATATATATATATACATACACACACACACACACACACACACACACACACACACACATGCATTATAGTATAAGTGTGACCCTTACCTTTAGGGAGGTTCTAATCTGCTGAATCAAATTCAATAAATGAAACTGAATACAAGACAGAATACTATAGCTAAGTAGTGGATTAGATGGCATAACTGAGTGTTGCAGGACAGAACAGAAAAAAACAGTCAGCACTAGAAGGCCATCCAGACAATGAGGAATTCTGTGAGAATAAAGATGGGGAAGGGACAGAGAACATGGTGAGCCAAAGGCAATGGTGAGAAGGTCACTTTAACTGGAACAGGAACACAGTGTTAACAATGGCCAGAAAGTAGTGAAATATTAACTTAAAGAAACATGCACATAATAAAAACTAAGTCCATTAACATTCTAGCCTGCTATGTATGCTTCCAAGCAAAAACACACACACACACACACACACACACACACACACACACTTTTATTGGGGAAGGTTAATGGCTTACATGGGAACAATTTGTCATCTCCCCATGAGAAATGTCTGTAAAACACTCTTCCCTCCAACTCAGATCCTTTTCCATCAGCACCAGGACCCTAAAGCCCCCCTCCACTCCTCCCTTCCCCAGAGTCCTTTGCTTTGGTGCCTAAGCAAAGTTCTTGAGAAATAACTACCATTTCTCATTCATATGTCTTACAACTTCAAGAGATCAGTAAAATGCAAAGCTAACCTCAGATGCTCAGCTAATGAATGAAGGTGAAACAGACAAGGTAATATTTCATAGTTGTCAATTTAAACCACAATTAAAAATACTAATAAATTAAAAGCTTAGTGAAAGAAGAGTTAAGAAATTTAAGTATTATCATGTTTTATAATTGTCAGGTTTTTGGTTTTTTTTTAGCAATGGGGTCTCACACATGCATTATTTCACTGATACTGGGCTGATTTTTGTTTTTCATTCTTGCCATGTGCACTTAACCTGCTGTGCTACTGCCCAACTCCTGTCTTTCATTCTTATACAGAGAGACAAAGAGATATCACAGCACTAGGTGCTGTGCATCTGAACCAGGAGCTGCTTTCCAACCCCTAATTGTAAAACTCAAGTTTTTTTTCTTTCATTTTTAATTTTTTAAAAAATATTTATTTATTCCCTTTTGTTGCACTTGTTTTATTATTGTAGTTATTGCTGTTGTCATTGATGTTGTCGTTGTTGGGTAGGACAGAGAGGATGTGAGGGCGATCTGGCTGCGACATCTGTCACCCCATTGATCGCCAGGGTTGATTCGGCTGATCTGGCTGGCTAGGCGGGTGTCCCCTTCCTCCCTCACCGCTCCATGTGCGTCCCTCCCAAAGCTGCGCACTCGGTCGAAGAGGACGGCCTTCCCCAAATAGAGACGGACCGGTCTTCGGTCAAGTATATACGAGTAGCTGCGCTCCCCTGCTAGAACCTCCAAACAAGCTCTCAAGGGTAGGACAGAGAGAAATGGAGAGAGGAGGGGAAGACAGAGGGGGAGAGAAGGATAGACACCTGCAGACCTGCTTCACCGCCTGTGAAGCGACTCCCCTGCAGGTGGGGAGCTGGGGGCTCAAACTGGGATCCTTACGCTGATCCTTGTGCTTTGCGCCACCTGTGCTTAACCTCATTTTTAATTTTTATAATTTTAATGTGAGATACAGAGAAAGGCAGAGAGAGAAGGAGGGATTAGAGCAGTTCTGGCTTGTGATGAAGCTGGAGACTGAATCTGGGACCTCAGAGCCCTAGGCAGGAAAGTCCTTTGCTTAACTTCTCAAGGCTTCAAAAAAGATACTTTGTTGTTATTCCATTTTTTATTTGTCATTAATAGTGGGTTACAAGATTGTAAGATTACCGGGTATACTTCCACACCACACCCACCACCAAAGTTCTGTGTCCCCACCCTCCCACCTCCTGAACAATATCACAAAGTCTTAGAAAGAGTTGGTTTGCGGGGGGCAGGTGGTAGCGCAGCTGGTTAAGCCACATGGGATGCATTGGATCGACCTTCCCGTGGTGCATCCCGTGAGTACCCATTCATTGGGGAAACTGATGATCCTTCCTAGCCGACTGAATCCATATGGATCCCAGTCACTTTCAAAGCCAGCAACAAGCAGCTCCTGACAGCTTTCAAGCTGTTGGTCCTGCTCTTCGAGTCCTCCAACTTAATATTGAGGGGCTGTCCTTTGCCAAACGCGTTCTTATTGGTCAATTGGCGATACAGCATCAGGCAGACAGACTATGACCCACATAGTCAACGACTGCCACCTCTCCAGATTCAAAGGAGGTCTCGAAACTTTACATCAGGCTCAACCTGACGCTGTTGACTGGCTACGGAAGAAGGGCAAACGCTAGAAGAAGAAGAAGCCACAAGGCACAAAGCACATGGACCTGTGTAAGGATCCCAGTTCGAGCTCCCAGCTCCACACCTGCAGGGGGGGGGGGGGGGTCACTTCACAAGTGGTGAAGCAGGTCTGCAGGTGTCTATCTTTCTCTCCCCTTCTGTCTTCACCTCCTCTCTCCATTTTTCTGTCCTATCTAACAATGGCAGCAATAAGAAAAACAGTAATAGGAGTCAGGTGGTAGCTCAGTGGGTTAAGCACACATGGCACCAAGCGCAAGGACCTGGTTCGAGCCCCTGGCTCCATACCTGCAGGGGAGTCACTTCACAGGCGGTGAAGCAGGTCTGCAGGTGTCTTTCTCGTCCCCTTTCTGTCTTCCCCTCATCTCTCCATTTCTCTGTCCTAGCCAACAGCAAAGACAGACAACAATAATAACTACAATAATAAAAAAGGGAAACAAAAAGGAAATAAATATTAAAAAGAATAACAATAATAATAACAACGATAACCAACAAGGGCAACAAAAAGGGGAAAATATCCTCCAAGAGCAGCAGTGGCTCTGTAGTGCCGGCACTGAGCCCCAGCAATAAGCCTGGAGGTAAAAAAAAAAAAAAAATGTTGGTTTACTTCTGGGTTTTTTCCATTCTTCTTCTCCCCAACCCCCCATAAGTTCATGGGTATCAGTTTCCATAGGTTACTGAAACCATCCTCAGAGTTGTCAAAAAAAAAAAAAAGAGACACTTTGTTTAGATAATCTCTCCTCTTCTGAGTCCAAGGACATATTTCTTAATCTACATTTAGTTTCTACTAATGTTTATAATAATTCTTTAGAAAAACAAAACAAGGGGGGGAGTTAAGTGCATTCACAAATATTTGAGCATCTAAATAGTAATGCACTGGAGGTTTTGTGGAGATAATCTTCACAACAACCCTAAGAAGATTCATACATCCATCTCATGAATGAAAAAAAAAAAAACTTAAGATTTTCACCTGGGGAGTCGGGTTGTAGCACAGCGGGTTAAGTGCACATGGTGCGAAGCACAAGGACTGGTGTAAGTATCCCAGTTCGAGCCCCCCCACTCCCCACCTGCAGGGAAGTCGCTTCACAGTCGGTGAAGCAGGTGTGCGGGTATCTGTCTTTCTCTCTCCCTGTTTTCCCCTCCTCTATTTCTCTCTGTCCTATCTAACAACGATGACATCAATAACAACAACAATAATTACAACAACAATAAAAAACAAGGGCAACAAAAGGGAAAATAAATAAGTAAAAATTAAAAAATAAAGATTTTCACCTGAACCCTCACTAAGCATTTCTGATATATGAGACAGCTTACAGCCTATAGTCTAGAAGAAAGGTTCAAACTGAGATTAATCTGTCCATGATCACTACTGATGTTTGAATCCAAGTCTAATCTGTGATGACGATCCTCCTAACCACTGTTTCAAATAAGTACCAACCATACTAGCAAAACAAAATGTTGATGTAATCATGAGGTTTAAAGAACACATATGCTTCTTACTTTTCTATCATTTCTGCCAATCTTGACTCATTCTCATTCTTGCCACCCCCGCCTAAGCCTGTCACCCAACTCTGCCAAGTGACAAGACCAAATATATTCATGTCGAATCTATCTTCTTTTATGCACATGTCCCTCAGGAAGCAGTTCAAAGGCTTTATCTGGAAGGATTGTTGGGTTGACAAATAGGCCTTGCTGGACTGAGTAAGAGATAAACAAGCTTATTAAGAAATGACACAAATCATGCAAATCGTAGCTGGAGGTTTTCAAAAACATTCTCACTCACAAGCTTCATTATAATGGTCCATTATATGATGGGAAACTAAAGCTTAGGCTTATTGA